>NC_057346.1:84439466-84743966 GCF_016509475.1 Prionailurus bengalensis | reverse complement strand
TTGGAGGAAATGAAAAGTGGTACTTTGGAAGATAGTTTTGCGGTTTCTTACAAAATGAAACCATTTGGGGCGCCTGGGTGGCTCAGTCGGTTAAGCGTCTGGCTTCGGCTGGGGTCATGATCTTGCGGTTCGTGGGTTCGAGCCCTGCGTCAGGCTCTGTGCTGACAGCTCGGAGCCTGGAGCCTGCTTTGGATTCCGTGTCTCCCCCTCTCTCTCCCCCTCCCCTGCTCATGCTCTGTCTCTATCTCTCAAGAATGAATAAACTTAAAAAAAAATAAAAAACAAAACAAAACCAAAAACCCCAAAAAACAAAATGAAACCATTTGATCCTATGATCTAATGATTGCACTCCTAGGGATTTGCCCAAATGAATTGAAAACTTAAATCTACACAAAAACCTGCACACAAATGTTTGTAGCAGTTTTACAAAATTGCCAAAAATCGGAAGAAACAAAGATGTTCTTCAGTGCATGAATCAATGCATAAAGTTTGGCATATCCACACAATGGAATATTAGGTGATAAAAAGAAATGAGCTTTCAAGCCAATAAAAGATATGGAGAAAACTTAAATGCATATTGCTAAATGAAAGAAGTCAGTATGAAAAGTCTATGTACTGTATATTCTAACTGTATGATATTCTGGAAAAGACAAAACTACAGAAATAAAAAGAACATGAATTGGGGCAGGGGAGGGCCAAGGATGAATAGATAAAGCACAAAGGATTTTAAGGGCAGTGACACTACGTATGATACTGTAGTGTGGATATATGACATTCATTTGTCCAGATGTAGAACCATATAACATAAGGAATGAACCCTAATGTATATACACTATGGAATTGAGTTTGTAGTAATGTATCAATGCCAGTTTATCAATTTAACCAATGTACCACACTAATACAAGATGTTAAGAAGGGAAACTGTGTAGGAGAGAGGTAGTCTATGGAAGCTCTGGTCTCTCTGCTCAATTTCTCCCTAAACCTAGAGCTTTTCTAAAAAAAAAAAAAAGCAGAAAGTCTACTGATTAATATGAACAGTTTGTTACTATCACAGTGATATCATCAGAAAAATCTTTATGTATAGGAAAGCTGTCAAGCTCATGGTAGCAGACATAAGTTTTCCAAGAAAGCTCAGATTTTATCATTGGCAACAAACACTATCTGTTGTTTTCCTTGAAGTGATAGGCTCTTTCGTTCATTTTCAGGAAAAATCCTAGGAAACACCTAAGTTTGAAAAACCATAGTTGTCTGTCAGTCGTTCTTTCAGGTAAAAGTGATGATTCAAGAAAAAAGCAGCCAGTAGAGCTATAGCTCAAATAGCACAGGGGCTTTCCCTCTTGACGTTATAGTTTAGTATGCAGCAAAAATGCCTTCTGTGTTCTGTCCATTTTATCACACAAAATATTAAAAAGGCTCATTCAATGGTCAACATTTAATAGTTTTACTATTCAATTAAAGGTATTTAGTGAAACTGGCTTTTGGAATGCCAGTACTCTGACCTGCTAGGATATTGGGACTACTGCTTTGAATTGGGCTAAGGTATCAGCCGTATTGCCTCTCCCTCCTACCCCTCTGTTGCCACCAATGGTACATGTATTAACCAAGTGAAAAAGGAAAATAACATTTTACTATTATTATAAAAATAGTTTTGATCTCCTAGATCTTTTGGATGGGTCTTGGGTTCCCTCAGGCATTGGTGGAAATAATTTGAGAAGTGTTGGCTTAGATTTGGGCCCTATAAATCCTTTATATCTTTTTAGTTCTTAAACATGTGTTTAAGGAAATTTCAGCATGACTTTTTTTATTTTGTTTTCAGCAGAGCATTGGTCTGAATAACCTAGCTCATCACTAGAAAAACTAGCAATAGAGATCCATTTGACCCTTTAAAAAATGTGACCCTCATCTTTGATAGTATTTTGTTGTACACTTATCCTTTATTCTGCTCTTTCAGTTCTTTAAATCTTTCATGTATTTTTATATTCTGTAGTTGCAATTCTAACTGAGGTCAAATAGATCATATTTGGTTGAACTTAATATGTGAAATCCTGAGGATATAAATTAGGGATGCCCTGGGGGATACTTGTATTTACTTCTTGCCTACAACCAGCTGGTTCTACTCACTGGGGACCATTTTCTTCCCCTTGAGGATCCTGACTTAATGCAGGGTGAACACCACATTGGCATCTCTCTAGAACAACTTCAGCTTTCTCCTTGGCTTATTGAGCACAATTCAAATTTCAGTTTGTTGATTCTTTCCATTATTTTATTTCTTTACTTCCCCATGAGGCAACACTATTAAGCATTCTCTATTCATGGATCTATTAATATTTCATGGATGGGAGGTGATAAAGTTTGGAAGGAAGTCCCTGAATTTGCCTGGTCTGTTTTCTCATAGTCCTTCCCCCATGCTGCTGGCAATAGAGATCTTTATTGTTTTCATGACACTTATTCCTAGCTCAAGTTCTATTTTAAAAATTTACCTGTTCATTGCCTGTCTCTCCCATCAGAATGTAAACTCCAAAAAAGAAAGGAATTTTTCTTTCTCTTTATTGCATCTCTATGCCTATAACAATGCCTGAAATATAGCAGATTCCCAGGAAAGTATTTACTGAATGAATGAATGAGTGAATGAGTGAAATTCAAACTTCCATCTACTGATAAATTTAATCAGTAAAACTGCAGTTCAGCTGACACTGGCAACTAACTGCTTCCTAAAACCCAGAGCCTTTAAGCTCAGTTTCCCCCAAGAGCCTTCTGTGCTTCTATTTGTTGCTGCAGACATTTCAACTGACAGTGTCTACTCTAGTAAATAGCCTTTGCTTATGAACAAGACACGTGTATCCCAAAGAATGAAGATGGTTTCCTTGTTGTCACAATGGCTAATTTCTGGTGGAACTTGAACCCCAAGTGCCTTTCTATGTGTCATACATAAATCTTCATTTCTCATAGCTGTAAGAGGCCAGAAGCATTCCATAACTGACTAATATTAACCCCAAATGAGGAAAATAAACAGGAAGTACAAATTTGGGATTCATTTGGAGGCTGAGGAGATTTCCAGGTCAAGGTATGAGTTAAGCAGAAGAAAGAAATTATGAGTTATCTCAAAAACCATTTTAAAAATTATACTTTTATGACCACTGAGGTTTCTTATTTATAAACTCTGGTCAGAGAAGTTGAGCTAGTTGGGAGGCTAATGCATGCCATTCAAAATGAGTACTACTCCAATTGTGAAACATAGAATTTAAGCAAATAACCACCTTTCACTGCTTGGTTCAGGTGTAGGGATATATATCCCCCTCTTATAAAAGCCTCTGATAAATATGATTCATTTCATACCTGTGTCAGATGAGCAACATCAAACCTTAGTATCATTTGTGTGCCTTTGAATTCCCTCTCTGCATTTCCCTTGTCTTGTCAAATCTGACACTTTAAGGATAGATCTTTCTTACCAGTCTTGTACAGTAAAAGTATATAACAAGTTGATTCCCAACCATTTTATTTTCTTTTTTTAAACATTTGCTTTAGAAATTGCTTATATGTTAGGGCACTCATCAAACAAACCCACATTTTGACACCCACATTAATATCAAAAGAGACCATTTAATGAGCAGTGTTCTTATGGAGAAAAATGAAGAACTTGTGAATAGAATAATCTAGATTGTACACTAAATGAAATGTTACCACGAGAGAGGGGGAGATATTAGACCCTGGAGGGGTTTGGTACCCCCCCCAAAACATGAATGCAGGGAGGTGTTCCCCCTACTGTGGTCTGCCTAAGATTTTCTCCTTGGTGTGCTGGTGCACTGGTGTATGGAATGGGAAAATCAAAATAAAAACAGGTCCTTGTTTGGGGGAGAGATGAAGAAAGCTGGCCTCCTCCCCCATGACTCACCCAGCTGGCTATGAGGTTAAGGGAGTCTTTTTTAAGACTGGGAGGAAAGTGGAGGAGGCAAGAGGAAAGCTCTGGAAGGTTATGCAGAAACTGAGTCTTCTAAATAGTACATAAGACGGTGCATCTGTGGATGAGATGGAGGCTGGGCCTTGCCAGAAATCATGCAGTTTGCAGAGAAGTGCTATTTAGAGACATGAGCAACCTAAAATAGATTGTAGGACACCTGTAAGGGTCAGCCAACAAGATTTCCCAGGATCTATGTTCATCCTTTTTGAGCCTGAGAAGTGTCTAGAACAGGACCTGTAGCCTAAGAGGCACTCAATAAACAACAGCTGTGATTATTGTTGTGGATCGCTGGTGTCTCACTCTAGTTGGGAGGTGTTGTGGTAAAATACAATGAGCATCACCTTCGAATCCAAAGGCCACATATATTCCAAATGCCCTTCCTAATTGTTTGGTTATAGATGAGTCATTTAACCTTTCTGGCCCCTAGTTTTCTAATCTGGAAAATGAGGGTAATGCCTGTCCTGTTTATTTACATATTCCACAGAATTGAATGAGGAAAAGTGAGATACTGAATATAATACTCTTTTGTTAAGAAAAAAGCCCAAAAGTGGAAAGCAGTGGTGGTGGTGGTGGTGGTGGTGGTGGTGGTGGTGGTGGTGATGGTGATGATGATGATGATGATGAAATCACTAGCTAATTCTGAAATATTTATCAGGCATAGAGATAAGATTTTACATATGTATTCTCATTAAAAAACACACAAAATAAGTATTTTGCAGCTAAGGAACTTGAAGCTCGAAGATGATACTCAAGGTTGAGTTGGACAAGTAAGTGATAGGATCAGGTTTTGGACTGAGGTCTGTGCTGTTTTCTTTATGCCATCCTGCCTGTTATTATTAGCCAATATCTATTGGGCTTTTACTATAAGCCAGGCACTACTCAATGAGCTTTGTGTCTTTCACTTCATTTAATACTCACAACATTACCCTAAGGGAGACATTAAATATTGTTATCATCATTTTACAGTTGAGGAAATAATATCACTATTGCTATTATATTCATTGTACACGAGGCCAGCTCCAGCCCTCGGAAAGCTTTCCTTTAACTGGGTCACAGAGGGTTCCAGCTGCCCACCCACTACCGGCCCCACAGGGATCCAGGAGAATGCTATTTATGTCTCCTGCCCATCCCACAGAGCCTGGCACCCAGCTCCCTGGGGGAGGACTGCTCTTTGGAATTCCTGGCACTGTCTTCATTCTCCTCCTCCTCATACGCTGCTCATCTCTCTTAGTAATGCCTATATTCAGTTTGTCTTTTAGCTCAGGCACAGAGCAAGCATGGCCCTTGGCTTAGGGGTCGCAATTTAGTTACTGAAGTCTGGCCAATGCCTCCGGCATCTCACTTTTCAGAAAGGGAATGGGGAGTGAATTACCAGCGGCAGATCCTCACCTGCAGCTAGCCCTCTGGGAAGGTTTGTTAGAAGGATTTCTCCACCTACCAAGACCGTATTTTTTTATGTGACTGGGTTGGCTGCATGTCTAGGGGCATTTCTTTCCCCTGTCTGTAGCCGCTCTGGTGTTGGGGAGCTGGTAACCTAGGAAATAATGGGCGCGGGGGAAGAAGGCTTTGGCTGTGCTGAGTCTCCAGTGTGATTGTCAGCCCGGGGGGGGGGGGGGGGCTGACTCTGAGGTGGTAGGTGTGTGAGAGGGTGTGTGAGGGTGCTGTGAGCGTGCGTGCCTGTGGTTGCTAGAGTGCTGGCACAGAGGTGTGGGCGTGATTGCAGTGTGAGTGATGCCAGTGAGGGTAATTGTCAGGCATCTCAGATTTTTTCTTTTCTCCTTCTTTTTTTCTAATTTATAGTAGGGAAAGAAATCCTCCTCTGCATCAGTGAGGTGATACTTTTGAAAAGTTTCCAAGGGGATGAATTATGTGCTGTGTCATTTCCTCAGTGTTATTGATTCTCTAAGGCTTTGTGACTAATATTTCTTAATGAGGGGGCCTGGGGTCAGGGGTAAGCTTAGGAGGCCAGCCTTGCCTATTTTTCACTACAAAAAGGACACAAGCCAGAAGCATCATGGGGTAAAGTCACCTGTAGTGTCAACCTTAGTTTTGCAGCCAATGTCCACACCCTACCCCAACACTTCGGTTGCACTAGATCCAACTTTGCTTTAGAGGAAACATCCCACCCTTATTTTCAACACATCAGATTGAGTAGGACTGACCCAACACCCAAGGATGGGCTTGTAATCCAGAACCCAGTATATCATGAAACTACTATAATGATTCAGGAATGAGCCTGAGAATCAACAAAGGCCAGTGAGGATGAGATTTAAAATTAAACTACTGAAGAATAGATAAATTTTTTAAGTTGATCTTAGAAATGAAAGATGCAATTTAAAAATTTTGGCAATAATTTCATAGGGAGGGCCCGCATGAAAATAGAGTTAATACCAAAGGATTGAAGAAAAGGGAGAGGGACAGTGTCTGATTTCATCTGAGCCCCTGGATCCAGTTGCTTTTGAGGCAGGTTTTATGCCTAAACTTTTTCATCATGTGAACCAGTAAGATCCTTTTGTACTGTGTGGTTAGTTTGGATTTGATTATCTAGCACAGGAAAACACTGCTTTTCAACTGGAAGGAATTTTACCCCTGGTGGATATTTGTCAATGTCTGGAAACATTTTTGTTTGTCACAGCTGGGAACAAGACTGCCATGGGCATTCAATGGACAGAGGCAAGAGATGTTGCTAACCATCTCCCAATGCACAGGATAGGACCCTAGAACAAAGAATCATCTGGCCCAAAGTCTCAACAGTGCTGGTGTTGACAAACCATGTCATTCATAAAGTTGTAAAAGTCAGCTAATAGGTAGCAAGGCTATCTTAATCATGTCTTCCCTCCAAAGACAGTTCATCTTATCAGAGATAAAACCTTGGGTCAGAAATTAATGGGGGGAACTTGAGGTCTCTGATGTCCCAGGAGTGATGCTGTACATGGAGCCACTCCTGACTTAGCTCTAATAGCTTGAGCTTGCATATGAAAATTGCAAACAGGTACAGGCCACACAAAGGCTGCATGAATCTCCTCATGGAAGGGAAGCTGTCTTCCTCTAGAACATATGATCCAAGAGAGCATGGAAGGAAGAAGCTTGCCCTGCCTTATATGACCAGGGTCCTATAACATTGTTTCCACCATATTCTATTCTTTAGAAAGGAGTCACTAAGAGTAGCTTGCACTCAAAAGGAGTATTATACTTTACCATCTGAAGGAGGGAGCATCAAAGAATTTGTGGACACATTTTGAAACCACAGCATACTGCTTCCCTGAATGAAATGTTAGGTATAGCTCACAATTCTTTTGGTCATTCTCAGATAGTAAAAGTTCCAGCCCAGTCTAACAAAAACCCTTATTCAAGTTTCTCACTTCTCCCAGTTTGGGCTGGGTCCCTAAAAGGAAGGGGGAATTTGGTTGATCCTGCCTTCTTCTCTATCCCCATTCATACTGGGCAACTCCCTCACAGTCGAGCATTTGTGAGTTTGGAGCAAGTTATAGAAGGCATAGTAGTCTGGTTTAGTTAATGTCTGTGTTTAGTAGTGCCAGATTTGGGAGTTTCTCTTATTGAGCCCTTTTGGGGTCTTCAAGGTTTCTTCTTGGAGCCTCTCCACTCACAGATATAGCTATGAAAATGAGATCTCTGTATGGTCACTTAAAACTCTGTATTCAGCCTGTCTTCTTACTCTGTCACTAAAGGCCACTCAAGGCACAACCAAGCTCTTCAATGGTTCTTTTAAAAATCTCGTTAAGCTTTAGATGAGAAAGAAATACTCTTCTGATTCCCACACTGGGGGTAATGGTTGGTGGTTGAGAGCATTTACATCCAGCACAGTAGAAAAACTCTTCCAAATTGTTTTCTCTATCCACACTTCAAATCTTCAGCCTCAAGGTGCTTGATCAATGAAGGATTGAATATCCAATATCACCATCTTTTAAATAACTTGATTTTGTGGCCTGCTGCCTATTTCATTGTCTTCAACTGCTGAGACCTCTGTAGGACTTTAAAATAATAGAAAAAATATATGTAACATCTTATTACACCTATATAGAGTGACTGACAATTCCTCACATCTTAAATTCTTAAACATCAGCTCACATATTTTTTCTCCTAAAAATGAGGCCAAGAAAATTTATGTATGTGATTAAGAGTAACAGCTTTGATTCCCAAACTCCTAATGCAATTGCTCATTTTTTTTTAACGTTTATTTATTTTTGAGACAGGGAGAGACAGAACATGAACAGGGAGGGTCAGAGAGAGGGAGACACAGAATCCGAAACAGGCTCCAGGCTCTGAGCTGTCAGCACAGAGCCCCATGCGGGGCTCGAACTCAGGGACTGCGACATCATGACCTGAGCTGAAGTCCGCCGCTCAACCAACTGAACCACCCAGGCGCCCCTGCAATTGCTAATTTTTAGACTAAAATTTGATCATGGATGTGAATGTGGTTGGGGGAATATAAAATGCTATACCAGTATAATTTATCAAAAAATCTCAACTCCATTTTTACTAGCACAGTAGTACCTTGGCAACGATAATTGTCTTTCTGAAATCCTACTCTATCGACTCTTTGAAAGGCCTGGTTTAATCACAAGCCATAGAGTATTCACACACATATATTATTGATATAGCACTTAGCCTTCTGGCCTCCCAACACTTTCCCTGACAGAACCCTTTAACCTCACCTGCTATGCTTACTTTTCTGATGGAAATTAACTTTGTAGGATGTCATGAGAAGGCAGTAGTAGATTCAAAACCTTGCCAATGGCTTGGAACTTTAATTCTACCACCTCTCTGAGAAATGGGACTAAATGTATATCATATAGACAAATGTATATATCTTTCTGCTTATGCTAAAATACCCTGTGCTCTATTTGTATGTCTCTTATTGCACTTTTATCTCTACATTATAGATATTTGTGTTTATGACACATCTTCCCTAATAGAGCCTTTGCTTCCATATTTGTATGCCAAACCCATACTACTCCTCTCCTTGCCCCATTCCCTGTACCCAGATACAGAGTAACAGATACATAGTTGACTCTTTAAATCATATATTAATTTGGGTGAATGAACGACTGAATAATTAGATAAACTATTGGAGACTTAAAGAATAGAATGTTCTCAGCAAATCCACTTTACGAAACTCCATACCCCCTTTTTAGCAAACCAGATTGTCCTCTCTTTACCCTGCTTCATGAAGAGTAGAGGCTGGAAATCTGCCCAAGCAATCATATGTTGAATCAAGGGCAATCAGCTGGTCCAAGTTGGACCAAAATGATACTTCTTGAAATCTGAATTTGTGGCATAGTGACTCAGATCAGTAATCTGGATGAATTTTTGTCAAACAGTGTTGATAAAGCTGGTTTATAAAGAGAAGAATTAATGATGGGCACAGAGAGAAGCAGAGGCAGGGATGATATATCCCTTAAGAGAATGGTTATCTTGGTTTCTGATGGCTTTGTAGTCCCTGATGACTTTTCCATTCCAGATTCTAGGTTCTACATTTCTACTCTTGAGTTCATGGACACTCTTTCCAGATCTTAACATGGATGATTTCTCTTGTCACTTTGGTCTTAGCTTGAATGTCATCTCCCAGTAGACAAGACCAGGTCACTCTGCTGTGTTTTCCTCATAGCATTTAACATCATAAATGGGTGCAAATGAACTTTACATGTTTGACCTTTTATTTTATTATCAACTTCCTGCTTGAATACACCACATGACAACAGAAACCTTGTATATTTGGTTCTACCCCCCTCTTTTTTTTTTACCAATACTAGAATATATAGAATAAGTACTTTTTGAATAAATAATAGATATAATAAATCTTCACTGTCACTCCAGCTATTTTGAAGAGACTTCTTTTATTCCAAACACAATGTAGTATAAACCTAGGACACAGAGGCTATAGGGGCTATTGGTGCCCATATTAATGTAGGGTCTCTTAAGATGACCATCCACTTCAGTTTTTCCAAAGCAAGAGCCCACAAAAGATGATCTTCATAACATTTGATCTGCATTCTGATTTGTTTTTATTCCTAATCTATTCAAACCACTATTTTTTATATTTGCCCACATTTGTAGGCCATGCAAATGTATATAAGAATATTTCCCTACTGGGGAATATTCTCACACTTCTCCATATTAGATCCCTAAAATCATGTGTAAGCTTTCATATTATTTAGGTACTTTGCAAATGGTAGTAGTGAGGGTACTGATTTCATTTGGTTTGAAATCTTTTTCTTTACGTAATAGGAATAAATTATCATATAGTATCAAAACACAGTTCCCACCTGTTTAATGTTGAAACCTTCTGAGGGAGTTACAGGGAGATTAAAGATGCACAGCCAAACACTCATCCTGTCTGGGAAGGAAGTGAGAAATCCCACCTTGTAAAGGTCTTTCAGAAAGTCAGAAGCTCTAAGAGTTCTGTGGTATAGATGTAGCAACAAGTCCACCATGTAACTCATCTGTGCAGTGTATTTGGTCCTATTGATCCTCTATTGGCAGTAAGAACCCTGTGCTTTATCTCAGGAATGAAGTGTGGGAGTGCATTGTTCAGTTCTAAGGTACTGAGTGTGTGGGGGCTGCGTGTGCTGTGGAACACGCTCCAAATGAGTCAGATGTCTGTTAGGGATGTTTCTTTGGATCTGCTGTTTGTGCTTTCTATCTCACATTGCTCCTAAGTACCTTTCTAACAGCTTGTACTCACATCTTACAGCCTAGAATGGCCTGGGTGCTAGATGACCAGTACAGTTGAGGCAAGCCCCAAAAAGATCACATTAGAAACTATTCCCATGTCCATGGTGTCAACAGTCTTGACACCTTTCAAAAAATGATGTCACAGAGTGGCAGAATGGGTAAAAGAGTGAGCCTTTAGAGTCAGATGGATCTGAATCTCAGTTCAATCATTCCTTTGTTATGGGGCATTGGACAAGACCCTTCCCTTCTTTCTAAACTTAATATTCTTTAAGTCAAAATATTGATGGCATACCACACAAATTGATCTCATAAGGTTGTAGTTATTATTGAACAAGGTAACATACGTGTAACTCTTCAGCACAGTGCTGGGATATGGTAGGTACTCTCATTTTTCTTGGAGTTCAGGTTCTTTATTAATGATGAGAACAATAATAGTATATCATATTTCTTAAACACTTAATATAGTCCAGGCAGTACATTAACTACTTTCATTATTGGAGCAGATATGGTCAAATGTCATTCCTATATCTGTTCTTTGTTAACAGAATCCTAAATTATAGCTTAAAAGATAGATTTTTTAGCCTCTCTTGAAACTGGGAACAACCACATCACAAAGTTCTGGCAACAGATTTAGATTCAGAAGTAGGCTGCCAGTTTCTGGAAAAGCTCTGCCACTTCCTTGTTACTTCCTCTTTCTGTTCTGCCTATAAGCAGATAACAATCCTAGAGGAAAATAGCCCTCTGGCTTCGATCATGCAACCATGAGGATGCAAGCCTTTTAAAGGATTATGGAGCAGAAGGATAGAAGGATCCTGAGGCATTGTGGAGCCTCTTACCAACCTTGGAATGCCTACCTTTAGATTTTGAATTTGTGGATTAAATGTCTTCCTTTTGGTTAAACTTTTATAATAGAGGTTTTATATGTGCAACCAAATGCAATGTCTAAACAATATGTGTACATTGTCTAACATTTTACTCAGATAAATCTCTTGACATTATTATCAAATCTATTTTATATTAAGGATATTGAGACATAAACTAAGTAATCTTCCTAATGTCACAAATTTTACATGCAGTAAGTGAAGCAGAGATTTGAATCCATTTTTTAATAAAATACAAAATGAGGAAAATGATGTTTCTTCCCTGTCCTTCCTATTCCACAGCTGACCTGTAAACTTGTCCCTATTAACCTGTTTTTGTTTTTTGTAAAAACTTCTTGAAATTCTTCCAGACCACAATGCTATGGTTTTCAGACATTTGAGCCTAATAGCAGTTCTGGCATTAACTGTCTGTATGGTCATGGGCCAGTCATTTAACCCACCTAGTCATTCTTAAATAGCAGGATTGGGGTAGATGATCTCTAAAGTTTCTCTGCTTCTCACTGTCTGTGATTCGAAAGGTACAATGTAACATTTCTAATTATTCAGTTAGCTGATCACCAAGTTTTATCTAGTTTTACCTCATGACCCAGTGGGTATTGAATAAATATTAATTGATGACTACACTAAAGACAAGGCAATCTTTTTCTGATTCTCTCACTTTTCCTTTAAGTCATTGGCTTTTTATTATTTCTACATCCATCCAAAATCCAACGTCTCATTAGGTGGTTCGGGGGAGCTGATCCAGTGGAGATCAAAGACCATTGCTTCCAAAGAGTGAAGCCTACTTCAGTCAGGGCAGAAGCAAAGGGAACAAATCAAAGGCCCTAAAAAAAGTTATGTTTTGGGGGGAAAAAAAGAAAAAGTACAAGTCGTTCCTTGTGTGAAGGAATGGGATTGGCTTGTGGATTCAGAAAAACAATCTTCAAATAAGAAATAGCAAAACAAAGCACCTTTAGCTGGAAAGAAGAAGAAAGCAAGGTGACAGGAAAAGAGGGGAGGGATATGTGTTGTTTTGGAAGCAATTTAGAAAGATAAAGAGTGGCCAGAGTATTAAAAATTATTAAAAGAGGTTTGAACACAACTAAGAGAATAATAATTTATACTGTGAATGATCAAAATATATCAAATAATTAAGTAGGTAGAAGTATTCTTACTGAAACAGACATTTTCTCCAGGGGAGTTCAGATCAAGAAATTTTTGAAACTTGCTGTGGTGCCTGAGTGGCTCAGTCTGTTATGCATTAGACTTCAGCTCAGGTCATGATCTCAGGGTTTGTGAGCTGGTGCTCCTCATTGGGCTCCCTGCTGGCAGTGCGGAGCCTGCTTGAGATTCCCACTCTCTCTGCTCTCTTTGCCTTTCCCCCACTCATGCTTTATCTCTCCCTTTCAAAATAATAAATACACTTAAAAAAAAGAAATTTTTAAAACTTGCTGAATAGTGCTGTATTATTGCTATGGGATAGGAGAAGTCTGCTCTATGCAAGTCAGGGAGAGCACCCTCACCAAGAACAAAATCTGTTGGCACCTTAATCTTGGACTTCTCAGCCTCCAGAACTGTGAAAAATAAATGTCTGTTGTTTATGTGGCCTAGTCTATGGTATTTTGATATAGTAGCCTGAGCTAAGACCGTTTCCTTGAAGTCCTTGTAGCAGATTTAAGTTTAAGATCCTAATGATACAGGTTGGCATTAGTGAAGAGAAAATTAACATGGAAGAAGTAAAACAGCATGGACATTGGAGCCAATTCTTTCTCTAACTATCTTGCTGGCATCTCTAGGACTCAATTTACCCATCTGAAAATGGGAATAATAATATCTATCATGGATTGTTTGCACTAAATAAAAATAACACAATAACCCAATATGTGAAAGCTACACAACAAATATTAATTCTTCCTTCTAGTAACAATGAGCATATTTTCTTCTCTTGGTTAATGTAGACTTTAATTTAACTTGCAATAAAGTCTATTTTCTAGGAGCCATTTTTCATGTAAAGAGAATCTGA
The DNA here is from genome assembly GCF_016509475.1 of Prionailurus bengalensis. Classification (NCBI taxonomy): domain Eukaryota; kingdom Metazoa; phylum Chordata; class Mammalia; order Carnivora; family Felidae; genus Prionailurus; species Prionailurus bengalensis. Next base: position 84,730,429 of record NC_057346.1, on the reverse strand, counting down.
AAGAAATGTGTACTGTGAGAAGTTCTATAATGAAATTGCACTAAACAGCACATTTGTCTTTATTTACTATTTGCAGACTGTGTGTATCACATCTATAACTAAAGTTTGTACTTTTCAAAGATTTTGATACTTGTTCGGTAAACCTCACTTGATCTCTTTTCTTGGGGGACTGAATTGGACTAAATGTGAGGTACCAACATTATTGTCTCCACAACAAATGTGTTTATTGTTACTACATGTGGAAGGGAAGTAAATCACCTTACTAGTAGCACCATGGACATCCTGAATTTAAGTCAAAATGTGGAAGGGCTGTGAAAAATGCTGGAGAAACCTGATTTTGAATTTCTTATGTAGACTGTAATTCCAGGGTGATTTATATATTTTATTAACTATTTCTGAGGAAATGAACACTTTTAGGTTCTAGTTACCACCTGTACAAAAAAAAAAAGTGCAGAAGACTTGGAGCTCATTTGGATGAAAGTCTTACTTTGTACATGTTTCAGGCAAATCTAATGCTGTATGCAGGGTTACTAAGGAATGTAGGTGGTACCTTTGTTGTGGACAGTTGTACAATACCTAGTCTCGTTTCATGGGATACAGTTTTAATGTATAAATGTGGATAAAGTGGATGGGGAATATATGAAGAGGAATTTGGGATTTTTCTCAAGTATTCTGGATAATTGAATTCAGAGTCTAACAAGAAGGAAGTTCTATATTGGAAACTTCTTGGTGTGATGATAAATGTTATTACTGTGTATAAAAGAAAACCAGATGATTTGGCCTCCTTCAAGGTTTAACAAGAGGAAACTAAGAGATTATCCAGAATGATGGCTGATATTGTTTTCTGAGTCAAATTATTTTGCTAAATAAATATCAAGATATGCAAAAAAGTTACTTTCATTTTCTATGTATTTAATTTATTACATTTCTATCTTATGCCAGCCAATTTTTGAGTATTTGCTGTACTGCTATGACCAAGATGGACAAGGGTCCCTGCCCTCATTGTGAATGTGAACAGTGAGGGAATATTGCACGAATTCAGGAAAGAGATGTATAAAGATAATTTCTGTTAGTAGTAAGTGATATGAAGAAAATAATACAGGATAAGGGGAGAATAATTGGGGAAAGGAGGGATTACTTTTTTTTTTAAATTGAAATGTAATTGACACACAATGTTACATTAGTTCCACATGTACAGCATAGTGATTACACAAGTCTATATACTTCATGGGATGCTCACCACAAGCATAGCTACTATCTGTCACCATAAAAGGCTAGTATAATACCATTGACCATATTCCCTGTGCTGTACCTTCTAGCCCCATGACTTATAGGCTCCATAACAGGAAGTCTGTATCTCCCACTCCTCTTCACCAGTTTTGCCCATATTTGCATGAATCACTTCTGACATAATGAGGATAATAATGAAGGATTCCATAGAGGAGATGAAAGTTCCCAGCCCATGGTTCTCTATCATGGTGGCAAGAGCTATTTGAACATTTTGTTTTCAGAGGAACAAAGGCTCTTTGATAATAGCTAAATAAAGTGGGGACTAGATACATTTGTCCTGTAGGATGCAAAAGTCACAGCCTAAGATTTTAGCAGAGACAGAAGTGGGAAAAAAGTTAAGAATTGGTACAATTTTTTAAATAGCTAAACATCTTTCAAAAGGAATTATCTGAAAACAAATACTCTTAACAGTACTGGAAGCACAAAGAAGCACACATTTAGTGCAGACTTGAATTCTTCTGGTAGCTCCTTTTGAGATGTTTTCATGGGCACTTTTGCCCTGATGTTAACAATTTGCGTGTTTCTGCAGGTGTGATAGTTGTTAGGGATACAAAACTGAAGAAAACATAGTGAGGTGCTATTTTTATTTCTCGCAAACTTTTTGTTATAGATATGGTTTATTTCTTAAGAAAACCTTTTCTATTCAATTATTCTTTCATTAAAAGGATGCACTGAAATTATAAATCCATATTATTTTCCTGAAAGAATACTGTGCTTCTCTCCCTCTCTCCCCCGTCTCTCTCCCTCTCCCTCTGTCTCTCTCCCTCTCCCTCTGTCTCTCTCCCTCTGCCTCTCTCTCTCCCTCCCTCCTTTCCCTCCCTCCTCTCTCTCTCCCTCCCTCCCTCCCCCTCTCTGTCTCTCTCTCTCTCCCTCCCTCCCTCCCCCTCTCTCTCTCCCTCCCTCCTCTCTCTCTCCCTCCCTCCACTCTCTCTCCCTCCCTCCTCTCTCTCTCCCTCCCTCCTCTCTCTCTCCCTCCCTCCTCTCTCTCTCCCTCCCTCCTCTCTCTCTCTCCCTCCCTCCTCTCTCTCTCTCCCATTCTCTCTCTTCCCCATTTCAAGTCTGGGGACTTTCCATCCTCCGCCCATCACTCCCCCACTGGTCCAGCTTCACTGGCAGTAGATCAGGGATCACTAAGCTGAAATGGTCAAATGTGCAGTGCCTGCTGACATAGCCTTAGAGGCTGCTATCTTACTGTAATATTCAATCAGAGAAGGAGTACGTGTTCAGAACTAGTTCCCAAACCTCAGAATAATCTGCCTGCTGCTTCTGAAAGACCTATCTGCCTTCAGCAATTGAGCCTCAGCAGCAGAAGCTTACAGAAGAGAGGATAAAATTCTTGTTCCTCTTTAACCTCCAGCTGAATTTTATTGTAGGTCAAGCCCAATCCCTTTTGGTACCTTAAACTTTGGGACGATGTTAATTTGTGGCATTGAGGTCCAGTATAAGCTAATGACTTACTCATGTCAGGAAGAATTTCTCTCTACTTCTGACAAAAGAGGATTATATTGAACAATTACATGCATTAGAGACATTTAACCCCCTCCTTCGAAGCAGACATTTTTGGCTATTGGAATATACCAGATGCTATGGCAAAGGGGATGATGGGTGATGTTGGTTACTAATTTGCATATAGGAATGAATTTTTATGTGTGGAAAAAATTACAAGGCAAAAGAATAATAGGAAGGGAGTTACCTACTTGGATACTGATAATTAATAAATATTAATACTGTTAATAGGTTTGATTAGAAATGTTTTTAATACTCTTGAGGTAAAATTTTACATAGAGAATAAGCAAAGTAAATGGATGTTTCCCAGGTGGAGAATTACCTAGATTATAATTATTTTTATTGTGGAACAGAATATTAACTGTATCTTTTGTGGAGGCCATGCACATCTACAGAAAGGAGGAGTAGGTAACTAGTAGATATGGTAATCTACTAGCCTCACTCTACTCAATCTCAATGAAGTCCATTTTCAGCTGTTCTGCATTGGTTGGTTTTTATTAATATGTGGTATCTACTGCACTTTGGCTTATGAGATGGATAAAGCAATGACTAATTACTAGTCACCATACGTGTGTGCATGTAGGATGTATTTTTAGAGTCTGTATTGAGAAATATGTATTGTCAAGAAGCTTTTTAACTTTGTACTTGTAGACAGAAGATTCAAGTCAATAGAATAATGTTGCTTCCACAAAAGTGAACTAAATTGGTGTTTTGCACCTTTTCCAGCAGCCTCATTTAATTTCTGTGGGCTACTAGAGATGGCATGTCCTTTTTATTTTTTGCTCAAATCAAAATATATGTCCCCAGTTAATGCTATTTTCATGACTCTGAATGTCTAGTTCAGTGACTACATACAAACTGAAAATTTCTTTTATAATCCCAGCTGAGCCTCTCAAATTTTTGTCTTTATGTGCAGAGAGACAAGGGAGAAAAACATCCTTCATTTCACTTCAGGTAGACCTTGATTTCATTATTGACTGCCACTAATCAAGGTTAAATGTGGAGAGATTTCTCCCATCATGCATCAAGCACTTGAGTCTCAGCCATTCTGTTTTCTTGGCTTACATTTTTCTATACTACCCATAATAATAAGCCTACTTTGTTAGTTCAAGATCAGAACTAATTTATTCACTCATACAAATTAATATTTATTAAGTTTTATACTGGGTTGAATAGTGTCTCTCAAAATTCACATTCACCTAGAACCTCAGTATATGACTTATTTGAAAATAAGAAAACGGAATCTCCCCTGGAGCCCTGGGAAAGAACCAGCCATGCCATCCATCACTTTGTTTTTAGCTCTTTGAGATTCCGTTCTAACTGCTGGCTTTCAGAACTATAAACAAACAAAATTTTGTTGTTTTAAGACACTGTATTTGTGGTAATATGTTCTAGTAGCATCAGGGAACCAAATCATCTTCCAAGGTAACACAATCATTAAATGGCAGAGCTGGGATTTGAACCAGTCTGGTTCCACCATCTGTGTGTTTAGTCACTAAATCTACTCTCTCTCTATACATGAATTTGAGATCATTCATTATAGTTTACTGAGTGAACTATAGTTCACTCTATAGTTTATAGAGTTATTTAATGTCATGAACATGGGAGGACTGGAATTCCAATACTAGCTTCCCAATTCATTGGTTGTCCTACCTTGGGCAGTTGTCTTACCTTTCTGCACCTCATGTTTTGTAATGGTTAAGTGTGATTATTATGCTACCTTGCAGTGCTGTTTGGGAATAGTGCATTTGAAGTGTACAGTACATTATATATTGTATACCAGATGTTCATTTAATGTACCTTTATCACCACCATGACTTGAAGATACAAAACCATCCATACACAAAGCTCTTTGTAGAAGTTTCTGGGCTGCTTACTTTGCAGTTATGCTCCCTTCAATCTACTTGCATTGTTTATGCTTGGATCAAGATAAGGATGTTTCTGTGTAATTAACTCATAGCACCAACATATTCTGAACACTTATTATAAAATGTGTTGTGAAAAAAATTTTTTAAAAGAAGGAATCTTGAACCACTTGTGCCACTTTTAGTTTTTGAATGTCTTTTCTTCTTGGTGTAGTATTCAGTGAATGTCTTTGGATTCTGGTTTCTTCTCTGATTTCTTATCCACTCTGCCAGTCACTTACCTGTTTGCTCTTATGTCCCTTCCTCTCCTGACCCCTGATATGTTCTGGATCTCAGGGGGGCTAACAGTTGTCATTTCTAAGACATTTTTGTCAATTGACTTCATGTTAGGTTCAGCCAGTGGAAGCGCTGACAAGAAATTGGAGGACCAGAGGAAGGAAAAAGCCAGGGTGTTCCTTCCCTCACTCCTCTGCTCCCTGTGACATCTCTGCCAGGTATGGTGTCTCCTCAATGATTCCAGACTTTTCTGTAAAGCCTCTCTTGTTTGCCCATGGTCCTGGGATGTGGTAATATTTTATCCTAGATACTTTCTTCATATTTCCATCTCCAGGTATCATTATGGCCCTCTTGGTGTTGTTAATCTTGTCTCATACATCCTAGTTTATTTTTAGGTTGCCCTAGATCTTTATAACTAGTTTTGGCATTAAAATTTCTCTACTGAACTAGCATGTGTGAGTTCTGTTTACTCGGACATCTTGAGCCACATACATTTTGATTCTGCCTTGAGATCAGCCCAAAGCATGATTTATCACCATGTCCTCTGTATGTGCCTGGTCCCAACTTCTGTATGTGCCTGGTTTTTGGTCTTTTCATCTATCATTGTGAAGGCTTTCTACTTCACGCTTATTCTGTTTGACTCTATCTTTCCCTAACTGCTTCTTTTTTCCAGGCTGCACCTACTTGTCTTGCAATCTTAGATGAGAACCATTTCCCCAAAACCATTTCTCACACCTGAATTCATTCTGCTCTCAAGTCTTTTGGTTGCCTCCTTTGGACGTGTTAATCACCCATTCTCTACCTGGCAATGAAACCACACAGTGAGTTCTATGCTTTGCCTCTCTTCTTTCCATGATACTCCATACTTATCTCTATCCCAGATCTCATCACATTTAGTTGTTTGTCACTCTTGCTAGACCATGAGCAAATAGAGTTTAGAGACTTTCTTTTAATTCTGTGTCCCCAGGGTCATTTACGATGCTTGGCACAGGGCATATTCTATGTAAATGAATGCATTATAAGGAAAAGCAGTGGTTTAGCTTAGAGAAGCTGAGGGCAGATTTAATTACTATTTTCAAGTTTATATGGGAGATGCTGAGTTTAATAGGGACATAAAATCTGAGAGTTGGAAGGAATCCTAGAGGCCAACTAGACATCTGGTAGTTGGTTGTTTCCTTATGAATGAAAACTAGAATAAAGTGTAACAAACTTAAAAAAACCATATGGTTTCAAATGGAAATATGGAGGTCCATTCTATCAGAGTGATAATAACCCAAGAAATTCAATTGAAGAGTCTCTAATCCTGGAAATGTGTGTGAAAATAATATATGGTTCCTAATCTTGGGTGTCTTAGATATTCATTTCTTTTTTAAAAAAATTTTAATGTTTGTTTATTTTTAGAGAGAGAGATAGAGCGAGCACAAGCAGGGGAGAGGGAGACACAGAATCTGAAGCAGGCTCCAAGCTCTGAGCTATCAACACAGAGCACGACATGGCGCTTGAACCCATGAACTGTGAGATCATGACCTGAGTTGAAGTTGGGCCCTCAACAGACTGAGCCACCCAGGTGCCCCATAGATAGTCATCTCTTAGGAGACTATAGGCTGAACTTGATAATTTCTCAAGGCACCCTCTGGTTATAGGTTTCTAGAATAGGTCTTAGTCTGAGGGGTTTGGAGAGCAAAAGAACCTGATTAACCTTTTTTTTCTTGATTAAACTTATAATTTATAAGCATTAAAATAGAAATAGAGGTGATAATTAAAATGTTTATTAAATTGAAATACGATTGAACTAGGTTAATTGGGACTAGATTCAGGAGATTTTTGAGGTAAGAAAGGGAACGCAGTCATCTAATCAGTGAACACAATTCTAAGTTTTTGAATAGCTTTCACTATATGTTTATGTCCTTAGCTGAAGGCCATTTGGCTCTAGAAATAGATTTTTTTTAACACAAGCAAAGGAGCAACATTTACAATCTTGATTCCAATTCCTTTCTCCTGCTGCTCTGACAGACATTTTATAAATGAGGCCCTTTTTTTTCCCACCATCCACTTGGCCACACACAGGAGGCATGAAATATTTCCATATGCAGGGTCTGAATGAGGGATAATGCCAGCTCCTGGGTCCAGCTCCTGGGTCCAGCTCTTCAGGCTTGCTTCTAAATAGGAAGTTCTCATGTTGAATTAAAGGCACATCAAAGAATCTTTCAAAGCATCTCTGAGTCAGGTAAATCAGTACTTCTAGGAGGCAGAAGAAAACTCCAGTGTGTAATAAAGAATAAAGAAACAGACCCATCAGAAATGCAGCACTGTGTGGTGAAAGGACAAGGCCTTCCAGGCTGGAAGGCTGGTTGCATAATTTGACACCTCTGTTTCCTCATCTGTATAATTTACAGCATAGGATGGGAGGAGGTAAGACTATCTCTAAGTTTCCTTCCAGTGAAACACCACTGAAACTATAAAAACATTTTTAGGGGTGCCTGGGTGGCTCAGTTGGTTAAGCATCTGATTTTGGCTCAGCTCATGATCTCAACAGTTCATGAGTTCGAGCCCTGCATCCGGCTTTCTGCTGTCAGCATGGGGCCCACTTGGGATCCTCAGTCTCCCTCTCTGCCCCTTTCCTGCTTATGTTCTCTCTCTCTCTCTCTCTGAAAAATAAACATTAAAAAAACATTTTTCAGCATCATGGTCATTAAAACAAACACAAAGCCAGAGGATAAATGCACATTAGTATGAATTTCCAGAGTTACTCCCTTTTCTTATTTTTTTGGTATCTTATTACCCAGGAGGTTTTTGTTTTGTTTTAGAATAGAAACAAATACTGCATAAGAAAATGAAACCTCAGGGCTGCTGACACAATCATAAGGGTTGGTTTCATCTGATTCTTCTTACAATAGTAGGTTCACGGTGAACATTCAGGTTGATGAGCATTCAAATGCAGAGTGATTGAGCAGGCACAGGTGTCATAAACTCACCGACAGTAAGAGATGGAAAGACATATATTTTTTTTTCTTTAAGAAAGACTAATTGAGGAGCTACTATGGGTTCAGGATCTGTAAGGAGGGAGTTAAATCATGAATTTTTATGGAAGTTTTCATTCTCTCTTACATTCCACTTTATATCTCATTTAACTAAATCACCTACTATTTATCCTCTCCCTACATTGAGAAGTCCCAATGAGAAGACTTTCTCAAAGCCCCAGTGAGAACCAGTCACCTGGAATATCTATAGCATATAATGTGTGGTTTTTTAATTCTGTTGAACACCTAATGCAGTCTGCTTTTTTTTGGAGTTAATTGTCTATGTATTTCCTCACCCCATTACATAATATGTCTCTTTCACAGCAGTATTGTCTTACTCATTTTTAAATTTTCCTTCTTCATTTCTTTTTTACAAAATTTTTTTAACCTTTATTCATTTTTTGAGAGACAGAGTATGAATGGGGGAGGGCCAGAGAGAGGGAGACACAGAACCCGAAGCAGGCTCCAGGCTCTGAACTGACAGCACAGAGCATGATGTGGGGCTCGAACTCACAGACAGTGAGATCATGACCTGAGCCAAAGTCAGATCCTCAACCAACTGAGCCACCCAGGCGCCCCTTCCTTCTTCATTCCTTAATACAATAGCCAGCATTTGAAAAAACTTAATAAATACTTATGAAATATGTACAAGCTAATAAAAAGTAATACTTGTAGAGTCTTTGCCATATTAAGAGTGGTTCTTAACACTTTGTACGTATTATCATACTTAACATAACTCTATATCATAGGCATTACATTTATCATTATTTTACCAACAAAGAAATGGAGACCCAGAGAATTTCAATAACTTTATTAAGATCAGGTACCAACTGGAAAGCCTGTACTCTTAGCCATTGTATTATATGGTCTCTTAACTAAAATAATAAATAACTGGTGATTAATCCAAATGAATGGAAATGTTAAGTGGGTATCAGAAGCTGTATTTTCAGGAGCTCCAATGACAGTGTTTGGCTAGAGATTTGATTGGCATTGAGAAGCCTGCATAATAAGAATCATGGACTATTTCCCCATTTGGTTGCTTGTTACTGCAGTGAAAGTTTAAATCCTCACCCTTCCTACAATTTCCTATATGGCTTAGAGAAAAAGTGACTCACTGGATAAATGTAAAAGCAAGTAGCCCAGTTTTCATCTTTATACATTCCCTAATAATAGTCAAGAAGAATATGAAAGATAGTTATGGTGAGTTTAAGGCCGGTTGCTGGTGGTAATAGGCTGTATGACATGGCTGGCTTACTTACCACAATGACAACAACAGAACTCTTTTGAGATACTCAGGAAACGATTAAGTATAGCTTGTGGACTTGGAAACACTTAATATCCTATCCAAGTGCTGAGCATTTGCGTAGTTCGTATGGCTTGTAATGGGAAGTTTGGCCTGGGTGTTCACATGCACATATTATTTCCTAAAACTTATAAGAAAACCATATCTAACCCAGGAATTCTCAGCTGAATCTTTTGAGGACTTTTAAGATCTACTCTTTTAATAACTTTCAAATATGCAATACAGTATTATTAACTATAGTTGCCATGTTGTATCTTACATCCCCATGACTTGTAAGTTTGTACCTTTTGACCTCCTCATTCATTTTGCCCATCCTCTCCACCTGCTTCTCAACTGCCCACCCCCCAAGTTGATTTTGACAACTACCAATCTCTTCTCCGTATCTATGACCATGATGGGTTTTTGTTTGTTTGTTTGTTTTTTAGATTTCTTATATAAGGGAGATCACAGTCATATGATATGTATCTTTCTCTGTATGACTTAATTCACTCAACATGCCCTCAACTTCCACCCATGTAGTTGCAAATGGCAAGATTTAATTCTTTTTTTAATGGGTGAATAGTATTTCAGTGTGTGCACATGTGCCACCTCTTTTTTATCCATTCATCCATCGATGAATGCTTAAGTTTTTTTCCATATCTTGGATGTTGTAAATAATGCTGCAGTGAGCACAGAGATGGATCTCTTTTTGAATTAATATTTTTTATTTTCTTCTGGTAAACACCCAGAAGTAGAATTGCTGGATCAGTCAGTACTCTGAAACCAGATATGAATTAGCTTTGGCCTAAAAAGAGGGAGGGGTGCCTCAATGGCTCATTCAGTTAAGTGTTTGACTTTGGTTTAGGTCGTGATCTTACAGTTTGTGAGTTCGAGCACTGTGTCAGGCTCTGTGCTGGCAGTTCAGAGCCTGGAACCTGCTTTAGATCCTGTGTCTCCTTTTCTCTCTGCCCCACTCACACTCTCACTGTCTCTCTCAAAAATAAATAAACATTAAAAAAAATTAAAAGTGGGAAGTTAGAAAGCTTATTTAACAGAGGGTGGGGTAGCAAGAGCAATCAGGACAAGAAAGAACTGGCATCTATGATAACTTGGTCATCTCAGGCTTTCATCTCTACCTTTCTCTCTGTGTAGCTTTCTTATTACCAAAGATTTTTTTTAGCAAGATGGAGACTGTGGCCCCTCAAAGCTCTAAAGTCATATAGCACCATTTTAGGAAAGAACATGAAATGCATTCTCTCTCTAGCTCCATGTTAAGCAGTCCTAAGGAGAAGTTCTGATTGCCTCCATTTGCAGTCGGTGCACATCTTTGGACTCACAATTTGGCTGAATACTAGGATAGATCCATCATGGGCCAGAGGTTGACTGTGGATATTGATTGGATATGCAAAAATCTGGAAACTTCCATTCCAAATACATGCTTGCAATGAAAGGAACGAAAGGTACTCAGAAGTTGGTGCCTGACCCAGGAAGATAAAAGCAACACATGCCTCTTCACAGGTCCTTAAATTCAAGCTTGTTAGTGTTCCATTTCTGAAGGTGTAAAACCACCTCTCAGTAATAACTCATAAGAGTATGCAGCAAATAATTAAACTGCCAAAAGATTCAATACATCATTTCTGTATAGGAGAGCTACAGGAGCAACCAAGTTATTAAGGCTCACTACTAAGCCTGGAATTAGAGTAGGGGGAGTCAGCTCTATGATTGCAGTGTTTAATAACTTCAACCCAAGGCAGGCTGCCATGTCTATTTCTGCAATAGCAAGTGCCTTCCAGAGAGAATGGGAAATTTCTTCAGGGGAGAGCTACTTTGCACAGATCTACCAGTATGTGACTGCCTGAATTTCCATTGTCTGTGCTTTCTCTTTGATTGGATACATAGATTGTACTGGTTCTAAAGGTTCAAGTCCCAACTCTCATTTACTAATCTGTATGAACCTTGAACAAGTAACTTACTTAATGGCCCTAAGCTTTGTTTTCTCATCAGCAAGAGAGAACCCTAATAACATTTTCCTCATAGGGTTTCATCAGAATTAAATAAAATAACTACAGCATGTGCCTAAGATAGTGTCTGACGCATAGTGTATATTGATTTAATTTTTTTTCTAATTTGGGGACGCCTGGGTGGCTTAGTTAAGTGTCTGACTCTTGATTTCAGCTCAGGTCATGATCTCACGGTTCATGAGTTTAAGCCCTGCATCGGGCTCTGCACTGACACCACAGAGCCTGACTGGAATTTTGTCTCCCTCTCTCTCTGCCCCTCCCCTGCTCACATGTGTACACACACACACACACACACACACACACACACACACACACTCTCTCTCTCTCTCTCTCTCCCCCTCAATAATAATAATAATAACAATAACAATAATAATAATAATAAATGTTAAAAATTAAAAAAACACTTTTTTTCTAGTTTGTTGCTAGTATTACTATTTTTGCTGATATTGTTCCTTTACTCTTCATGGCCAGTTTTGCTTCTCTAAGATAACTGCATAACTCTACTTTGATGCATTTTTGTTCTGATTATATAGCTTAGCTTCCAAATGGCAACATTATTTCTGCTTTTTTAATTTCCTTAGGAGCCTCGAAATTGTTGCCCCATGTAGTGAATTTCAATTTTATATACTTTTAAAAGAAGTCTCAGATATTAAAATTTTCAGCTTCTGAGATTTAAAGAATTCTGTCACCAAAGATGCTTAGAAAGATTGTGCAGATATTTCCCCTGAAGACTCTTTCCCTGTCTAGAATAGACTGTCTTGAATCTGCAGTGATATGGATTGGACAGAAGAGAGGTCTCCCAGAGTAAATTTGGGGCCATTCTTGCTTCTTGTCTAGTGACAAGTAATGTGTATAGAAGAAGAAACGTCTTTACTGTTCCATGAAAACTCAAGCAAAGGCAAACCTAACTTCCTCACTTTCTCCCCAACCCCCACAAAAAAAAAAAAGAAAAAGAAAAAAGCAAAAGCAAAAAGAACCCATCTAATTCACAGGGATGGCTGGATGAAAAGCTTGAAACGCTTTAATTATTAATAAGATAAACTAGAGTACAAGTGATCATAGTATCAGACAGAAAACACTTTAAAGGGTAAGTTTGAAGGCAAGTATTACATGGTGGCTTGATTGAAAATGCAGGTAGTGCTCTACAGTAGAGTCTGGGGGGAAATTGAAGAGACTTATTTTTATCAAGAAAACCAATTTTGGAAAACTCTAGGTACTTTCTTCAAAGAGGAATTATTATCAGTTCAGTCTTTTCTCAGTCCTCAATTTTATGTGAACAGCAACTGCCAGGCCAGACATGATTTAGTCAAGGTGGGAAGACTTTCAATAAACAAAAATAGGGATTGACTGAGGTGAGCTTGCAAAATGTAAAGCTGGGAAGTCTGTTCAGGATAAAATGCCAAGGCTAAGAAATAAAAATGTAATAACACTACAAGAACTTTTTGTTATTATAACACAAATCTGTTTACTACTACTTCTTGTCCTCCATTTTATTAATAAGTTGAAAAGAAATGTGTTTACTTATAATGTCCTGAGGTAGATTTTCATTTTTTAGGGGTCCCTTGGGTTTTCTTCTTGCCTTTCCCTGTGGTGATGGAGGTTTGGAAGTCCAGGCATTAAGACTTTATATTGATGATCAAAATGTGCCAGTTTCATTTGCCTCTTCAGACCCACCCTGTGTCCTTTTTTATATTGCTGTGTACCAGGATGGTGACTTTTCATGGACTACAGCCATAGTCTCAGTTGCCCATTGGTTTCCACTTGGTTTCAGCAGGAAACTGTTGGGCAGTAAAAAGTGAAGCTAGGGAATTTTTCCTCAGCTTACTGCCTGCAAAGCTCAGAGTTGATAGCTCTGATTTTCTACCAAAGTTCACATTCCTTAATGGTGGTCCTCTCCTACAGATCTAGGCCCATGCCTGGATCAGAGTTCAGTTAATACCTTCCCCATACATATAGCTAAGAGATTAGAGGTACTGCTAGGAATGGATAGGTAGAAATGGATATTGGAGTGACACTTAACAGATATCCGAGATGAAAACCAAAATGGCAAGTCTAATTGAGGAATTTAAATCTCAGAGAGATTCAGAAAGTGCATAGGGTAACATAGAAACTAGTGAAGCTGGAATTCAAGCCCATATTTTCAGATTTCAAAGGATGCACTTCATTTAAAGAATGCATTTCATTTAAAGCTTTGGTTTGAATTTTAGTGTTCTTCCCATGGCTCTAGGATTCCATGTATTATTCAGCATTATTTGGAGGGTAGTAGAGCATCCAGGTTAAGAGTACTGGAGCTAAATCATTTGAATTCAAATACCAGGTCTTACTATCTACTTTATGATGTTATTATAAGGATTAAATGATGTAGTCCATTTCTTTAGAACAGCTCCTGACACACAGATAGTAAGTATGAAGAGTTGATTGATACCATTAGCATCACCACTATTATTCATTCATAAGGTTGTTGTGAGGATTAAATGGTCTCGTGAAGGTTGTGAAAAATGTTGCATTCCAAATACATGATGCCTTTAGAGTTGTAAGATGTGGAATAAGAAAGAAAGAAAGATAATCAAAGATGACACCATAATCTATGGTTTGAGCAACCAGAAGAAGGAAGTTGTCATAAACTGAGATGAGGAGACATTTGAGTTTTGTAAAAATTCTCCAGGAAAAATTAAGTTATCTTCTTCTTATACATGAGAAAACTAAGTTCAAATGGATCAGACAACTTGTCTGAGATCACATGGTCAAGAAACAGTAGAGTTGGAATTCCAACCCAGGTGTATCTGGCTACACAACCTGTTCTGTAGATTTCAGTTTAGGTACAAAGGAAGATTCAGTTTTTCGGGGAGTTTTGTTAGTTGATTTTAAATCTGAATATCAGCCCTCTTGTTTGCTTCTAAATTTTTAATTGAATTCATTTACTCTCATTTGTTTCTCATAGCTATAACGTAAAATAAGTTTCATTTTTCCTCCCCTCTTCCACTCTCATTTCAGAAAGATGAGAAAACCAAAAATAAAGGAAAAGCAACAACCTGAGTCATACAACCTGTTTGTAATTGAGCTGTTTCTTGAGTTCGTGTTTTATGCTTGTATGCCCCACTGAGTGCTTCTAACACCAAAGGACAAAAGTAGTATGGTTTGGTCAGAAATAAATTTGTCCTCAATTGGTTGAGAATTATGGGATATTTATTTATTTCCTGCATTAAGATAGAAAGAAGTGTCATATAGAAGCTTGAAGGGTTGACTTCTTTAGTGTTGACCTTCTAGATGAAGTGAAGAACATACTAAGAGGGTTAGGATGATGTTGTATTGGAAAATACGCAAAAATAAATATGATAGAAAGATTGATCATATAAGATTGATGCAATATCCACTATGTATTCAAGTAATTATCACCATTACTATAGAAATTAAAGCCAAGTTAAAGACTAGAAGAATAATCTCTAGTTGAGATGAAACTGTCTAGTATACACAATTTTTATTCCATGGATAGAAATATTCCTTTTATTGTGAGAGAGCACACAAGTAAGGAGATAATAACATTTTTTATTTTAGAGTGAAATCAACATATGCAAAACAGTTACTTTTTTCTCTTTTAGTCATGCCAGTGTGAAAGGAGAAACAGGAAGGCCATTAACTCATTCAGAGTTTCAAAATATTTATCAGATATCTATTATATGTCAGACTCTATACTAGGTGCTGGAGATCTAAAGATCTCTAAAGCATATTAATTTGTTTTTAAGAAACTCACAGTGTCAGAGATATCAAAAGGTAATTGCAGTGAAGTCTAATATATTGCACTGGTGACAAGAAGCAGAAAGAGAGTAATTTTTTGGGTAGGTTAGAGGCTTAAGGAAAAAGGAGAAGAAGGGTTTTGCAAACAAGTAGAAATTGACCTTGCAGATAAAGTGAAAGCAGAGGATGGGTGTAGATAGAATTCGAAGAAGGGGGAACATTGAAAACCACATATGGAAGTTACACATCTTGGGGGAAATGGATGAATTGTAGATGTATGAGTATGATTGTATTGGGTGGAATGGAAGGAAGGAGATGAAGCCAAAGAGGGGTCAAATTCTATATCCTATGGGATTTTGAATTCTATATTAAGAGTTTTTACTTTACATTCTAAACAGAGAAGAACCTTAGAAAAATTTGAAGTAGGGAAGAAACTGAAACAAAATAACAGAGTATGAGATGTATTAAGTTATGTGTATAATCAGTTTATATTAGGTTTCACTGTAGTAACAAACTACTCCCAAATCTCAGTACTTTCCAAAAAGAGATTTTATTTCTCACTAATACATTTGAGTTGTGGTTCTGCTCTAAGCCTCTTCACATCAGAATACAGACTAAAAAAACCAAAAAACCAAAACAAAAACTGTTCCTATCTAGGCTTATGACTCTGGGAAAAGAACAATGGTAGAACATGCAATAGTGACTTTCATTGCTTCCTGTTCCAATTTTTTTGGCCAAAGCTGGTCACATGGGTAAGCCTGATGTCAATGAAACAGGGACATATCATCCTATTGTAGGAAGAGGGAGAATAAATAATTAGGAACAATCATATAATTAATATCAGTGCGAGTATAATATCTGTTTATTTCTATTTTTTTAATGGTTTTAACCCAGAAGACTGGTGTGTGTGTGTGTGTGTGTGTGTGTGTGTGTGTGTGTGTGTGTGTTTTACCACATTATGGTGCTGTTAATAATCATGTCTATGTCTTACCCTCTAACAGTGGTAACACACTTGACATACTCAGTTGAATGGTTGCTTGCTTTACTGCTATTATAGAGGAAGAAGCAAGATAAAGCTGAAGTATTTTTGTCCTCATGATTCCTTCCCCAAATGTTTTGATAACAAACTCTGTTTTCTCCCTCTATAATAACTGAAAACCACTTTGCAGGTAACAGCTCCTTATACAAAAGCCATGAGACTCACTCTGTTACTCAGAAACCATCCCCTTGTAATCGTTAGTCCAGTTTAGCCCCAAGGCTTCTGGCTGCACACAGTTCCCTTCCTCCTTCTCTTTTGTGATCAATTATATAGCATATTAACTCAAGAAGTTGCAAACCTAAATGAAAGAGAAAGATAGCACAGAGAAGAAAATAAGTTATTTTCTGCTTGAAAGAACTGTGAGCCTGTGGATTTGGAAATCTCAGAAGGAAAGTCAGAGGCTGGTGTTTGTTACTGCTGAACCCAATGTTCATTTTGGAGAAAAGAAAAGCAGGATGAGGATATTAATCTTTCCTGTACTGCTGTAGTTCTCCCAAAACCTTAGATATATGGGCCGTCATTCTAGAGAAATAGATTAGTGTTTGCATTTTGCAGAAGCAGAGGACTAGGAAGAGAGACTTTATAGAAGTTTTCTGCAAATTGGATAGGTCACCCCAGAAGAAGTAGGATCGAATGTTAGTGAAAGCCATTCATTGTTCTGTTGCATGGTCATGTCAGTCATTTTTGTTCAAATATGGTTTCATACTTCCTATATTCAACCTCACTTGATATTAGATGATAGGCATTTTGGATACTAATTTTTTTCAGGGTTTTTATCTATCATGGAGCTTACTTGAAACAATTTTTATATTCATTATTTTTATTTTTTAATATGAAATTTATTATCATATTGGTTTCCATACAATACCCAGTGCTCATCCCAACAGGTGCCCTCCTCCTCAATATCCATCACCCACCCCCCTCTCCCTCCCACCCCCCATCAACCCTCAGTTTATTCTCAGTTTTTAAGAGTTTCTTATGGTTTGGCTCTCTCCCTAATTTTTTTTTCCCTTCCCCTCCCCCATGGTCTTCTGTTACGTTTCTCAGAATCCACATAAGAGTGAAAACATATGGTATCTGTCTTTCTCTGTATGACTTATTTCACTTAGCATAACACTCTCCAGTTCCATCCATGTTGCTACAAAAGGCCATATTTCATTCTTTCTCATTGCCAAATAGAAACAATTTTTAAAGTAACTGAGTATTAGTAAATATACGCTTCATTTCAATTGGTTGGGTGCTACTTTGTCCTAGGTCTGTGTGAAGTGATAATACGTGTGAAGTAATGATAAACAAAATGGAGTACTTCCATGTATGGTGCATATGCATTCAGCTTTCTCAAAAACATGTATTATCTACTTATGCTAGATCCTGTGCTACGTGAACAAAAATGGATGAAGTGCATGACCTCCCAGAGACTATATATTATTCATGGCAAAGCAATTTAATCTATAGAGCTAGTGTTGTAAGCAGTAAATAAGTTCATCTTCCAACTGTTTCACACATGTTTGATGAGCACTTCTAAATCTCAAAGAACTGTGTCAGAGCTGAGTATAAAGGATAGATTGTGATCCTTGCCATTTGTGGGGCTTATAGTTCTGATTAAAACTAGTCAAGATATTTTATTTTATTTTTAAATGTTTATTTATTTTGAGAGAGAGAGAGCACGAGGAAGTGAGTGGGGGAAGAACAGAGAGAGAGAGAGAGAGTGAGAGAGAGAGTGAGAGAGAGAGAGAGAGAGAGAGAGAGAGAGAGAGAGAGAGAGAATCCCAAGCAGGCTCCACGCTATTAGCTCAGGGCCTGACATGAGGTTCAATCTCCAACAGTGAGATCATGACCTGAGTCCAAGTCAAGAGTTGGATGCTTAACAGATGCTTAACTGACTGAGACACCTAGGTGCCTGAAACTTAGTCAAAATATTTTAATGAAAGCATATGGTACATTCCATCACAGAAGTGCTACTAATAATAATTATAATGGTGATAGTTATGGTAACAATAGCAGCTAACACTCATTTTACTCTTATAATCTGCTGGACATTTTTCTAAGAGGATTACATGTTTTAACACCTTTACTACTACAATAACAATGCAAAATAAGTATCATCTCCATTTGACAGTCAAGATAGAGTCAAGATATAACTGATGGTATCTCATAACTAATAGGTTAAGTGTTTTGCTCAATACCACCTGGTTATTAGGAAGTAAGGCAAGATTTTTCAACTCCTATGATAAGACTGTAGGATTTGGATCCTTAAGAACCCCAGGAATAAGTAGGAATTATGTTTTGTAAGAATAAGTAGGCATTTATTGGGATAAATAAGAATAGGTTGTTTATGAGAGTGTAGAAATACGGTTTATTTTGGACTGAGGTGATCAAGAATGTTTATTGAACAGGATGAGGTTGGAAGTGGGCTTTTTATATGCCAGACAAATTACTAAGGTGATCTCCTAAGCTCTTCTTCTCTTACATGGCATTTAAAAAGGCCTTTGTACCTATTCATGAGAAAGAAGGTCTAATTAAATTTTCAGAATATTTTGTAGGAACATCTGAGAGCAAAATATGAATAGTCCTACCTTCCAGAAGGTTTTCTGTTAGGAGCCTCAGAGTGTGAAGAGATTTCACTATAGAGAGAAGACATGATTCGAGGTTTGCCAAATTTAGAAATCACATGAACTGTTGGATATAGAACAAATTTTGATTTTTCTTTGGTCTTTCATTCCACTTTCTATTAGATCAGTGTGAACATTCCCTGCTTTCTCCAGTCCTACTTTATCTTCATCTTCCTTTTTTTCCCTTCTTTCTCCTCCTCCTCTTTCTCTCCTCTTCTAAATGCATCCCAAACATGACATTACATATAAAACAAAATAAACTCTTTGCCATAGTCCATCTGGAATGGATCAAGATCTGATTTCCGCATCTCAATTCCTTAGAAATGAGCATTATTTTAAAAATAAAGTTAAAATAAACCTAACTTCATAGAGCCAACAATAATGTGTCTAAAGATTATATTCATGCTGGGTTTGGTTCGAAATTTATGTTCAGCTGAATAGGCCACTGGTTTCTGTTAAATTGCAGTTAATGTCATCCATTTCATTGAAAGTTCCAGAGAATAAATATAACCCTTGAATTTTGATGCATTTGCATGACTACACTGCATACCATTTTCTCTAGATTACGCAGCACCATACTTGATATTTATGTAAGCAGTGTTGTGAGAATACACAGTTTCTTCCCCCAGAATTGCAATGTGTTCAACAGCATAGGCCTGCCTACTTTGGGAAAACTTGAGATGGGAGCATATGAACTTTGGGTACAGATAAATTAGAAAGTTCGAAAACAACACCTGGCTTTAAAGCAACTCTATAATGGAATAATTTTGTATGCATTGAGATATTCACAGTATGATTAAATTTCCTAGGCCTTTTTTTCTTCATACAACTTTTCAGTATCCTACCTATCACGTGAAATGAAGAACACATATTCATAGAGCAGCTTTCTACTTTAAATTGCTTTAAAAATAATTATGTGATATTCTAAGCTTCAGGGTAAAAAATAGGTAGACATGAACCTTTATGGAACTTTGTTGTAAATGTGATTTGCACGGGTGAGGATACAATATGTATAAATGGAAAAGTTTAATCAGAACCATGGACATAAAAATCAACACCGATATAGATTTTTGTGGTTTTTTTATTCCAGGGAAGAGGAATTTAGCCCTCAAAATAGGATGTGTATTCCCAAACCAATAATTAACTTAGAAAAAAATAGTTGAGGTGGATTTTTCTGAGTCATTGGGATATGGTCTTCGAGTCCTCTTTCTAATTAGTT
Source organism: Prionailurus bengalensis (assembly GCF_016509475.1). Taxonomy (NCBI): domain Eukaryota; kingdom Metazoa; phylum Chordata; class Mammalia; order Carnivora; family Felidae; genus Prionailurus; species Prionailurus bengalensis. The sequence continues at coordinate 84,710,564 of NC_057346.1, read as the reverse complement.
GGGGGTATCCATCAGCACACTTTGCTAAGTTAAATGATATGGTGCAGCGTTAGTAGCTTGACAGGTTACTCTATTACATTTCAGTGGGAACATTTTAACAAAACAAAGCATTTAAAAAAGTAGGTAAAGTGAATAACTGTCTAAAAGCTCTGTAGCCATACTTATTGGGGAAAGATATAGGACACAGGAATACCTTCTGAATTATTATTTGAAAATTTTACTTCCAATACTTCGACCACTCCAAAATGGATATTTATCATGTCAGTTCAGGGAGAAGGGCTGTCAATTATGGAATGAGGGTAACCACATGGCATCTCTCAGTCTCTCATCCATACTTTTACTATGCTGCAAGTGGTGGCACTCCAGGCATGTAGGCACAGAGAATGACAGTGGAAGATTTGTTTATAAAGGCAGTTTCCCAGGCCTATTACTCATGGAATGGATCATTGGAATTGATTCCAGAAGCATGGTGACACTACAGAGTGATTGCCAAGGATGCAGGCTCTAAAGGGTCAGACAAACCTGAGGATGAATCCTCGTTTCTTCTACTTATTAGTGCTATGACCTTGGGGGAATTTTGTTTTTCATGCTTTACTGTCTATGTGCAATAAAGACAAATAACACCTCAGAAAATTTCTTTGAGGATTAAATTCAATAAGTGCAGAGCTACCATGAATATTACCATTATTACGTTTGTTTTCATTCAAAATTGTGTTTTAATACAACTACTGTTCTCAAAGTCCAACATGTCTAAATTCATTTATTAAGGGTTGTTAATGGACAATCATACACTTCTTGATTTCCTCTTAGCTAACCAAAAGAATATTTATGGTATAACAAGCACTTCTTGCTGCGCCTACATACAAAAAAGCTGATAACTAAGTTTGTAATTAAAAAAAAATAGGGGCATCTGGGCGGCTCTGTCAGTTAAGCTTCTAACTATTGGTTTTAGCTCTGGTCATGATCTCATGGTTCATGAGTTGGATCCCCGCATCAGGTTCTGTGCTGACAGCATGGAGCCTGCTTGGCATTCTCTCTCCCCAACTCTCTCTGCCCCTCTCCTGCTCACTCTTCCTCCCTCTCCTCTCTCAAAATAAATAAATAAACTTAAAAAAAGGAAAAAAATAGCCACTTGACTAATCTTTATATTTATTTATTTACCACTTGGCTCTTTAAAAGAGACCCAGCTGGATTCATTACCTCGATTTTAGATAATGTCCTGTAGTCTAACTTTGCCCTTGGCCAGAAGGGGAGGAATGAGAAAGAGATAATCAGTCCCTGACACCCAGGAGCTGGCCTGGTGCTATCAGCTAGGGCTTAATGTTTCTATAAGCTGGCCTGGTACTCACAACTATGCCGGCTTGATGTTTTTCTGTTGAGCGTAGATAATTTCCAAGAACAGCGATATCAGACAATGCAACTTTGTGATCTTTGATTCAAGACAAAAACAAGACCATTCTGTAATTGTGTCTGAATAAAGACAAAATGCATACTTTTGTCCAAGCCATAACAATGACCAAACATTTTTCTCACCTTGGCTGGTATGAATGACTTCTGCTTCTTTATTCGATAGTTTTAAGTTTTTTAATTTATTTAAGCTTATTTATTTATATTGAGAGAGAGAAGTAGGGATGTCAGAGAGAGAAAGAGAGAGAGAGAATATCAAGCAGGCTCCACGCTGTCAACGTAGAACCCAAAGTGAGGCTCAAACCCAAGAACCAAGAGACCATGACCTGAGCCAAAATCAGGAGTTGGATGCTTAACCACTGAGCCAGCTAGGTGCCCCTATTCAATAGTTTTTAAGTCTCAGTCTAGTCTTCCCTCTTTCTAGATAAAATTAAGACAGGCATTCATGGAGTTATCCCTACTTTATGATGCATACAATCCAAAGAAAACTCCACCTCCTCACATTCTAACATCATCCAACACAAGCCTAAATCTATGTGTTTTCCAACACTCTTTTACTGAGATGCCCCATGGTTCTCTCTGGTGTATATTCTCCCTCACTTCCACAAGTTGTAATAAACCCAAGTTGTTAAATTTTAGGTGCATTTCTGATGGTCTTGAGCTGGAGGATGTGGACAAAGCCGAGCAAATAAACTATGTGATATTGAAAATGAGAATGTGAGTCAGGTACACTGCTACAAATGTTTTAAAAAATTCAAATGGAGTGACAATTTTGCTTTCCTTAATCTTCAAACAAAGTTAGTCTCTTTTGCTCCTTTGTACTAAAATGGATGAGCTTTCTTTGGAAAGGAAAAATGACAAATTGATTTTTTCATGATGGACCTGGGTTCCTTTTGGAAGCAGTCTCTGCCGTGTATCCTGAGGATAAATCTTTCACAAAGACAAACCAAGAAAAATCCCTAAACTCCACACTCCAATTAGTAAAACTTCTAGAACAGTAAAATTTTGGTTAGTAGATTATGATAATGATTGTTAGGACTGGGTAGGTAGAGCTAGGGAGTTCTGGTTTACTGAATGTTTTCTTCAATAATAGTGTGACAGAAACAAAACAACTTTGAAGTTACCAGCATTAGGAAGGGGAACATTGAGAGAAAGAAAGAAGAATAAGAGGAATGATGTGGATTGTTCACCAGTATTTCAGGAAATAGAGGAACATTATATGGGCTGGAAGGTTTCTGTGGCTGGCTAAGAGCAGTGTCAGAAAAACAAAGGACCGAGTATATTCTGTGCTGCCATTTGGGAGAAAAGCATATCTATATGCATAAACGTATAAATTCATTGATATTCTCATAAGAATGTATAAGAAACTGATAACAGTGACTGACTCCAGGCAAGAGAACTAAGTGGTTATGTCTGAGAGGGGAGGGAGATTTACTTCTCATCTCTATCTATCTAGATGTACACAAATACATGTGTGTACATATATATGTAGACACACATATATAAGAAATGTTAGTAAGATATATATAGGAAATGTTTACCACAAAAATTCTTTCTTTACTAAAAATATATAATATTTTACTATAAAACTAATAAATCATAAAAGGAAAGTATAGAGAGTAATGTCTATATAACACTTTTACAAACATTAAAGAAAAAAAATATTAATTGCAAATTAGTACAACTTGAAAGTTCTCTGGAGTCTTTTTGGAGTCATTTCAGTCTGAATCCTGGCTCTCCTGTTTTAGATGGATGACAGTGTGCTTCAGCATAAGTGACCTAAACTTCCTGAAACATAGCTTTTTCATCTTAATAGAGAAGTTTCAAAATATCTATCATCCAGCATCATGGTGGAGATTTAGTGAAATAAAGGAGAGACACACTTAACCCAGTGAATGTTGTATATGCCTTCCCATGTCTTTCCCATTTGCTGATTTTGATCCTCCCAGCCCCGCCTCCCCCAACCCACTTCCATGGAGTGATGAGCAGTGTAGCCTGTAACAAGAGACCTGTCAGTAGTACACCTTGCAGAGAGGAAAGGTAGAGGAGAGGTGGGCACAGTCCTACTCTGCATAGAGACTGGCAAAGAGAGGAATGGCCAATAGTTCCTGTAGTAGTTTCCTAGGGCAGCAGAAACAAATTACTATAAGCTTGGTGGCATAAAACAACAAAAACTAATTCTCTCACAGTTCTGGAGGCTAGAAGTCTGGAAACCAAGGGACCAGCAGCACCATGCTCTCTCTGGGGGCTCTATGGAAGAATCCTTCCTGGCCATTTCCTAGCTTCTGGGTGCCTTGGGCAAGCCTTGGCCTTTCTTCCTTTGTAGTTCTATCACTCCAAGCTCTGCCTCTGTGGCCTCATGGCCTTCTTCCCTGGGTCTCTGTGTACCCTCTCCTCTTTCTATAAGGGCAGCAGTATTTGGATTTAGGCTTATTCTGATCAAACGTGACCTCATGTTAACTTTATTACCTCTGCAATGATCCATTTCCAAAAAGGTTACATTCATAGGTACTAGAGGGTTAAGATTTAAACCCACCTTTTGGGGGAAATAAACTTTCTACCTCACTTCCATCAGAAAACAGATTTGTAGTAGTGTGGAGAGGGAAGAACATAATAGCTAATTTTGGATCTGGTCCTTCTCATCCACCTGTATTTCCACTAAGGAAGGCCCAATACATTCTCCAAAAGCATGCAAAAGCAGTCAAATAAACGAATGTCCCCTACCCCCAGCCTATGCTCCCAACTGACTGCTTTACAAATATTTTGCCAGGCATATTTTGAACCTATCAGTAATAGGATCAACTTGAAGCAATCTGAGTGTCCATGTTTCCCAGTAAAGAGCATTCTCTTGGCTTAAGAAAGTGCTATGCAAGATTATATCCATATAGGTTTATGCTCAATTTATTAAAAGTCTCATTTTCCATTTCCTTTATTTCTTATGCTTTTATTCTTAGAATTTATTCTAAGTTCTGATCTTCATGTCTTGAATCAGTCCCAAGAAATATATTAGGATCAGTCATGGGGTAAGGGGAATGAACTTAAAAAAAAAAGAAAAGAAAACTCTAAAAAGTGGATTGGTAGTTATTTATTGGGCATTCCTGTGTTCATCACTAAAGGTACAAGTAAATTATGCCTGTTTCAACAAATATTTTAGCCTAAACTCAACTGCAAGGAAAGGAAAAGAGCCAGTTTGTGCAAGTAACTTCAGAGGGACCATCCTTTGTGTGGCTGTGTGTTTAGTCAGAACAGATTTTATCCAATGTGTCCAGCTAATGGAAAGAAAGGTCATACAGAAATTCTTCTATTTGTAATAAAACTATTTAAAAAAATTTATCTCTGTCACTTACTTTTCTCAGTTTCAGTCTCCTCACTTATAAAAACGAGATGATCATACCTTCCAGTGTTATGGCAAGAAACAATACACTACCTGGTATGTTCTTAATGTTCAGTAAATAGGAACCATGTGGCATTATTATATAGTATCATATAGCATGATTTCCATAGTGGCACCGAATACATACTTTACCAAAGTTGTTCTGAATTGGTTAGAGGGAAAAAGAGAGATGCACTGAAGGATCGACTATGTGTCAAACTAAAAATAGCATATGGTAATTTCAAAAATACCAAATCTATATATGGAGAAGTTTCCAACTTGGACTACATGTATATGAGATAAAAAGAATATTTTCTAGTGATGGGTTTATTAAAAATTAGGAGCCAGTGGGACACCTGGGTGGTTCAATTGGTTGAGCATTCAACTTCAGCTCAGGTCATGATCTCACGGTTTGTGGATTTGAGCCCCTCATTGGGCTCTCTGCTGTCAGTGCATAGCCTGCTTTGGATCCTCTGCCCCCTCTCTCTATGCCTCTCCCCTGCTCACCCACTCTCTCTCTCTCTCTCTCTCTCTCTCTCTCTCAAAAATAAATAAAACATTAAAAAAAAGGAATTAGGAACCTGTGCTTGGCTAAAAGAAAAGGTAACAAAATATGTAAATTTAGTAAAGTTTAAATTTTAAAACTTCTGATTTAGGTTCAGTACCCATTTAGATGGATTATTAATACCAGATTTTAATGCTCATTTCAAACCTGTTTTTAAAATAATTTTTTCCCTAAATTTTACATTTATTTTCAGGACTAATTTTGAACTTATATTTTTACCATATACTTTGGCAGTTTGGTCTTTATCTCCCACAAACTTTTGTTTGAGGCTAGGACTATATCTAATACATGTTTTTTTGTTTTTGTTTTTCTTTTTTACATTTCCCTAAATAGTAGAGTATTTGACACATAGGAGATCCTCACTAGACACGAAGATATGTACATATATAAAATGATACTTTTATTAAATGTTATTTACTGGGCACTGAGCTAATAAATTCATATTAATTGTCTTATTTAATATTCTGAGCAACAATGAGACATTAGAATTGCCTATTCACATTTTACTGAAGAAAAAACAACAGGGGCTTAGAGAGGTTACATAAAGACTTTATCATTAGTAAGTGGAGACCAACCATATTAGGTCTGTTCCTGAAGTCTCTCTGCTTTTAGCTATGGTATTACATTGATTAAATGAGGTGTGATATGTCCAGGGCTTTTAGATGATTAAGTCTTAGGGTGTCATTTGGGAGAAAAAAAAATCCCTCATATTTTGTTTATTTTTTTAATTTCATGTTTATTTATTTTTGAGAGGGAGGGAGGGAGAGAGAGAGAGAGAGAGAGAATGAGAATGAATGAGTGGAGGAGGGTAGAGAGAGACAGAGACACAGAATCTGAAGCAGGCTTCAGGCTCTGAGCTGTCATCAGCACAGTGCCCAATGAAGGGCTTGAACCCACAAACTGCGAGATCATGACCTGAGCCAAAGTCGGACACTTAACTGACTGAGCCACCCAGGCGCCCCTAAAAATCTCATGTCTTAGAATGAATGTTTGATTGGCAATTAATTCCATTAGTTCTAAAGGCATTCAACCTGCTTACCACTCCCTTCTATGAAAGTTCTCACATCTATCTATTTGGAAGTAATTATCTGAATTTATTTTTTTAATTTTTTAAATCTTTATTTACTTTTGAGAGAGATAGAGCGCGAGTGGGGGAGGAACAGAGCGAGAGGGAGACACAGAGTCTGAAGCAGGCTCCAGGCTCCAAGCTGTCGGCACAGACCCCAATGCGGGGCTTGAACTCATGTCTGTGACCTGAGCTGAAATCAGAGGCTTAACCGACGGAGCCACCCAGACGCCCCAGTAGTTATCTGTATTTAAAAACAACATGATGGGGGTGCCTGGGTGGCTCCATCGGTTAAGCATCCGACTTCAGCTCAGGTCATGATCTCACGGTCCGTGAGTTCGAGCCCCGCGTCGGGCTCTGTGCTGACCGCTCAGAGCCTGGAGCCTGTTTCAGATTCTGTGTCTCCCTCTCTCTCTGCCCCTCCCCTGTTCATGCTCTGTCTCTCTCTGTCTCAAACATAAATAAACGTTAAAAAAATTAAAAAAAATAAAAACAACATGATGAATGGATAAAGATGTGGTTTGTATATACAACGGAATACTACTTGGCAATGAGAAAGAGTGAAATCTGGCCATTTGTAGCAATGTGGATGGAACTGGAAGGTTTTATGCTAAGGGAAATAAGTCAGGCAGAGAAAGACAGATACCATATGTTTTTACTCATATGTGGATCCTGAGAAACTTAACAGAAGACCATGGGGGAGGGGAAGGGGAAAAAAGTTACAGAGAGGGAGGAAGGCAAACCGTAAGAGACTCTTAAATACTGAGAACAAACTAAGGGTTGGGAGGGTGGGGGAGAGGAGAAAGTGGGTGATGGGCATTGAGAAGGGCACCTGTTGGGATGAGCACTGGGTGTTGTATGGAAACCAATTTGACAATAAATTATATTTAATATAAAAAAAACAACATAAGCATTGCTGAAAGAAAAATCTTTACCAAGGCTCTTGCAATTCAAAAAGGAAATTGAACATAAATTTGATAGTAAAAAATGAACTCAGCCTTGATGACTCATTTCAATAACACTGTCAGAAAAGAGGAAAATCAGTAAGAAAAACTGTTTCTAGTGTTTACTTAGACTTCATCTATAACCATAAAGCTGATATCTTTGGCACTAGGATATTGGGAATTTCCACAGTTACCTAAATATTACATTTCAGTAACATTCTCAGATCACTCTGATTCCCCAAAGGGTTAGATCAGAATATTCTACACATTTTTATATTTTGATTAGCAAATTATTTGCAGCCCTAACATGTACAGTAGAGGTACAGGCTGGCATAGATCAAGATCTACTAGGAACTCAACACATTGCAGGCAAATTAAGTCAACATGTATTACATATTGTGTTTGGTTATCTATATATTATTTTAATTTCAATAAAGTTAGAACTAGAACACAGGAATACATGTAGGTAAAGTGAAGGGATCTGAGTCAATAATAGAAAAACATAGTAAGGTAAAAATGAAGCCAGCTCGGAGTTCCCTACACACTCTTGCGTCTAAGTTTTTACCAATCGAGGGAAAGACAGAAATATAATCTGATGCATGAATCATTGTGAGAAACAAAATACAGCAGTTCAGGACCAGCATAGGCAGATTTGGTCAAAGTCTTCTTGAATGAGTCCTCACTAACTAGAAAATTACATTATAATGAGCAATAGTTTTAGAGTAAATAAGACCATGCATTTTCAAAGATGTTTCTTCTGCCAACCTTCACTATGGGCTAAAAGCATTGTGGGCTAAATGAAATATAATAAAAGAATTGTCATGGGGATAGATGGAATATGGAGGGTTCTAGGTCCATAAAAAAAACCCAAAAGCATATCATTGATAATTATGTACAGCTTTTTTCTTCCTAATGTATTTTACTGTGGAATTTAGTTATTTGGCATTGTAAGCCATGGCATGCCTGTTTCTATTTTTTTACTTATTTTTAATTTTCATTTATTTATTTTTCAAGTGTTATTTAAATTCTAGTTGATTAACATATATGGTAAAATTAGTTTTAGGTATAGAATTTAGTGATTCATCACTTACATATAATACCCAGTGCTCATCACAAGTGCCCTTATTAATATCCATCACCCATTTAGCCCATCCCCTGCCTACCTCCATCAGCCCTCAGTTTATTCTCTATAGTGAAGTGTCTGTTTTATGGTTTGCCTGTCTTTTTCTCCCCCCTATGTTCATCTGTCTTATTTCTTAACTTCCACATATGAGTGAAATCATATGCTATTTTTCTTTCTCTGATTGACTTATAGTGCCTAGCATAATACATTCTAGCTCCAAAAATATAGTTGCAAATGGTAAGATTTCATTCTTTTTGATTGCTGAGTTATATATATATATATATATATATATATATATATATATATATATATATATAAAATCTCCATATATATATATATATATGCTCCATATATATATAATCTCCATCAATTGATGGGCATTTGGGCCCTTTCCTGGCATGCCTGTTTTTAATTGCCAGAGGGTTAAGGGAACACGATCATTTTAGGCATTAAGAAACTGCAAACAAAGGGTTAGAGGAAAGTGTTTTAATAAATCCCTTTATAGATATATTGCAGCGTTTCTTTCTGTTTGTTTCAAACAATAGGTAGAACTTGGAGCCTTCAAGCAGTTCGCCTTTACATTTTCTGGTCTTTGCATTTTTCTATAAAGAGGATCTAAAGTCTATTCTGTTTGCCTTGATGTTATTTCTATCATTTAACAAACCCTCTTGGGAAGAAGTAATAACTGTATCAACAGTTATGGAAAGAATGCTCTTCTTTAAATTGCTGTCATCAAGAGGTATGAACCATGGTATTGAGGATAGAGCTTGACCTTTGGGACTAGACACACTTATCATTGTGTAGTAGTTCTGTGAACCTGGATATATTTTTAACCTCTTTGAGACTTAGTTTTCTCATCTATAACATTGTGATAATAATACCTATTATTATAGTTAGGCTTCATTGGTTGCTAGCAACAAATAGTCATTGGTAAACTTAAAAGAAAGAAAATTTATTGGAAGGATGTTGGGGAAATTCCCAGAATATATGGAAAGGCTGTAAAACTACACTTATAGGTGGGCAAGAAATAGGGCTGCCATGGAGGGGTTCAAGAGGCAGAAACACTTTATAATGTTTTTAGAGACCATTGCTATAACGAATACCCCTCACTGCTTATCCCTCTCCCCTTTAATTACTCTGATCAGCTTTCTGGACTCCTGGAAAGTACAATTGACTTAACATGACAGTTTGAGTAGGTAAGCACAGGACATTTTGATTTACAGACTTGCAAAGATTACACACAATGAATGAGAGGTAATTCCCCCCCAAAGGTATGTGCCACAAGAAAGGTAAGGAAGTGTCAAGTACCCCCAAAAAATGGATAAAAGGAAGAATATCTCTATTGTATCTACTATGGTGGAGTCTGGTAAAGATTAAGCAATATAACATTCATAAAGCCCTGGACACATAATAGACTACCCTGGAATGAATGCTCCATGAGGGAAGGCAACTGGCTTTATTCAGTGCTGCATTTTAAGTGACTTAGACTACTAACTTACAAAAGTAGGTGATCAATTAAAGGTGATTGAATGTGGAGTTGTAGGGTATATTCCTTTCCTTCTTTATTTCTGCCATCCTGATTCCTTTACTGGCTAAACTTGATAGGAGATGATCATTTCTAGTAAGATATCTTCTCAATGTATGGTATGTAACAGCACAAGCTATTTGTACTGCATGATTATCACACGATCTTTGGATTTCCAGTCATCCACTAAAACAACAAAGAAACCATCAGCTGGGCATCGGAGGGTGGTGGTATTTACCTCAACATATTTACAAGTGAAATTATATCTACTTTTCTATCTGAATGTCTAGTTCTGAGAATCAGAGCTCTTTTGCTTCATCTTCTCTGTATTGCTTACCTCTTCCCCGATCTTAAATTTCATTTTCCTTTGGATATTATTTTACATAACTCCATAATCATGCCTTATTTATTTCCCTGATCAAAGATTCTAGGTGAAACAGAGTGTCACAAAAGGATCCAGAGTTTTCAGACTGCAGCTGCAAATGAAGCATCTAGAAGTTGCCTCTTAAAGAAGACAGCACCATTTATATTCATATAATTTTGCGTCGCTAAATATTGTGACAAGTTGTCTGCTTCTTAATGGTGCTGGGCAGGCAAAAAGCAGGTATTGAAAAAAGAATTAAAGGTTACCTTGACATATTCAAATTAGAATTGGAAGAACTTTGAATTATATCATCCAAACTGCTTGTGATAAATGATGCAAATGAATAATGAACAGCCAAAAGCATACACATAATCTTTGTTGACCCCTTGTGTGGGGGACAAAATGAAATGAGAAGTAGAAGGAATCTAGGTTTTTGAATCTCACTTCTCCCATTACAAGTTGTATGACTCCTCTCTGAATCTCAATTTCCTCTCCTGGAAAATGGGCACACACTGCCTGGATGGTTGTTATAGAGATCAATGTATTAATGATAATATTTCACCTAGAAAAGTGACACACACAGAAGATGTTCAGTAATATTAGACCCTCAACCTGAAGGGTAAAGAGACTATGCTAGTCTGAGAGATATTTTCTTTCTGTCTTCTTTCTTTCTTTCTTTCTTTCTTTCTTTCTTTCTTTCTTTCTTTCTTTCTTAATGTTCATTTATTTTTGACAGAGGGATAGAGCGTGAGCAGGGCAGGGTCAGAGACAGAGGGAGACACAGAATCTGAAGCAGGCTCCAGGCTCTGAGCTATCAGCACAGAGCCCGACATGGGGCTCAAATTCACAAGCTGTGAGATCATGACCAGAGCCCAAGTCAGATGCTTAACTGACTGAACCACCCAAGTACCCCAGAGAGATACTTTCTTAAAGGTTAAGAAATTCCCACTAACATTCAGAATGCTTAAGATCAAACCCTAGATCTATCACAAGGTTAATCTAGATTTAGATCTATATCGATCTAGATCTAGATGTAGATCAATCTAGATCAAAGATCTATCACAAGGTAGCTGTGTGAATTTGCATAAGTTTGAATTTCTTTTAGTCTCAGTATGTCATATGTAAAATAGGGACAAGAATCCCCATTCTGTCTAGCTAACAGGGTTTTTATGAGAACTCCCTGAAATATGTGAAGTTGTCAATGATGAGTTATTATTAATCACAATAGCATTCAGTGGTAGTAAATGCCCTCTCCCATTTATTTTGTACCTATTCTGTACTAGACCCAGTACTCATCCAGTAGTATACATTGTCACAACAATCAAATAAGGCTGAGGTTCTTCCATTTCATAATTGAGGAAACTGGGTCTTAAACCATTTAGGAATATTGTTATAATAGTTTCTTGAGGGTGTTCTAACAAAGTACCCCCAAAGTGGGTGGTTTAAAACAGAAATTTACTCCCTCACAGTTATTGAAGCTAGAAGTCCAACTGACATAGTTGTACTCTCTCTGAAACCTGTAGGGGAGAATTCTTCCTTGCTTCTGTTGGTAGCAGTCTTTGGTATTTGTTATCTTGTAGCAGTCTTGGCATTTGTAGATGCATCACTATAATCTCTGTCTCTGTCATCACATGGAATTCTCTCTCTGTGTTTTTGTGTCTCTGTTTTCCCTTCCTTCTAAGGACACTACTCATATTAGAGTAAAACCCACTCCAATTACTTCATCTTAACTTGATTACATATTCAAGGACCCTGTTTTCAAATAAAGTCATATTTATTCAGTACCAAGGGTTAAGACTTCAACATGTATTTTTGGAGAACACAATTCAATTTCTAACATTTCAAAAGACCCACTATCTAGAAAGAAGTGTTACAGATTTGATCCCAGGCACGCTGTTTCTTAAACTTGAATTCTTAAGCAGTAAAACTTACAGAAATTCATTTTTTTAGATGGTGGATGAGCCAGGACTGGTACTTGAATTTCATGATTGCCAGGTGACTGGCTTTCATTCCCTGCCAGGCTGCTACTCATGAAAAAAAAAAAAAAACAAAAAAAACCTACAAGCTAAAAGCAGCAGTTTCTTTACATTTTTTTCCATTTTAAGAGATAATAGTTTTCTGTTGTGTTTCAGATCCTGTTTCATAAAAAAAAAAAAAAAAAGGTAGAGGGAAAAGTAGGCTAGTTTAGTGAATCCTGAGGAAGGGATGCAGTTTTTTCAACTCTCAGTCTGTGTTCCTGGGTGATTCTGATCTGTCCCCAGACCTATCCCCAGGTTGAGAATGGGCGTATGACACATGCTTAGTCAGTAAGAATATTCTATTTCCCTGACTTCACTGATTGGTTTTGCTTGCCTGTCCTACAACCTATCAGGTCAATGGGACTCAAGTCCAAAACTCCTTTCTAAAAATATTCAGAAGAAAATATTAAAACACTTCTTTCCCCCCATCCCAAATAGAGTTGTTAACTATGAAGAGACATATCCGGAACTAGTGTTGGCTGGCTTCCTAGCACAGCATGAAAAATCTTCTGGGCAGAAAGGTGACAGAGAAGAAAGTCCCATAGACAAATGGAGAGGACCTGGATTCAGATGTTGCTGATGTTAAATTATTCCTGAACTTTTAGTTATGTGAGGCAGTCATTTTTATTTTTTGCCTAAGCCAGCTGACTCTACTATTCTTTGCAATCAAAGTAGTACAGTGGTTTACTAGCATTTGAGGCCTGGCTATTTTTAGATTATGGTTATAATTTATTTAGAGATGGTGCCTTAAGATTCATTTCTTACATGAGGGAACTAAGAAATAGATTCTCATGAGAAAAAGTTTGATCTTGATGTAATAAAAGCAAAAGAAAATGCCATTATCTTAGATGTAAGCTGAATATCCTATGAGTTATACATATCCTAAGAATGAAATGCAATCACATTCACAATTTTTAAGTGTGCTCAAGCAAACAACCCAGCAGCCACCCTGAACTCTCCTGTACATACTGATCACTTTATCTCAGACACAGACATTTCTTGGAACCTCATTATAATGGGCATATCCTTGAAACATAACCTTAATAGAATCTACTTCTCTTCACATTCATTCTCTGGTTATTTCCTATAAGTTTATAAAGCAACTTGATTTCAAAGCCACATGAGTTTTGCTAAGAAAAGAATTGGAGAAAGATGATTAATGAATATGTGCTTCACTCGCTTATTATTTCACCACCTATTATAGCTGATAGATAAGAACAAGTCTCTCAATTGCCAACTGATCTGACAAATTGTAATAATAAAACCCAGGCAGTATGAAGTGTCTTTTCAGGAGATATGCATGGCTATCAGCAAGATTTATAGTTCATAGTTTTAAATTACAGATGAACTGTTCATAACAGTGGAAGAAATGAGTGGAAAGATAAAAAGTCTTGCTAAAATAAAACCCTCGTCTTTCTTTAGATCAGAATGAAAACAAGGCAAAATATTAGATGAGTATACATTCGAGATGGGTTTCATTAGGGCAAAACCTTGCTGTCTTTACAAAGTAACTTGGCCAAGCTTAGCTTTGTTACTCTTTCCAATTATGTGGAGTAATTCAGGGAATTGGGGTAAAGATTTAATATCTCAATAGTTCCCAATATCAGAGTAATTAAGAGCAATAGGCTCCAGAAGAAAATCGACATGTGTTTTAGTCCACTTACTAAATCCTGACACTTGTGAGCTTTGTGATCTTGGGAAATCATCTAACTCTCTGTAAATCAGCATCCTCGTTAGAAAAACAAGATTAATTATCCAACTCACCTCATAGGGTTTTTGTGATTTTAAGTGACATAAACAGAAAAAGATGAAATTATGGTGTATCTTGTTTGTAGTAATTCTTGGTAAATTGCAGAAATTGTTAATATTAAGATAATGGTAGCAAAGTTGTTTTTGCATAATGTCTTATGCATTATATTTGGACATCATAGACCATTAATACACTCAACGAATATTTATTCAGCATCCATCATGTGTCGGGCAGTGTTTTGGTTTGGTGTCGTTCACTGGGACACATCAGTGAACAAACTGACAAAATTGTCTTCCATTATGGTATATTTTCCTAGTATGGATGAGAGATAGTCAATAAATAATAAACTAAAAAGGAAATAAATTCAACAGTATGTTTTAATGTAAGAAATTTTATGGGGGAAAATGAGTATAGAAAAATAAACAGACTTGGCAGTTCCAGAAAGTGCAATTTTAAGTAGGATAGTATGTCAATCATCATTTTCTTATTGGTTCTGTGCACACATTCCATTAAGAATTCCTTAAAATCTGGGTGGCTCAGTTGGTTAAGCGTTTGACTCTTGATTTCGGCTCAGGTCATGATCTCACAGTTCGTGAGTTCAAGCTCCACATTGGATGCCACACTGACAGCGCAGAGTCTGCTTGGGATTCTCTCTCTCTGCCCTTCTCTCTCTGTCTCTCTGTCTCTCTCTCTGTCACACACACACACACACACACACTAAATAAACTTAAAAATATTTTTAAAAATTCCTTAAAATCTTAAATTTATATTATATATATAATATATATATATATTATATATATATTTGTATACACATATTTGTATACACACACAGATTTTAAGGAATTGGCTCACATACTGGGGAGCTGACAAGTGATGAAATCTATAGGGCCAATGAACATGCTCGTAACTTAGGCAGGATCTATGTTACAATCTTGAGGTAGAATTCTCCTGGAAGCATCAATTTTTGCTCTTTAGCCTTTAAATGATTGGATAAGTCCCATCCATATTGGCAAAAGTAACCTCTTTTAGTTAAAGTCAACTGATTTTAAATGCTGCTCATTTATAATAAGCCTTCACAGAAGCACTAACAAACTGGGCACCATAGCCTTGCCAAATTAACACATATAATAACCATCACAGGTAGTCAGGGCAAGTCTTATTAAGAAGGTGACACTGAACTAAGATTTAGATGTAAAGGAGTTACTCATGTGAATGTTCCAGGCATAGGAAATATCCAGTGCAAATTTCCTAAATTTGGAGTGTGCCTGGCATGTCTGATGACCAGCAATGAGGCCAGTGTGGCTGGAGTGGAGTGAAGGAGTGAGAAAATAACAAAATATATGATCAGGGAGTAAGGTGAAAGAAGCAATAATGTCGGATGTAGTCTATTTAAGGTAGTATGTTTAATGATGAGATAAAAGAAGAATAACCATGGAGTGGATAAATGTAACACTAAATTAGTGGGATATAGTTATAGACATATACATATGTGTAGAAATATTTGAAGTCAAGATATTTCTCAGAATGGTCTCGGGATGGTACAGGTCTAGAGAAGGTCAAGGAAAGGACAGGTACTGCTATAGAAATAGAAAACATGCTTCCTTAAGAAGCAAAATGTCAAAGAAGTTATTCTTTACAACCTTGGGATACAGGCTTCCTGAGGGTAGGCACTAAATATAGCCTACTTACAGTTGTATCCCCAGCACCTAGTGCAGCACATAGTATGTTGAGGTATTACTAATATTAAAAAAAATGGAACCCTCTACTTATAGCCAATTACTTATGGCTATAAGATGCTTATGATGCATCTCAATTTGGAAAACATTAATGGTAATCCAAAGGCATTGGAATGCTTTCTTGATTACATTCCAGTAGTCTTATGATTTCCTTTTCCCATTCTGAAACTAATCTCATTTCTGCCTGGATCTTGAACCTTTTGTTCATCTGCCATTTGCAGTCTCTGGTGCAGGGTTGAGAGTAGAACTCACTTCCTTTTATTGACGTCTCTGATGGTGGCATAACTTTTTCCAGGCTTTCTACATCTTGGCAATATCAATGGATAATATGGAAAAACATTTTTTGATCAAGTGAATGCATATCATGGCCTTTGGTTTATAGGGGATTCTGAACAACAGAAATAAACAAAGACAGAGGCTGAATCAGTTAGATGAGAGATCTTCATTTTGAAGTAATGGAAGCTGAGAGGGGAAGTCACTGAGATACATGAAGTCACAAATGGAAAAGTGAACCAGTCTGACAGAAGCAATACTGTACACTGTAAGTGATACCATTAAGGGTAAAAGGGAATGCAGGTTAAAAATATAAATAAATTCAAGAATGGATTGATTAACGCACAAAGCCACAGTGTTTTGGGGGTAGCATATTTTTAATGTTTATTTTTGAAAGAGAGAGACAGAATGTGAATGGGGGAGGGGTGGAGAGAGAGGGAGACACAGAATCTGAAGCAGGATCCAGGCTCTGAGCTGTCAACATAGAGTCCAACACAGAGCTCGAACTCATGAACTCCGAGACCATGACCTGAGCCAAAGTCGGTCACTTAACCAACTGAGGCACCCAGGCACCCCTGGGGAAGCATACTTTTAGAAGAATGCTCTATAACTTAGATATTGATGGTGGTATATTGGATATATTTAACAACAGGCCCTCTGATAAAAGAACATGCATATATGTGCATATGTAAGTTTATAATAAACTTTAATGATATGAAGGCTGTATAGTACATTTATAAATAATTATGAAATTAAACAATATTCTTTATTGTTAATCCACACAATCAACTGATTCTCAACAAATGCTTTTGTTGATTTTGTTAAACTCTTCTATTACAGTTTACCCTATGGTTGCGATTCAACAATGATCTGACAAAGGTTGCAATAAATTATTACTATCATAGTTGACAATAGGAGTCACTCATGACATTGATAAATGAATGCAGAACCAACATGAATGTTGACTGATACTCTAATTTAGTTTAATAAGATAAAAGTGAAACAATGAAGATGCCCATTGCAACTTTACTCATTCTTTAATCATGCAAACTATTTCTCTGCTGAATTGGATAAGAGTTTTTGAATACTAGAAGCATATTTTCTCATTTTGGGGGGAAATTCATAACACCTGGGGACATGATCCACTTTAATCTTAATATTTAACATTTTTCCAGAACTTTAAATTTAGATACTAATCAACAAAATAATAGATCAACCCTTGATTTACAGCATTTAATGGTTTCCATGATGTAAATACTTCCAGCATGGCCAATTTCAAACTATTAATATGATGTCCTTGAACTTGGAATTGGGAAGAGATGCACAAAGTCTGGCATTATATAGTATTTCCATTATACAGACAAAATAGATGTAAATAGCCTCAAGACCATAGTTAATAAATATGGTAAAAAATAATTAAGAAGTGATCAGCTTTTGGTATCTATTACTTTTGTTTTTAATATAATTCCTGTTTTTAAGCTTATTTATTTATTTATTTTTGAGAGAAACAGAGAGACAGAGAGAGAGAGAGAGAGAGAGAGAGAGACATGGATAGAGACAGAGAGACAGAACAAACAGGTGAGAGGCAGAGAGAGAGGGAGAGACATAGAAATCGGAAGCAGACTCCAGGCACCATGCTGACAGCAGAGAGCCTGATGTAGGGCTTGAACTCAGAACCATGAGATCATGACCTGAGCTGAAGTTGGATGCTCAACTGACTAAGCCACCCAGGTACCCCTTAGTATAATTTTTCTATTTTAAGTTTATGTAATGTAATTTTTAACAGTAGCTGCATTTAAAAACTAGTTGGCAGAATTCCTGAAAATTTAACACTTGGCTCTTGCTATCTACTAGCAGCTTCAGTATCCCATTAGATATGACCATAGGCAAGAAAACTTGTCCTTCCCACACACTGTCTTTGGATAGATATCTTAAACACAGAACCTATATTCAGTAGAAGAAATATTTCATTTTGTGTGCCATATTCAGTAGAAGATATATTTCATCAGGTGTGCCATTACTTATAGTATTCTTCTATAAAGGAATCAGTTGATTCCTGTTTCCTAGGGCCCACTATACTTTCATATTGTTTTCTTTAAATGAGAAAAAAATTTGGCAATACTTTTTGCCCCCATCTTTCAACCAAAATAGCTAACAGGAAGTAACCATGTGCACTAAAAGTATGTTGTTTCAAAATCCTTTCCCAATTTGCAGGATTAGGTATTTCATGATTGAGTACATAAGAACACAGCAGAAGACATCGTAGAAGCTGATTTTATCAGTCCTCTTTACTCCTTTTCTATATCAACATCATTTTTTTCTCAGTAACCAACTCAGCATTCTAAGTTCTGGCTTGAGTACAGATTTCTTTGCCTTCCTTTAGCTTCCCTAAAGCTGCCTTGCAAAAATATTCATAGTCTATCACTCATTTTAGTTCTGTTTATAGTTCTTAGCACCCTACCCCCAATTTTTAAAGATTATTTCCATCAGATACTAATGTATCTACAGTAAGTCCTTGAAACATTAGCAGCCTTCATTATAGTTTTCTGATGAGATAACTATTTTTTTGGAACATATGGTTATAGAAGTCTATTTTTGGATTCTTGCAGCCATTTTGAACATGAACCCAAATTCTTGTCCAATATAGTGCTGCAAAATAATTTTATTCCTAAAAAAAGAAATAGCAAAGTTAACCATGTAATTTTCAGAGCAGCTCTATTCTCAATTGAACCAGGTGCCTTAATTCCTGAAGATACTATTGATTAAATTACAAGTCATTTCACTGCTTTGAGATCTCAACTTTTCCAGTAATTCACTTCTGGCAAGTTTTTATTCTATGTATGTGATCCATGTGACTAAGTACATGCATCAGTGATATCGAAGTAACAGTACATTAATCACATCCTAAATAATGAGTTTCTTGGGTAGAAAAACAAATTGGGAAAACGGACTTTTATGTTTGTTCAGAAAGGATGTTAACAGATGACATTTTGCAGGTAATCATTTATCAGCATGCCTATTTACTTTTGGCTACTTACATGCTAATAATTTATGATATTCTGGTTTGAACCATATATGGGAATTGGATAAACTGTAAAGTTCTTAGTTTGGGACAGAAAATACATCTATTTTTCCCAAATAACTATTTTTCATATTTTTCCAAAGTAATGCTTAGAGTGGATCATTCTGAGGCAAAGTATAATTTTAGGCTTGTATTAATGCTAAATTGTATTGACATTCTACATAATGAACATTAGACAGACATTAGTTGGACCCAGGATTCCAATGGCATATGAAATCTTTATTTGATTATCATCTAATTGGGATTCTAAATAGAATTCATATTTCTATGATAATGATGTTGCAGGTAAGAAAATCTGTTGATTATAGTTTAAACAAAAACCTAACCAAAACTAAAAAGATTAAGTCAGGGAAGAAGAATTTCCACTACTCTTCAACATCCTCTACCAAGACTAAGAATCAAACTGATGGATTGTCAGATTTGCTCCTCACAGATGAACAGGAACAAATCAAATTTAATTTCCTATGTATAGAGAATCCACACAGACATGAGATTCCAAAGACAGGCAAAAATGAGGTATATATTTCATTTTGAACTAAGGAGAAGTGTGTAGGGGTCTCGGACTTCAAATAAAAGAAATGCAATTCACAGGAAAATGAAAAAGAGCAAATGTTTGGTAAACAAATGTTTGCTGGGCTGCTGAAAAACAATGGGACATAGGACTGTGATCAAACAGGCCTTGCTAGGTTCCTCCCTGTCTACCATGCATAGTTCATATTATAATTATTCAGCTATAGCGATAGCTCTGTTACTGGAGCTGGTCCTCTATCTAAAAATTTTTAAATTTTTTTTCAACGTTTTTATTTATTTTTGGGACAGAGAGAGACAGAGCATGAATGGGGGAGGGGCAGAGAGAGAGGGAGACACAGAATCGGAAACAGGCTCCAGGCTCCGAGCCATCAGCCCAGAGCCTGACGCGGGGCTCAAACTCCCGGACCGCGAGATCGTGACCTGGCTGAAGTCGGATGCTTAACCGACTGCGCCACCCAGGCGCCCCTATCTAAAAATTTTTAGATAGTTGAAAAGGAAGTAAAAAAAAAAACTTTTCCTGAATCTGCTGGGTTTTGATTGCTTTAAAGATTTTTTTTAATGTTTATTTATTTTTGAGAGGGAGAGAGCATGCACAAAAGTTGGGGAGAGACAGAGAGAGAGGGAGACAGATAATCCAAAGCAGGGTCCTCATTGTCAGTGCAAAGTCTGACACAGGCTTAAACCCATGAATGGTGAGATCATGACCTGAACTGAAGTCAGACCCTCAACAGACTGAGCCACTGAGGCACCCCATTTTGATTGTTTTTCAACTCAAAATAATCTTCATGCCATCTGGCCCATCTTTAGGCGGCCTGCCCTTGGCCACTACAGTTACAATAACTGTCCTTGACCATTTCACTAGTCTCCTTCACATGTAGATCATAAGTGACAAATTTTGCCTGGTGAGTTAATAGTGAGGCTGCCAGATAGAGTGTCCAAGAATCGTCTTTTACAAGTAAGCAATACTCCCTCCTTTTCCCCTTCCTCCTGCTGCTTGAAATGTGATGTGTCCTGGTTAATAGTCCTCCTTCTAGGATAATGAAATGACCATGAGAATAG
This sequence comes from Prionailurus bengalensis, assembly GCF_016509475.1. Taxonomy (NCBI): domain Eukaryota; kingdom Metazoa; phylum Chordata; class Mammalia; order Carnivora; family Felidae; genus Prionailurus; species Prionailurus bengalensis. Next base: position 84,689,745 of record NC_057346.1, on the reverse strand, counting down.
AAGCTAAGTACTGTCTAGTAACAAGACAGAGAGATCCTGAATCCCTGGTACAATGAAGCCACCATACAGATCGCTCATCTGTGGACTTCTTTCTCTGGACTTTATTTCTCATAATGAGCTTAATGGTAATTAATAGACATGTTAACATTAGGTCACTTAATCCATACAAATAAGGCAGGTTTCATTATTAACATCAACATTCCACAGATGAAGAAAGAGTTTTAGAGGTCAATGAAGTAAGTTGCCTAAGGTCAGATATCTCCATAAGGAGTTGAACAAGGATTTGAACTGATGCAGGCCTTTTCTAGGATTTCCTAACTATCACCTACCTGAGAAACAAGAAAAGGAAACTCAGCCTTTTTGGTAAAAGCAATGAGCATCCATGGTACTAATGTAAAGTGGCAAATACAATCTGTCATAATTTTAATGGAACTTTACAAAGCACCATCTAGTTACCTCATGTTCTAGATGCCAGTGTGAGAAATTGAGTCTTGGTGATACCAAAGACGTAGAAAGACTTTACTGTTGTATAAAGTGCTAAGGTCAGTCTTCAAAATATAATAAGAGAAATAATTGTTTTTTGTCAGAATAATTCAAATACTATGGTTAGGAAAGGGCCAAGGGAGAGATTTGAAATTATTAGACACAGATGCTCAGAGTACTCTTACTCCTGAAAGTTCTTAATAGGATGGTCTGGTTTTTAGAGCATAAAAATTGGTAATGAGATGACTGATAGCTGAATGAAAGCATTTGGTCAGAGTGCTAAGCTACTTGATACCAGTTCAAAGAGGTGAGATGCTACATTCCTGGATAAAAAATATAGTATTTGCCTCAAACACACCCTCTGCCCTAGTCAGATTGATTCTTTTTTGTTTCTCAATTGCTGCTTCTGAATTTATGGCTATCCCTTTCCTAAATCACGTCCCATTAACTCATTTTTCCAGGTCATTTGGAGCCCAGTTTCAATTCAGCTTTTTCCAAAAATGTTTTTGGTGACTAATATCACTGACCCAGTGTTATTGCTGTCTTCTCTAAAATCTGATGATGTCTATTAGTTTTACTTTTTGCATTGTATTGCTAAAATACAGACCCTGTCAATGGATTCCTGATGTGTCTTTTCAAGGGCAGAATGCTAGTACTGCGTGTGTGTGTGTGTGTGTGTGTGTGTGTGCATATTCATAATTTATATTTATAGAATTCATATGTATTTATATGTAAGTTCTGTGGACTTTTGCTCTCATGCTCATTTCATCACTCACCTGCACACATGCATATGCTTATCCTTTATCCTTTTCTCCAGGTTCCTCAAGAAATATACTCCCACAAATTTTGTGAATTAGTAATATTAACTGAGGAGGTCGGGGTGGGTAATGAGAGCACTTTCTCATGAAGCGCTCAAATGTCTACCATCTTATCAATTTGCTTACACCTCTCACTTCTTCCCTCTCTTGTCCATAGAACTTCAGTTCGTCTCAGCTCCTGAGCAAACTTGCAAACCCAAATCCATCAAAGTGTGGCAGACCAAGGAAATGACCAGAATCCATTTTCTTTAGGCAATAGTTGATATGATAAAAGAGGTTGTTTTTTTCCCTATTTTCTTATAGGCTTACCCACATGCATAAGCTGTGGACTAGCTCAATGTGAAGGGATATATTGTCTGAGCATTTGGTTAGGGATGCCCTAGGTAGATATCTGAATCACATATTGCATATGACATTATGGAGAAATAAAAATACACATTCAGTTAAGTTTAATAAATATTTTTGAACCTCCATTATATGTTAAATGCTCTGGAAATACAAAAATAATAAGAGAAAGTCTTTGACTTCAGAGAACTCCCAATCTAGTGGAAGAGGCTGACACATAAACACACCATATGAATATAATATGGTAAGACTAAGTTTAATGAATAAAGTGATAGAAGTCTAACAGGGACTGGGATCAAGAGTAAAGGTTAAAGTAAGTCTTGTGTGGGAACAGAACAGAGGAATTTTAAAGAAGGGACAAGAATTAACTAGGCAAGTAAAAGTTGATAATGGGGAATGAAGGGCATTCTAGGTAATTGGAAGTTCCCCAAAATATGGAGACCCAAAGAAACATCAGGTATGGGTGGGACACTATAGCAAATTCAGTATTTCAGGAGTGTGCATGTAAGGGGAATGTTGGGAAATGAACCTGGATAGAATACATATAGTGTCCATGCGAAAGAGTTTGTGTTGATGTCCAGACCCTGTGCTGTGATGCTGGGAGCACCATCCTTTGCTGTATGTATTGTGGCATCACTGTAGGGCAAATGGGGTGGAGGGACAGACCGAGGCAGTATTCAGGGATAAAATTCAGTGGTCCTTGATGAGCAGTTAGTATTTGTATGACAAGGGAGGTTTTAGGGAGACTATGAGGTTTCTGGTTTAGAGGAATTTAAAGATGTGAAGATTATGTTTCAACAGTATTCTTATGGGCAGAAATGCCAACCACCCTGCCCTTTATTCTTGTAAACTGGACTATATATAAAAGCATAAAAATGGCTTTGGTTCTGAATCCATGGGAGAAGGGGAAATAGCTCAACAAAAGTGAATAGCTGAGAGGTTACTGTACCTCTAAGCATCTTTCTGTTATTTGGGTAATGTGATCATCCAGCAGTTTCCAAATATTTTTTATAATACACCAATACAGGTAAACTAATTTTGAGTTTCCACCAATATTTGCACCTTTATTTTTATTTTTATGTTTTTTAAAAATTTAAAATCATGTTTATTCATTTGGACAATGCTGTCTTAATCTAAAAGGCCTGTTCTAGTCGAAATTGCATCATTTACAGTCATTCTAGAATATCTCTACTATCAGAAGTCCAACAAAAGCCAGGTTTACATCACCTTTTCTCTCTCTCTTTCAGTTCCTCTCTTTTTCTGTTAGAAGAGTACTTGTATGGAACAGTTGAAGAGAATAATCAAAAGTGGCCAGTGGCCATTTTAAGCAACATTGTTTTAGTGCTTGGGAAACTATAAAACTGACCCAAATAATAAAAGTGGTGGCAGTTGTTTTTGACAGGAATAATAAGACTGTGTGACGTGGTGCTATCTGAATTCCAGTTCTGAGTTCCCTTTTTCAGTTTTACTTGAGGGACAACAAAAATGCTGGTAAGAAATGAAGGTTTAGCAATCTCAAAAGAGGGGAATGCTAGTTGAGGTCTGACAGTTTGCCAAGCCCTTTACAAGAGAAGGCTATATTGTTGCTAATGAATATTATATACCTGTTGGAGCATGTTCCCTTTTGGTTTAAAGGTATATAACCTTTCCAGTCTGGCACAATGGCTATTTTTGCTTTTGATAAAATGTTAAAGTGGCAAGGTGAACTCACAAAATCTGGAGAGGGAGCATAGAACAAATAGTACGAAAGGGACCTAATTCTTCAGCATCTGGGAAGGCATTAGGAGAGGGCTAACACAGTTGAATGAATATCTTCGTAAGGACTGTGAAAGGGACACAGTGACTGGGTAGATCATGGTGTCATTAACAGAGATGGGATATACAGGAAGAGGATCATATTAGAGAAGGTAAGGGGAGGGGAAGCAGGCTGAGGTGGGGAGAGTAGACAGCTGTTAAGTTCAAATCAAGGGTAATTTGTCATCTGTTTAGAGTCACAGTGAAAGTCAGAGATAGAAATGGAGTATGAAGCACTTGGGTCATTGCTTCCAGGTTGAGCACGCACATTTCTGCATCCCTGCAAGGAATTTCTATTTACTTTGAAGGCAATCTGCTTGTTTGAGGACTGAACTTGAAGAAAGCTGGCAGAGGGAAGGCTACTAACAATTAACTTTTTATTACGGTTAAGATAATTGGAGTGGTCTCTAGAGAAAGGCATGTCTGTTGCAGAAAGCTGTTAAATTTAATTTTTCCCCGTCTGTCCATTTGGTCTATGCAACAGTTTTTATTCCTCAGAAAGGATGATAGATCACAAGCAGGGAGTGACTTAGCAGTATATATCTTTTGAAGTTGGAATACTAGCATACCGGCTTTATCTTTCCAGCCAGAATGAATCAAAGATGTTATCTTTAAGCATTTTAAAATTTGCTATGAAATGACAAAAGCCAGAGACTTCAAAACAAAGGTTGGTTATTTCTCCTATACTTGCAATTCTGAGGTAGAAGAAGAAGCTATTTAAAAATGGAAGTTGCATAACATCTTGAATTTTCTGGTGCTAGTTAAGCACACAAATCGTCTTCAATTTTTTTTTCCATTAAAACTTCTGTTTCAAATAAATGAATAAAGATGATCATAGAAATTGAATTTCTGAATGCTACTAAATATGTCACAGGCCAGTAATGAATGGATTTCATTTCTACTCTTTGTTAAAGAAGTAGATGTGATTCTTGAGATTAGGTGATAGCTGTGGGCTCTATCAGTTTGAGCCAAAGGCTGGAAATGAAAAGCCACTGGCTTAAGTTCTGGCTTTGAAGACAGTATTCTCTTATGTGCAATGGGAGTCTTAAACATTTCTTCCTAAGTCACTGTGGTAACAAGAACAATAATAATAGCAAGAAAAAAACAGTAACTATCAGTAACATTTATTGAACAATTATTAAGTGGAGCCATCATGTTACATACTTTATTAAGCTTAATACATATAAAAGAAAAGTTAAGTTCACTGATGACTCCAGTAAAAAGAAATAAAATATTTTTTAGAAGGAGACACTGTTTTCCCTAACTTTCATTTTGTCTCAAACGCTGTGATTCATAGGTGAATATCTAAAAATTATTTACTCAAATATTTATTGAACACAGATTACACCCAAAACACAGTGCTGGGCATTGTGTAAACAATTAAGTTGTACCAAACTGAGAAATGTTTTCAGTGAGCTTACAGTCTATTAGATAAGGCAGAATAGTGAAGGATGGTCAAGGGTGAATTCTAGGGTTAGAGTGCTTGAGTTTGAAGGCTAGTATTTAAATCCTTTGGCAAGATAGTCTAATCATTAATGCCTCAGTTTGTTCATCTATAAAATGGTACTAGTAATAGATTCTAACTCACAGGGTGGTTGTGAAAGTTAAATAAGGCAGTTCAACTAAAGTGTTTAGTAGTTCTCGGCATAAATGCTCAATTGCTGTTACTATTATGGGAGTGATGTTATATATTAAATAATTACAAATTAGACAGAATAGGGGAGATGGCCAGTGAAAGGCATAGGTGAATTATACATAAAGCTCAGAGAAGAGATTTTATGTCTCCTGGGAAGAATCAGAAATTAGGACTGGATGAGGATGGTTGCCATTTGTACTGGATCTGGACAAGTAAGTGTGATTTAGATATGTGAAGATTACAGAAGTATCCCAGCAACAGGGAGGAGGGTAATTAAAAGCACAGAGAAAGGGAAAAAATATGGGGTCACAAACAGGAAACAGTGGTTGATCCATTTTGTCTATTATACAGGATGATGGAGAGGAAGAAGTTGGAAGACTAAGTTGGAAAGTCTAAAGTGGGTCCGTTACATGGAGATTCTCGAATGCTATCCATTGAAGGAGTCTGAAATTTGGTTTGCAGACGATAAGGAGTCATGGGATTTTTTTGAAGAGTGATGGGATGTTAACATAGTCATTGTTTAGAAAAATTAGCCTGGTTGTGCTACTTAATGATAAACGGGGTTGACTTGGAAAGGAATAGAAAACACAAGGATAACCACTTAGATTTTAAATTGAGCTGGGGGGAGATAGTAAGGCAATAGAGGTGACTGAATCTTACTGATTCATTTGTATTTATAGATGTGTTTACTTAGCTTTATTTTTCTCTAACACATACATGCTCCTTTGGGCATGATGGGGGACACACACCAAAGAGTTCACAGCCTAACAAGTTCAGAAGTTTCCAGAGAGAAGCTGACTCAATCCTTAATTCCAGCTCAAAATAATCATTAAGAAATACTCTCATGGGATCAGATTGGACCCTTGAGAAATGCTCCTTATCCAATAGACTACATGAAAAAAATTGGATGCCTTATAAAAGAATTTGGATTATATCTTATGGAGAAGGGTTTCTTAAATTTTTGTGTGCCACAGACCTCTTTGGTAGTCTAGTGAAGCCTATGGAACCCTTCTCAGAATGATGTTTTTAAATGATATAAAACAATACTATTAGAATTTCAAAGTAAGGCATTTGGATTGAGCCAAAATATTTTTAAAATTGTGATATCTATGGCTTCTTTATTAGTATACTAAAGGCCAAGTTTTAGTGGCAGACCTAAAAACTAACATAATTACAAAAATGGCGATCACAATAAATAATACTTTGAGTTCTTTTGCAACTGTAAAGTGGTATGGAAATATCAGTGATAAGGTTAGAGGTGCTACTGATATCGCTATGATGTTTTGCCTACATTCATAAATGAAGGATATGCTAAAGTGCATTAGAGGTTGGTAAAAATACAGATGCTAAGTTTATCACATCCATGTTCGTAGATACCCAGAATTCTATCCATAGCCAACTAATGGCAGAATGAGGAGCCTTGATACAGATGATGGGAGCTGTCACAAGATTATAATCTCAAGGGTAATGTGATTATAGAGACACTATGTCAGAATAGTTAAAAGCATGAAATTTGGCATCATAAAAATATGGGATTGAATCCCAGTCCTAAACTTTGCTATCTGTGTTGATTGATTGAACTAGTGTCTTACCTTCTAAGGTATTTTTATTTTTTTTCCATTTACCAAATGAATATAGCTATAACTAATCCTAGAATCATTGTAAGGATTAGGTTTAAATGAGATAATGCATTTGGAGTGATTAGTAAAGGTTTGGCAAAGAAGTTTCAGGTTAAAAATAATCATTGTGTGTATTGCTACCCTTTTTTTTACCTCATACTCTTTAGATATTGACATACTTTGATATATATATTTGTAGAAAAAATCTTTGGTTATCTTCTTGGAAAGAGTGCTAGACTATTGCACATTAAACCTTTCTTGGAAGGAGATGAGGGAGAATGATATTTCCTTTTCCTGTTAGTTTGGGGTTACAGGCATAAATTCAGTGACATCTTGGAAAGAGTGACTTCTCATATGGATGGCAGATGGGGCTGTCATGTTTCTTAAAATACCAACAGCATAACCAGGAAAGGCTCTGTTCTAAGTTTGGGATGTAAGCTCAATCTCTTGGGTATGGCAAGCTGTGCCTCCCAGCCTTCTGAAATGATTCCTGCTAGCTAAAATAACACTGAAGTCGCTAAAATTTTAGTTGATTTTGTATCCAACACCTGGCTCTTGGTTGAATTGTTTATACTCGTGGGTTTAATTTTAGATTTAAGCTTCATATTTTTCCTACTACTCTAGATATTCTTGATTTCCTAACTGAATTTAACATGTTTGTGATTTACCAGCAGATTCTGTAGTTTTAGACCTTATTGTAAATATACAAAATGCTACAGCAGCCCATTAGTGTGAACTTGCTTATTTGCTCTCTTTTGCCAGAACATGAATCTTTAGATGCTTTACCAACCAGTTCCTTTCATATTTAACCCCGTTTTCATTAACAAAGCCGATTGGATGATAGGTAATGAAATGAAGGGCTCTTTATTTTGTTTATTTGATTAACTTGCTTTTTGTCAGTTTTCATTTTTATTCTATGTGTTTGGAAGAAGTATAAATATATTTCAACAAGCTTTGTTTGTCAGATTAGAAGGTTCCTCTAAGTTGTTAGCAAAGCCATTCACTTTTCAGGGATCTCAGCTCCTTTTTCTGGTTATTGGAGTCTCCATGAGTAATGGCAATTATTGTACAACATGTCTAGGGTTTTTTTTACATTTGAATATTCTTCCCATCTAATTGCACTTTCTAGATTGAGATCAGGCTCGACCTTCTTCTTCACTGTTTTATTGTAGGTGAGTTTCACCCATAGGTTGTCCAAAAATGCACCCAACCCACTTTGTATAGTGAGATGCTCGAATTAGAATACCAATTATATTTTTCCTCCTGTCAGCTCTGTCAATTCTGCATTTATAGCACTATTATCACACTCATTACAAGTAGTGTAATTATTCTTACCAGACTCTGCACTGTTTTCAACTAGAGAGCTCTCAGTTAATTGGTAGGCATAGATTATATTACTGGTGAATAAGCAGTACCAAGTTCCTACTCTCACAAAATTTAGAATCTAATGATTTGCATTCTATACCTCTAACACTTTCTACCAAGTGTGGCATACAAGAGGTAGTCAGGAAATGTCAGATTAAATAACAAAAAACTAGATGTGGGGGCACCTGCGTAGTTCATTTGTTAAGTGACCAACTCTTGATTTCTACTCAGGTCATGATCTCAGGACTGGTGAATTCGAGCCGACATTGGGCTCTGTGCTGATAGTGCAGCGTCTGCTTGGGATTCTCTCTCCTCCTCTCTTTCTGCCCCTCCCCAGGCTTCTCTCTCAAAAAAATAAATAGAGGGACACCTGAGTGCCTCAGTCAGTTGAGCATCCCTTCGGGTCAAGTCATGATCTCACATTTCTTGAGTTTGAGTCCCTTTGTCAGGCTCTGTGCTGACAGCTCAGGGCGTGGAGCCTGCTTTGGATTGTGTGTGTGTATATGTCTGCCTGCCCCTCCCCTGCTTGTGCTCTCCCTCTCACAAAAATAAATATTTAAAAATAAATAGATGAACATTAAAAAAAAACAACAACTAGATGTGTAGGTAACAAACCTATTAAGAAAAATGATTGAATTTACCAAAATCTAGTTATAATAAATAAAACCTATCCCGAGAATATCCCAGGCAAAGGAAACAGTAAAAGGCAGGTGAAGTGTTTTAAGAAACATTTATTCTTTTTCAGGCAAGATAAGATTTAATTTTGGAGAAGTACCAATGAATTTAGTATTCAGAATTCATTTAGTACCAATGAATTTTGAGGGAGCAATGCATCATTTCTCAAACTTTCCAATGCTGACCTAAGAAAAAGCTGCCTGCAGGTATTTCAGGCCTCTGAAATGTTCATTTCCAATGATTATATTCAGATGGGTACTCATCAACATGCACTGACATCTGTTATAATGGAGGGTATTTCCTCTGCCTGAATAGATTTCAGTGCACCATTCATTTGATAGTTTTATTCATGAAAAATCCAATCTGCACCCTCTTCCTTTTTTCATTATCTTTGAAATAACAACCAGTAAGCAAAGATAATAGAGAATGGATAATACTAATAGAGCAGGTTATAGGAAATGCACCAAATGTCTGATGATAGGATTAGGAGATTGTTATTATTTAAGGCCAAAATGAGGAAGGGAGAAGGAACCTTAGTGTGTGTCTAGGTAAGATAAGAGCAACACAATTCATATTGCCTGGCATAGAAGCTTCTAGAATGGGAAACAAAACGGAAGTGGACCAAAGAGTCAGGAATAGGTCATGGATAGAAAAATGAAGCTGTTTGAAACATAGCCCCCGACATTCTGAATTGAATGGATCCCCTGGGTAGATGGTTTGTATTCTTTATGATTAGGTAAGGGGGCATGTTAAGAAATTTGCTTTTAACAGAATGGCTGTTCTGAGGGACCTGAGGTAAGTGATTTCTCTGGAAGTCAGTTTCCTCATTTGCCTTGTAAAGATATAGAGAAAGTAGTTTTCTAAGGTCCTTGGTTACCCAAGAGTCACTAAGTTTTTTAGAGCACTTAAAGGCATTTTATGCTTTGGCTACTAAAATGTTATCAGTAATAAAACCCACATAGCAAAAGGAAAAAAATAACTAAATTCCTATTGGTTTTAAACTAACAAAACAAAAATTTTAAACTTTTTATTTTTGCATATTTAGCTTTGCATAGGTATGGCATTTGTCAGAATTTTGCAGCAGGCATGAGAATTATGTAACTTTTGTATCAGTCAGCAAACAGAGGCAGCATACATTTTATGGAAACTGGGGGATTATTGAGAAATTAGGAGGATAAGGTAAAGTGGAGGTATGAAAAGGGGAAGAGTCAGAGTCAGAGTAATATGTTGCTAACCAGCCTGCCTGAGACACTGGTGCAAATGGACAGGTCAGAGCCAATGTGGACAGCACAAGAGATTATGGAAGCTCAGATAAAGCTGTTGCCTCCACTGAAATGATTTTATCTCTTTGAATTTTTACCCAAGTCTCTGGTGCTGGGCCTGGTATTTCTGTTGGCCAAGGGAGCCTGTAGTCAGACACTAGCTAGATGTGGAGCAGAGGAGAATATGGGCAAGCTTGGATTTTCTGAGCACCTCTTCGTCTGTCCTTATTGTTTTGACCTTTACCATGTCTGAATGCTATAGCTGTCAGGGAGTGTTGGCTCTACCTCACTTCTGTCTTCCAAACCATATGCGAGTTCCTCTTTTGGCCAACTCTGACCTGGAACCATATAGTTGATATAGCACATAAGAATGAAAAAAAAATCCTTGAAACCAAAAGTGTTTGATTTAAATTCCTCTGATAGGAAATTTCAAATATATATGATATTGAATACTATCTTTAAGCCTGTTTGAGTAGAGGACCAAACTAAGACTTCCAAAGCACTATCTAGAACAGTAAAGTGAAGAAAGACAAAGCCTATAATTTGCTTGTCACATTACAATGTATAAAATGCTTTAATTTTATTATTCTATGTGGTTTCAAATTAGCTTTATAAATGAGTAGGACAAGAGTTACTAATACTAATGATAGATTAAGAATCCTTGGCTAAACTCTAAATAATTGGCCAAGATCATACAGTAAAAGAGAGGAATGAGGTTGGTTAATCTTAGAATGTACTGAGTAGGGAATCCTTTGCACATTTTAAAGGATTCCAAAAAGTACAACTCACTTCAAGTGTCTTCCTTTTATTATTTTGTTCTGACCAAATGAAGATTTGATTAATGATGAAGTATTTCTTTGGATTATAAATACTTATAATATTATTAATAATTACATCACTTCATATATAATCCATTTCAGAGTTTACAATGGTCTCTCACATCTTTTATTTCATTTTATCTTCAGAAAATACTCATCTGGTTGGTTTTTATCTTCATTTTACAAATAAAAAGATAAGTCAGAAAGAGTGAGTAACTGCCTTGCCCTCATGCTGATTTGACTTGTTGATGCAGATCTCAAACCCACTCACTTCAAATTCTAGTTCAGATTTTCTTTTTACAGTTATTTTTTACTACTGCTACTAATAGAGGAGACATTGAAAGTATTTTACATGCACGGATGTATGCATGGGAAAGTACCTTAAACTTTAGGTGTTAAATAATCTTTTTCCTATATCTTACTAAGTGAGGCTTAAAACAAAGTCCGCACTTAATAATCAGCATGAGGAAGGAACCATCAAAAGGGGCTCTGAATCCAGAAGTCACAGACAGAGGTGAATGTTGCAGGAGGGAAAGTATACAGATGTCTTGAGAATGGAAGTCCTTTATCAACTTTAAACAAGGGATACTGGCATCAAAATTGGGAAAGTATCATATTTCCTCTAGGCAAATGGGGACATGGGCAGTTGCACAATGATGAAACAAAGAATACATCTTGCTCTCAAGTATATCATTTATTTAGAACATTGATGGTGGAGAGATGGTCATGAGCATCACAGGAAACCCTTGAAATCAGAGACTTTGAAAAATACACTATTTGTTTTATAATTTGTATTTTAAATGGCTTGAGAGAAGGCTGTCTCATGATGTTTTTGTCAATGTATTATTTTAGTATATAACATTATTTCAGGTACATTTATGAGATCACTGTTGTAAACAGAAATAGACGTACAAGGAAGGAGAGTTGTCTGATAGAATGCAGTTTAATGTATTCTTAGATCTCTCCCCTATTTCTTTTTAACTTTTTCTTTGTCATCATGTTCTTGAACAACTGAATACTTTATACTTTTCATCCCTGAAACTTACAGATATGCAGGTTGGAGATCTTAGTCCCCAAAGGAAAAAAAAAATGTTTCCAGGAGACAGAGCACATCCCATTGAACTATAAGCTATGGCAGCTGCCTGAGAACTTTGGACTCCTGGGAATAAGGATGAGCAGATGAGAAATGTCACCATCCTAGCCGTAAAAATTGATCCTGATCAGCAGGAGTAGATGGGGTTGCTTTTATACTTTGGGGCAGAGAAGAATGTATGTGGAACTCAAGTGCTCTACTTGGTTCCTCTTGTTACTCTGTTGGACTATTTTTACTATGAATTATGACATGAAATTATCCCAGCCAGGGATGTGTATGATTACCAGAGACTTAGGAATGAAGATTTAGGTAATACTTGGTAAGCTACTGAGACCTGCAGAGGTGATAACTGAAGGTGAGAGGAATTTAGAATGGATAGCAGAGGGAGGAAGATGATCATCAGTTGCAGTTTCCAGATCAAATGCAACAATGGAGGATGTAATTCATCCTATTAACCTCTCTATTTCAAGTTTCCTTTTCTGAAGAGAGGGTCAAAGGAAAAATGGAGCAACTGCTTCGAAACTGTATAGAAAAATGGATCTGTGCAGAGTGAAGTGTGAAGGGTGGACTATGGCAACAACAGAGTTCTGTGGCTCAGATGTCATGGTCAGAGAAGAGGTCCTGTGAGGAGTGTGGTAGCCAATCTTGTTATTGGAATATGCTACATTGTTCACACCAAGGTTATAATCTCTCCATCCAGCGACTGAATGCAGCAGGGGTACTAGACTCTGGCTATTTATGGTCAGTGCAGTATTTCTATTTTGGACTCCTCATTGAGCTGGCTGAGTTTCTCAGAGGAACAGTGCATCATGAAGCTCTTCCTACTGCATTTTCCTTCCTTTCCTCTCTCCATTCATAGGTGTCAGACCTGCACCAGTCTAAAGTAACTCACCACCTACTCTTGATCCCTTTCCTACTTATTTTTTTTATTTGTCTTTCTCTACTAAATATCTTGTACTTCTAATTCTGTGATGGTATTTGCTTCCTGAAGCAACTGAACTCACACAAGGACCTAATTTAATTTCCTCTTCTCTCCCCCTTCTTGTTGAGATGGCATCTGTATACTTAAGATGCTAGAGTAGCAACAAAACAAAATAAAACAAAACAAAAAGGCAATGTGATTGATATAGTGCTATTGATAGGTCTGAATTCTAGCTGTTTTGCTCTACTGACTGGTCAATAATAACTTTCTAGCCCCTAGTAAATTAGAACCAGAGGAGGGTCCGGACAAAATGTGCTACTTCCTGCACTCCTGGCAACATATATATTCGACTGAGTCTCAATCTGTCTTGGTCATCTGCTGATTTTCACTTTTCATTTTGGCAGCCAAATGATGTCCTTTATATGACATCACAAATTTCTTCTATTCCAGCTTTTCTCCTCCACGTTCCTTCAATAACGATAGCTGACCAATTTTCTTCCAGCTGACCAATTTTCATGCATAGGACCTTGAAAAACTTTATCCTTCTTCCTTTTCTTCCAAGCAAGTTCTGGTGACCAGAAATCACCCAACGACTCCTTTGACCTTGACCCATAAAAATGGTTTAACTAGGATTTCAGCATAAACTTAGATTTGTTTTAGCTAAGAAATGGCATTTATCTACAACATTATTGCAACTATAAATAACAAATGACAATTGGTGTTTGTAGTTCCATTTTGAAACAACTTGTGAATTATCTCTGCAAAGAGATATTTTTTGTCTCCTAAACAGAACATAGCTATGTAATATCTTTTAAATATTCCTCTTGTATTAATCAAGAAAATTACTAAGTCTGCATAATGATTGTAAAAGACCTGAAGGGACTTATTTTTTTTCTTATATTTGTCTTTTCTCATGTATTATTTTGATGTAACATCACTGCATCATCATTGTTAAGTAGACATTTGAATGAGTGATTCTATTACTTGAGACTGGATCATCTTAATCTTATGGGTTTAATGATCTTGACAAATAAAGCCTAAACTGCTGCCCCTAGATGTCCTACCAAGAACATTTCAATTATGTCTTAGTCAGTAAGAATAGTGCTCATAGGAAATGTAGGAAATTAAATATTCTCTTCCTTGCTGGTAAAGCCCAGGCTTAAATATAATGATAAGTATAAGTTTGAGAGAGAACACTGATTTTATCAGTCACAGTACCCATCACCAGATCTTAGCCCCCATCATTTGCTCCATAACTGACATTGTCTAGATGGCTTATAAAACCTGATTAAATTGGTTGATAGTAATACTAGGATACTGAATAAATAGGATACTGAATAAATAGGATAATAGGATACTAGGATAATGAATAAATAATTTATGTAAATGTGACTCTAATTTCTAATTATCTTTTTTAAAAATATTTATTTAAAGAGAGGGAGAGTGTGCAAGCAGGGGAGGGGCACAGAGAGGGGGAGAGAGAGAATTCCAAGCAGGTTCCATGTTGTCAGCACAGAGCCTGACACAAGGCTTGATATCACAAACCATGAGATCATGACCTGAGCCCAAACCAAGAATTGGTCGCTCAACTGACTGAGCCACCCAAGCGCCCCTCTAATTCCTAGCTTTCTGCTGGTGTTTGTAATGAGTAGAGGCAGCCAATGTAGCACCTTGTTTTTCTGAAGTTGATTGAAAAGTTAAAGATTCCATTTCCCAGCTGTCTTGTTTAGACTATTCATTTCAAACAACTAATTTACTGTTAGTTTTCCTCCAATTTTAACCTTTCCCACTTAGTTGATTCTCATTGTTGTATAGACATGGTAACACTTAGCTATTTTTTCTGATAATTTATAAAATCCAGTCTTGTACCTATACAAGTTCCCTCTATATGGGAACCACTCCAGATACTTTATTTGATATTAAAACCTAAATATTAAATAGCTTTAAAAGTACAGAATAATGTTTCATTTCAGTGAAAAGTTCCAAACTAATTGTAGACATTGGCATCTCCAGTGTTGTAGGTTATAAGTCCCGGTCATCCTGAGGCATAACCCAACTCATGGTGCCAGGAATATTCTCATAAGAAATCCAGTGTTTAATAAATGTGTGTGATATTCAGCAAAAATGTATTCAAAGAAAACATTGATTCTAGTTGTGACAGATATTAAAATGGACACAGCTGGGAGATATGGTCCAGTCATTGACTGAACTAGTGCTTATTTATTTGGGGTAAAAGAGTGAGTTATAGTGGACTCTAAGCCCTTTGAGAATAAGAAAATTTTCCTTACCATTTTAGCTCAATAAAGTATCCAGTAAATGTTTACTAAATGAATTCATGACAGATTAGAAAAGGAAAGGAAAGAACTTAGGGCTGAATGATATAGCATAGATGATTTTAAATAAAGCCCTGGTAAGAAGGAAAAAAAATAGCTAGAAGGCATGAGATCTTATGTCATATATTTAATAGCGATTTTTAAGATTGCTTTGATTAAAGTCATGGCTTAAATCATGGCCTGAAAGAGGCCACCTTAGTGTAACAAAGTTGCAGCTTCTTTGCTTTGACTGAACCCATTTTTCTGTTTTTTAATTTGAGACTACTCCTCAGGTGTCATTTCTTCTTTCTGGAAAAAGAAGATCATTTTCTTTCTTGATGAGTTCTAAGCATCACATTTTGTCCCCTTCGAACCCATCTGCTCTCTAACCTGCCTTTGAAATCACACATTATTGTGGTCAGCAGCTTGTGAATACCCAGAATTGACCTTGCATGTATACACTTTATATAATTACTCTTCCACTCTGAGTACTCTATTCATTTAAAAGATGCTTTTTGCATGTAAGGCTCTTGATGTAGGGGAGTAGCATTGAGTATGGGCATTTGTACTGTTGGACATTCCTTATGTTTACAGCCTTATATTTCCTTATTTTCCAGCTCTGATGTCTTCAATCTGCAGCCACTATGCCAGTTTCTGAGTCAACTCAGTCAAAAATAGATAGTATATTATCTGCTCATCATACCTATGAATTAGTGTAAACTAAATTAGTTTTGCTGTATTAATCCTTAGATAAAGCCTGATCATTTGAATCCCTCAGGTCAGCTTGAGAGTTAATGTAGTAGTAATGTAACTTTCATAGTTAATGAACTGCAGCCTTGCCCTAGCCACTGCATCTGCCATATTTGGATACTCTAAGTGAAAAGTGTCTTGTATGTCCAGTTATACTTCACCAAATCTTGAATTTTCCCCTGATCAATACATTTGATTGATGCTTTGACAACTCCTTCAGCCATTGTCAACTTCTTTTCATAGGACTGGTTACTGTATAAACCAGTGTTGTTGTTACTATTATTTTAAGGTATGGGACATAGGATATCTATAGAGTTTCCTAGAATGACTGATAAAGTACACATTTCAGTACCCTGCTATAGACTTACAAAATTATAATCTTTATGCATAGACCTCAGGGCTTTGCAAGTGAACAAACTGCACACTTTGAAAAAGTTGGAATAAAGAACATATATATATTCTTTTCTTTTTTGTGTGCCTATATGAGATTATGGATGTTAACCTGTGATGGCAATTATTTCATGATATATGTAAGTCAATCATCATACTGTATACCATAAACTTATACAGTGCTGTATGCCAATTATATCTCAATAAGACTGGAAAAAAGTTTGAGAAGCATTATGCTAAAGTTGGAGAAGCAATCTTATAATTGGTTGCTCAACTGACTAAGCCACCTAGGAGACTCTAATTCCTAGCTTTCTGCTGGTGTTTGTAATGAGTAGAGGCAGCCAATTTAGCACCTTGTTTTTCTGAAATTGATTGAAAAGTTAAATATTCCATTTCGCAGCTGTCTTGTTTGAGAAGCATTACACTAAAGTTTGAGAAATATTACTATAGCTTATATATCTGCCATTGAGGGCTATACCCAAATAAAGATGTAATTATTTTATATCTTTTAAAGAGTTCAATTTAGTGGTCTAATTATATTCAAGATATGCTCTTGAGTTTGTTTTTTTAATTTTTTTTTCAACGTTTATTTATTTTTGGGACAGAGAGAGACAGAGCATGAACGGGGGAGGGGCAGAGAGAGAGGGAGACACAGAATCAGAAACAGGCTCCAGGCTCTGAGCCATCAGCCCAGAGCCCGACGTGGGGCTCGAACTCATGGACCGCGAGATCGTGACCTGGCTGAAGTCGGACACTTAACCGACTGCGCCACCTAGGCGCCCCGTTTGTTTTTTTTAAATAACCTATCCTGAAGACTTATACTGCAGTACCTTTATATATAGTATAGACCCCTTTATTTTATTTTTTTAAATTTTTATTTATGTATTTATTTTTGAGAGAGAGAGCAAGAGAGAGCGAGTAAGCATGAGTGGGGGAGGGACAGAGAGAGAAAAGGAGACAGAGAATCTGAAGCAGGTTCCTTCCTCACTGTCAGAACAGAGCCCTACATGGGGCTGGAACGCACAAACCATGAGACCGTGATCTGAGCCGAAGTCCGACAGAACCCCTTTAAATCCAATTAATGAGTTTCCCATATCTGAATATTTAGACTGGTGATTATCTATTTTGGAGTCCAAGTCTACTGCTGAGAATATTTTATTGAACTCATGATTGCAGTTTTTTTTTTCTTCCAAACCAGCTTTCTTCTGCAGAAGTAGCAGGCCTTATAGTCAACCCTGCTAGAATATTCCACGTGAGATTGTTTGAAGACAGCCTTGTGTAGAATAACAGATAAATGTCAGAAAGGATGTACCACAAACTTGAGCAGAAATGATGGGATCATATTAATAAAATGAGTGAGTTTATATTGGTTTTGGTAGAAAATAGAGACTCACTGGAAAGTCAGTGAAATAATATGAAGGAATACATTGTGGGTGTTTATGTAAAATCGGACTGGCAAGGGTGTACCTGATGAGTCAGGAGTGCACCTAATATCAGGAGAACCAAGAAGAAGGATATTGATCTGAATGAGGAGCTAGATGATGGGGTCCTGGGTTTAAATGCTATCAGTCTGGATGGGAAGGGAATGTTGCTAGATTTGTTGAATAAGTGGAGTTGAAAAGGTTAAACTGTGTAATACCATGCCTTGGTGGCAGAGAAGCTGGTGGTGCTGCTGAGAGTGGCAAAGAAAGTCTATAGAGGAGTTGATAAAGATGAATGAAAGCTCTAAGCCCCGTACCTCACAGCTGAGCCCAAGCTGCCAATGTCATTTCTCAGCTATGAAGTGTGATTGATGCCAGGATGCAGAACGAAAAGAGGGTGATTACTGGATGTTGGGGTGAGGTACATAATGCTACATTGTTTGAGAAAATAATATCATTTCTGCGAAGTGACAAGATGAATGGCACTAGTGTGCACCCATCACATGGAATCATATTAGGCAATTTATCCAGTAGTTTATACAGGGCATATTCTCTCCAAAGAGACCCAGGTTTGCCTTCGTTACCATGTTTCACCCTAATATCTTTCTTTCTCAACCTCTTTCTTGTAGGCAATTATGGGAAAGGAAATCTTTATAATTTACTTGAAAATATTTCTGTATTAGTCAGGACACTTAGTTAAAAATATCCAAAAATGATTTTGTGGAGAAGAGTATTATTGTTAACAAGATTCAGTGTGCCCATTTTCTTGGCACAAAAGCCATATGACTAGCTTTAGCCAACAGTACATGAGCAAATATGATGCATGTAACATCTAGTCCAAAGTATTTAAGAAGAATGTTTTACCTAACACTGTCTCTTCCTCTTTGAGGGGCACTTTGTGCAGGCCACATGTTGAATCAGATTGGATCCTTGAGTCACTGCATGAAGAACTTCCCTTGAGAGTTACCTGATCCACATCAGATTTTGTGGGAGTGAGAAATAAATGTTAAGCCACTGTGTTTACTTGCCACCATGGCCTTGCTTATATATCTTGCCTGATATCCTTTTTTTTTAAGTTTATTTATTTTGAGAGGGACAGGGACAGTGCAAGTGGGGGAGAATCAGAGAGGAGATAGAGAATCCCAAGACCCAACATGGGGCTTGAACTTGTGAAACCGTGAGATCATTACCTCAGTTGAAACCAAGAGTTGGACGCTTAACCAACTAAGCCACCCAGGTGCCCCTATTTTGCTTGATATTCTAAGTCAGTGTAGCTTGTGCAAAAACTAACTAACTAACTAACTAACTAACTAACTAACTAACTAACTAACTAACTAAATCACATAGCCTAAAACTCTAGAGGTAACTGACTTTATGGAAGAGCTGGATTTAAGTGATTTAAATCCATCTTTGTTTTGTGTTTCTCTGTGTTGACTCTGTTCCTAGTAGATCAGGTTCCTTACAGCTTAGCAGTCCAGTAAAAAAGAGGCTTTTGAAGTTCTGATGCAGAACTTCATTCTGAACAGAACAAACAAACCTGGAATTGAATATCATTGTACTGGCTTGGATCATGTATTTATATTTATATCCATAAATATGAATTGTGGCCATAGGTTTAATGTGTTATGACTGGCCTGGCCAGCACCAGGAGGTATGGTCAGTCCTACCCACATCATACAGACTAACAATGAGTGGGAGTGTTTCCCCCAAATAAAACAGAATTGCTATTACTAAAAAAGAGTGAGTTGATGCTGGGAGACAAAAAGTCCACATTAGTTTCTGTTTTCAATATAGAAATAATTTCCTTATAATTCTAGGCAACATTGTACAGGTATACCCTGTAGATTATCTCTCTAATTAATATATCCCAATGGCCTAATTTATTTTAGTTTTTGAGATCTAAACTTCATTGTGCTTGTAACACTCAACTCCAACATTTCAGCCTATATTTGCATTGGAAAATTTATATTTTTGTCCCCAGAGTTCAATATAAAATTTCAAAGAAAATGATGTTTTGGAAAAGCCTTCAGTTGTGTTCCAAAAACAATTAGTATAATGTCAAAATCGTGATAAGTATTTTGAAAAGTGTAAAGTACAATGAGTGTCAACAAAGGAGATGTGTAGGTTGGACGTGTCTGGTGCTAAGAAAGGCATCGCAGTGTCAACTCAAGGTGAGCCATTATCTGCCACTGGGTGTTTGTTCTGAATGTCTTTCATATTGTTGCCAGATTTTTGCCAAGAAGTTTACAATGTGACCTCCCAAACACAAGGAAGTATTCAGGAAAATTGTGTGGAAATAAGCAAAACAAATGAGAAAGTGATTGCAATAGAACTGAAATGTTACTGCAGAAAATGTAATTTTAAAAAATTACTAATTATTTGATAACCACAGGCATATATTCTATTTTATATCATAATATGAGAGTTTGTTAATTCTGTAGAGCCTTTTTGTTATGTTTTAGTCATATTTATAAATATGTTGAGAGTGTTGGGTTGAAGTATAGTGAACACGTGCACACATACACACACACGCACATTTTTGCTATATAAAACAATGGATTTTTAGGAGTGGGTTACTAACACATAAACAAGAGATATCTGTATTTCTAAGTTGTCGTGTTGACACTCTACTTGGCTTTATGTTATCCTCTCTAGAGTCACCTTCTCTGCTGTTCTTTTTTTCCCTAATCAGTGGGGTATCTAGAACTTTTACTCAATGAGGGGTACAATATAAGAGTGAGGGCCAAAAGTTAGACATAACATTAAATACTAACATCTTGTAGACCTGCTCTTATGCTATACAACAACACCATTAAATAACACTGAGATACTCATGGATTCTGACAATATTTCTTAGACAATGGACTTGATGACGTTCAACTCTTTTATTTTATACATATTTATGGATTATACATTTCATAAGATGGTATAACACAGGGCACATGACAAAGAACTAATAAGGCTAATAATCAGTCCAATTTGTAAATGAAATATATGTATTGGTAACACATTATAAAACACAAAGCATCTGAAATAATTGTTTTCCTATTTTTGGGTGAACATCGGCTGTGTCTTCTGGTTTTTTCATTTATTTGTTAATTCAACAAATATCCATTGACTTCCTATTGTTTATAGAGCTTACTCTGACCAAAATGTTTCCACTTTGAAAATCTTAGCTTTTGGTAGATACTCTGTTCAGTGATCTATTTTGAACCAAGATTTGAAGGGATGGAAGAGAATTCATTCATATCTTTGGGAATAGAGTTCTGGAAACAGAGAACCACTCCGCTAAACAACACTACAATGAAGGAAGATAAAGGCTATTTAAATACTTGAGTTGGGTTTCAATAATAAATAGCCTTCTTTGAATACTTATTGGGAGCCAGACAATGTTAAGCTCTTTCCATGAAATATGTCTTTTAATCTTCCTAATAACCTTGTGAGATAGTTGCTATTACTACACATATTCTATAAATAAGAAGAGGATTGTGGAGATGAAGCAATTCATCCATGATTATTTAATTAGGACATGGGAGCTAGAATATGTAACCAGTTGTGTCTTGAAAGATGGTTAGAATTTTGTACATAAGCACCATACCTGTATCACAAGCAAAGACATGGAGAATGCACATGTGAAGTCACATTAAAAACCCATTAATCCAACTAGAATGAAAAGTTTGTATAGGGAAGATATCACAAATTCACATAGCATTTAAAGGTAATGTATGCTTTGATTATCTATTACTGTGTAACAAACCACCCCAAAACCTGTTGGCTTGGAATAATGACAACCATTTATTATCATTCAAAATTCTGTAGGTAGACTGGGCTCAGTAAGGTGGTTCCTCTGCTTCATATGTTATCAAATGCAGCTGTGGTGGTCCAGAGGCTTGAATCCGTTGAATTGTAAGATTACTTACAAAGATAGTTCACAGATAGTGATGGCTGTCAGCTAGGGGCTCGGCTGGAATTTAGACTGGAGCGCATTGGTTCTCCTCCACATGGCCTCTTCATATAACCTGGGTTTCCTGAAATCTATGGAAAATATGTGAAATAGAAGCTATCAGACATTTACACATTGCCATTTTCCATTTAGTTCTATCAGTCAGAGCGAATCATAGGGCTAAGCCAAATTCAAGTGGAGAGGAAATATACTCAACTCTGGAAGGTATGCCAAGGAATTTGTGGCCATTTTTAATTAAGCAGTATACATGTGAGTTAAAAAAAAAAGTGGTAGGTAACATGCAACTTAGAGGGCATTTCCCCCTTCCTATGTACTTTAGATTTCAGGTATTTAAGAAATACTGTTTAAGCCATGTAGAATAAGTTTGATTTTCACCATTGCCTGCCTGTTTGTAAGCTTTGATGTAGGGAAATGTTGAGAGATATAAATCATATAGGTAATCTAGAAATTGTCAACAACAGAAAAAAATAGTAGAAAAAAGTGTTTGGAATGCATCCCTCATAGAAATATATGAAGAAAATGAAATGGAATTTTGTTTTGATAATATTCTGAGGACTTCACTTATATTTTCATGAAGTAAACCAGTGGTATAAAAAGTAGGATATGCAAAATGATCCATGAGGGAGAGAATGAAAAATACTAGCCCTAACATTAATATTTATTTTTTCATTCTTCCTTGAAGTACTATTTTGGCTTATGTACTGTTATGCATGATATGTTCAACTAGTATAGTCCTGTGCATAATTTATAAATAAACTAATGTATATATATTGCAAAATGTGTGTCTCCCCCAATTTTTTACTGATAGCTGTGTGTGATATGATTGTTAGGGTTTGTAGATTATTGATCTAAATTTTAATTTATTTTCTAACTGAAAATAACCAATGTAACATCAAGTTATTAAACATGTTGCCCACTGGTGGTGAAAATGTCCTGCTGCTTGTGTATAGTTAATGTTGAAGTATAGACCAAATATATGACAAAAACAAAAAGGTAATCTTCACCCCCCACCCACCTAGGGAAAAAGAAAAACATTATATTCATCACTGTTTAAAGGACAAAAAAAAACAATTTTGAGGATAAATGACCAAATTTTACTGTTAGGAAAAAACAGTGCCTATTAACTTAAAATATATTCTTCTTATCTGGAAGGCCAATGTGGCTATATTTGCATATGGTGATTACTAAAACACTCATAATTATATGTGAGCCTGTAGCTAAATGTCCAGACAAAATTCCTTGATTACTAAAATTGATTTATTAAGCATTTGATTGTCTAGAGCATTATTCTGAATCGTAATTTTATTAGCAACTATGTTTTTTTGTACACCACCTTCTTATGAGCATACATCTTTTCCTCTTTTAGAACCTTTGTCCCGACATGTCGTCTTCAAATTTTTATTTCCCTCAGTTTTGGGTGCTGGAGCTCTTCATAAAGTTGCTTCATGTACTATTGAAGCTTCTTCTTTTTCTTTATTTTAATGGCTATTTATTCATTTAGGGAGAGAGATAGAAAGTATGAACATGCATGAGGTGGGGAGGAGCAGAGAGAGAGCAAGAGGGAAAATTCCAAGCAGGTCATGCTGTCAGTGCAGAGCCCAATGCAAGGCTCAGTTTCATGAACTGTGAAATCATGACCTGAGCCAAAATCAAGAGTCTGATGCTTAACCAACTGAGCCACCCAGGTGCCCCTAAGAAATTTCTTGAATCTAGCAGTAAAATATTTGTTTCCCTAGATTTCTGTTTTAATAAGTACCATTAAGAAATCAAATAGGTCCTGACTATCACCTTGCTTAGACAAACTGTTTTGAAAGGTCACCATGAGTGAAGAGAGATTTCCCATAGAGGTGGGTAGTCACTGGGCAGTCTACGAAAGGAGAAGCACCAGTGCACATATGGCCCATGTTAGGTACAGATGAGGGGAAATGGTATTGTTGATACAAGTAATGGAAGCACTTATTTGGGACAGAGGGATAATATTGTGGCTTGGAATTAGAGCAGAAGTCAGTAGCTTGAAAAATATGTATCATGTGTCCAGTTGATTGGGTTTGTACTGAATAACCAATAAAACAGGGTTGAAAAATGGAGCCAGGAGTGAGGGTAAAGTTGGGAAATCCAAACAGGTCAGGATCTGTATCAATAAATTTTGGGTATCTGTTTCAGTTTGGGTCCACTAAGAAGCAGATGCCAAGGTAGGATTAAATTGTAGGACATTAGGGGAAAGCTCTGTGAAGGATAAAAGGGGAGAGGGAGTCAAAGGAGGAAGGGGAGATTTCACACCACTATGCAGGTCTGACACTTGAGGAGGAAGTGGTAAAGAAGAGGACCAGGCAGAAAGAGTCAGTTTGGAGCAGTTCTAAGAAGGTTGTGGCCAAGCTGATGATGAGTCCTCTAGTCAAAGGCACTTGTTAAAATAGTCCTGTGTTTTATAAGATGTATATACACTACTATTCCCATTATGCCTAGCCATTGACTGGGAGTAGCCCGCTGGAAATGTTCCCTCTTCATGAATGTGAGGATGAATCCAGAAAGGCAGCTTCTAGGGCTGTCAATCACCTACACTCTCACAACAGGAAACCTAGTAGTACGTTTTTTGAGGCAGCCATAGTACCCAGTGGACCCTAATATGGCTGTCATACTTAAACTGGGTTGAATAATATTGAACATATCCCTTTGTGATAGGTTCTAGATAACAGATTTTTCTGAGCCCGTGGTGAAAATAAGATGATAAATACTATGTTTTGACTTTATTCTGTGAACTAGCCCCATGCTAGGTGGTTTACATGCACTATCACATTTACATCGTATAAGAATGTGATGAGGTAATCATTATTATTTTAAGACATTTTACAGATGAGAGAATTGACATTTTGAGATTATCATTCTTATTGAAGGTTGGACATGTTGTAAATGGCATAATTTTAAACCACCATCACAAATGACAACTTTTTAATACCACTAGATCCCAAGGTAATCTAGGAATTATGAATCTTGCTTAGAATTTATCAAAATGAAATTTGACCTCTCAAGCAGTGTGAGGCTATCATACTGTCATGATATATATTATTGTCCATGGAAATCATTACTTTACATTGCAGTTTCCCAATATTTTCTCTGCTAGCTTTTATTTTTATATTTCATTTCTAAGTCATATTGTCCTTCCTCCACCTATGATATACCTTTTCATGTTTTCCCCACTATATTCCCTTACTATATGTTTCTCCACTAAATATTTATATGAAACTTTTGATAGATGTCTGTGGTACATAAGAAGGAAGAGAAACAAGGCAACTATGCTCACAATATTTTAATGTAATGGGAACATCACTTCCTAAAACATCCTTGAAATAGCTCAGAGTTTTAATGACTACTATATTTTAAGTTCCTTAATGGCTAGGATATATTTTATGCAGAATAAAACTCAGGAAAGACCCTTGTCCAAGGTCTGGGCTCAATCAGTAGTTCCTTAACAAAAAAAGACACAATTAAGAACCTTTTCCCTATGTATTTTAATAAAAATAGTTAACATTTTAAAAATATTCTGCACTAGGTACTCTTCTTAACATTTAACATGCATATATTAACTCACTTAGTTCTTACCAAATTAAGTGAGTTTAATAATTATACTCATTTTAAAGATCTATAAACTGAGACATAGAATTGTAAGTTAATTTGTTCAAGGTTATATAGCTAACAAGTGCCAGTGCAGGATTTGAAGGCAGGTGGTCTGGCTCTGGGGTCCACTCGTTGCATGAGAGGGCCTCTCTGCTTAGTAAAGACTACTTAGTAAGGAAGTGGTACACTAATAAATAGTGATAAAGTAATTATTCATTAGTTCTAGTATAATAACTCACTGAAGTGAAAGAGTTTGTCAGAATTGTTTTGCTCTCCTGTTGTGATGGTCATATAAAGATTTCACTTTGAAAGAACATTTAATCATTTATTTTTCCTTCCTTTGTTTGCAGGAAAGGCAGCAATGTTGAGCAGGGTCTGGCTGTGTACCTATTTACGTAAAGTGGAACACAGCCAAGTTTATTCACTGATGTATTATCTGTGTCTGCTTTTGCCTTCTACCAGTGAAGTTGACTGGTTTTCACAGAGATATCATGGCCCATAAAACCTAAAATAATTACTATGTGGCCCTTTGTAGAAAAGTTTGTTGACCCCAGTCTTGAGCAATATGGGTGTCCAATCCGTGACTCTGGAGTTAGATTGTCCTGTTGGGATCCTGGATCTGTCACTCACTAGCCACAGGGCATTGGACATGGTATTCAACTTTCATAATCAAAGTTTCCCACCTTTATAATTTGGGATGATAATATTTACCTCTGAAGCCTTCTCCAAATTAAATGTATTAGTGCATGTTAATCCTTTAATATAACGGGTGATACAGAGTGAATGAATACTCAGTAAATGTAAGCTGTAATTATTTTTATCATCATTATTTTTACTTTACAATTGTTAAGCTTTAAATTCTTTCTTTGCTTAGCCAAATCCATGATCCTTACAGCTAGGGGGAAAAAATTAAAGCAGCTTCCTTTTGATAAAGACTTTGTGTCAGGTTCAAATATTAGTATTTACTTAACAGCATGCAAACTACATTTTCATGGCTGCCTGAGCTGTCACCTGTCTCTCTACTCCAATGGAGAAACCAGAGTGCAAATTTCCCAACTAGCATAAATTATTTTTCAATGTTTGTAAGCTTCTTATAGTTACTTCTTTAAAATGAATGAATTGATCAATCAATTATCATATGGGCATGGCCATGGTGGTTTCTGTGATTTCCTCCTTTCTAGAGAGGAATGTATATTCATTAATGGGGTAGGTGATATAAGAAACAATGAGAGCTGTGAGGGATGTGTGGTCTGATGTACCAGCAAGTGAAATGAAATTCAGCCCCTATGGTTCTTTAGGGGGTCAAAGAGCAAGCTGCAGACACAGTGGTTCTGCTGAGCTGTCTGTGGCTTTCAGCAAAGCTGCTAATGGAATAATGATAGTTCCTGACATAAAGCAGAAGGTGTTCTATTTTTAGGAAAGAGGAGTTATGCACCAGAGATGATCCAGATGCATTCTTATCTTAGAGGATCCTAAAACATGCCCACACTGTTTTCTTTCCTACCACCCTGTTGCTGTGTGTAAGATGATGGTCTTCTGGAGAGGAACCATATAGAAAGAGTCCTAAATAATAGTACCACTTATCAAGCACTTATTATGTACCCAAAACTGTGCAAAGCTTGTCCTCACAGTGAATCCCAACAATAATCCAATAAGGAGACACTAATAGTGTTCCCATTTTACAGATGAAACTGCCACTTTGAGGAGTTAAATACCTTTTTGGATGTGACTAACAGAGCTGGTTTCAAGTCCATCTCTGGCTGACCTCAAATTCCAAGCACAATTGGAAAAGGGAAAGGAAAATGGGATATAATTAGTTTAAGATCTCAGCTCTTAAATAACATTAGAGAAACAATTCCCTAGCCTTTTATTAGTTTAAAGGCACCTTGCTCTCTAGCCCATGGACTGAAAATAAATTAGTGAATTTAGATTGTGATAATATTCCATGTCTCTGGAAAAATTCTTCCAACAAGTGGCCAGAATCCAAAGTTGGACCTATGAGGGGATCCTGGGTGGCTCAGTAGGTTAAGCGTCCAACTCTTGATTTCAGGTCAGGTCATGATCTCACAGTTCATGAGATCAAGCCTGGCATTGGGCTCCACACTATGAGCATGGAGTCTGCTTGAGATTCTCTTTCCCTCTCTCTGCCCCTCTACCACCCCTCTCTGTCTCAAAATAACTAAATAAAAGTTAGAAAAAGAATTAAGTTTAACCTATGAATGGTGAAAGGAGTTAGGATATGGTATTCCAAGAAATAGATAATGAGATCAGATCATCAGTTACCTTCAAGGAGATCTGGTGGGTAGATCACAGAGGTGGGCTATGCAAGAGTAGGCACTATTTGGGTTCTGGAAAGGCATCTGCAAGGCAGTCAGGCAGCAGTTCAAAGAAACTCAGCACTTCTTGGTATGTTTGGGTCAGGTATCCTATCTGAGGATTTTGGTAAAATATTGACAGGTCCCCGTACAAGGGGCCTGGCATCATGGAAAGGTTTTTAGGACAGAATATTAACTATATTCTCAGTTATCAGAATAAGCCTCAACCAATCAGATTATAAAAAGAAATAAGAAATAGACCAGAAAAAATTTGAAAGCAAAATCTCTCAACAGTTTAGTGTTAACCACCTACTATGTGCCAGGAACTGGGGACCAGACTATTAGGCCACATTTCTAAAATTTTGATTTCAGAATCTGGAAAGGAAGACCAGTGAACTTAGTGAGGGCAAATGAATACAGCTTCAGATATGTTTGTAACTAGTAGTTTTAGATAGGATTTGGGTTTGGCTTCACTTAAAGTAGTTATCTAAATGGAAGCAGTGATTCATAGGACATGACAGTATTTAAATCTTAGAACTGTGCAGGTCATTTTTCATTGTTTTGTCTTTAATTCACTCATTTCTTTGAGAAAAACTATTGAGTTCCTATATATATCAGGCTCTATGCCAAAGGCCGGGGATCCAAGGTGAAATATGATTTTGTTACTGTCCTTGAAGAGCTTAGAGTATCAAGCAGAGGTTCTCAGATGTTGATATGCATAAGAATGACCTGGGACACAAGTTAAAAATTCAGATGTAGGTACCCACCTTGAGATGTGGATTAAGTGGATTGGGAACACCACAGGAGATGCTGATCAATCTAAATTGAGGCCAATGTCTGGAGAATTCTGATTTAGATACATAGGAATGTCTCTAGAGAGATGTTTTCTGTGTAAACCATCAAATTTCAGTGCAGAAGAGGAAAAGTCTAGCATTTTGACCTGCATTGAAATAAAACAAAATATTTAGGGAGAAAGCAAATTATTTATTCCTAAATGTGTTCAACCAAGCATAGATACCCACTTGCCTAAATTTGGCATAGGAAGCTGAACCCCACATCTTTTAAAACATTCCCAACACTGGTACGTGTGCTGCTGTGATATCAAGGTTCAGCTCACCCCTAACTTTATACTTCAGTAAAAAAAGGTAATTTCCAATCTATTAATTTGAGTAAAGACCTTTGTTTTGGTTGATAGTTTAGTATTAATTTTGCCCTTTTCTTTTCCTTTTTGTATAACCCCCCACTTTCCTCCCCTGTCTCCCTCTCTTCCTTCTTTTCCCTGTTCTTGAGCTACTTACCATTTCCTTACTACAGTTGACTTCAATGTTTCTTCTGAGAAATTTGTGGCCAAGATTTTTAAATACAGTTCAATAATACTACTTGAATGTAAAATAATTTTGAAAAATATAAGAGGCTGCATAAATGAAAGCATTATTCAGTTTTATTCAAATGCTTAGGATCACCTTTATTTCAAAATCTCTGGAAAAAAGGGTAAACTTGATATTGTTTCTCTATCACAGGTGATTAGAGATAGATGAAGGATAAGCACTTCCACAATGTATTGTGTGGTGTTTCAATTATCTATGAATGTATAACAAGACATCAAACTAAGACCAAATTTAGTGGTTTAAGAAAACTCAATTTATTAGTTCTCATGACACTGGAGGTTGAATGGGTAGTTTTTCTGCAGATCCCATGCAACCATAATCATCTAATGGGTCAGATGGGAGGACTGGAATAGCTCAGATGACCAAACTCTTTCTATCCCCATGGGTTTTCATCTGGCTCTTTTTCATAGTGTGGTGGTCTCGGGTTATGACAGGAAAGAAGCTACAATGCCCGTTGAGGCCTTGGCTTAGAAGCCTTGGCTTTCTCAATATTCTTTTGGTCAAAGCTAATTACCAGGCCAGCCCAGATGTAAGAGGCAAAAATTAAACCCCGTATATTGATGAGAGAAATGGCAAAGTCGTGTTGCAAAGAGGCTTGCATGGTAGGAATGGAAGAATATGGCCATGTTTTACAACTTACTACATTTTACTAGAAAATTTGATAAATTTCTGGCTCTCTAGCCATAAGTTATTCACATTTCTCCCACATAAAAATATACTCCATCTTGTCACAGTATCCACAGTGTCTTATTTAGTTTCAGCATCAAACTTGAAGGTCTCATGTCAGGTTCTCCTATCTGTGGGAAAGGACATATTTTTAGATTAGTTTAGGGGTCATCTCCTGCTTTCCGAGTGTAATTCTTTGGTCCTCTGTTCTCTTCTGCTGTCAGCTCTGACCTCTGGTCTCCTGACTGTGCCCACTGAGATGTAATTAATATTCCATGTTTATAGCTAGGTGGCTTAATTATCCTGCTTTCCACTTATAGAATTTCGGGGAACGACAAGCTTCTTTTCATTTTAAACTATCTCTTCTAGTCCAAGTTGGTTAGTCACCCATAAAAATTTTGTGATTTTTTTTTATAAATCTGGTAGAGTTTAACTCTATGCCCCAAAAATCATATCCATAATTTTTTGTGTGACAGACATTTCTTACCTTAAGATGCACGTATGGCTGCTATGGAACCACAGCTTTAAGATTCCAACAATGTCTGATAGATACCACCTTAAATCTCTCTGCAATCTTAACAACGGGTTAAGAATTATACCCTTGCTTTGATTTCTACCCCGAAGTCATTTCTTACTTTGAGAGATTTTGTCACCCAGAGACCAGAAATGTGAAATAGTCTTATTTTCCAACCCAGAAGGCTTTATTTACATTTCTTTTAAATTCTGTTTTTATAGGGGAGAATTCCTTTTTTCATTCATCATTCTAGTATCATAATTTATAATTATCAGCTTAAAAATAAAAATTGACATATTTAACATTCTGCCCTGAAACTTTAGACAGATCCACAAATTCATTAGTTACATTTTGTGATTATCCCAAATGACAGATTTTCCAAATTTACAACATAATATAGGTTTCCTTCGTCTTAGTCTCCAAGAGCAGTTTCTTGAGGTACATTGGGTATATTTCCACAAAATGTTTCCTTGCTTTTGTCCTGTCTCTGCCTGTTGCTTTACCTAAGAACCAGTGTCACATGCCTTAGGTTTTAGTTATGGGGACACCACACTTCTGATGCCAGTATCTCTTTTAGTTGTTGCTTGGTAGAAACAACAATAACATTATTTCTTATGCTTCTATGTGATAACTTAGGCAGGTCTGCTGTTTTTTCTTGACATCAATCATACAACTTCAGTATGCTGGTGAATCAGCAAGCATTGCCAAAGTATCTGAACCTTTCTCTCTCTATCACATCCTTTAACCGAAGATTCCTCAGCATATTGACATCAAGATTTCAAGAGAATAAGTGCAGAAATAGGAGGGCCTTTTTAAGCTTCAGGCTGAGACAGTATATCACTTCTGCTACATGTATTGGTCAAAGCAAGTTATAAGATCAGTAGAGATGCAAGGGGTGAAGAAGTTGACTCCCTCTCGCTATGGGAGGAGTGGTAACATCAAAATGCAGAAAGGAAAGTACACAGAATGGGAGGAATTATAGCTATGTGTCATCCATCACACACAGGTAATGATAGCTTCAAACAGAACTCAGGTATATTGATCTCCAGTATAAAAAATTACGTAAAGTGCCCAGGAATGTGTCTAGTATATAAGAAATGTTTTCAGATGTCATTCCTTAATGCTTTTGGCTTCCTCTATATATTTCACAAAATACTCATTTTTGCAGGAAATATGTTGATTTGCTCTACGTGTCATAAAATTTAAAACAAGTAAGTAAACATACTTCAAGTGCTAAAGATTTTTCATTGTAGAAGGTGGCAGAAATGATATTGGAAAGTCAGCAATGGGATTAAAGTAATTACAGTTACAGGATGCTTTTTTCTTTTTGAGTTGACATTTGAAACTTTCTGAAATACTGTAAAATAATGAGAAAAACAATGGTTTGTGTGCAGAAATGATTCTTCTAGGGACTATAAATCAGTTTTGAGATGTAGTAGGCACAACTCTCAATTTAGTTAGCTAATGAAATAGTAACAGGGAAGCCTTTTAGTGATAGAAAAATATGGATAACTCTGAGCAACAAGTATTTCCTAAGAGAGTTTAGACACCTGGAATTTTAGGGGGACTTCTCTCAAAATGAGTTTGATGAAATCAATTTATGGACAAGCAACTAAAGTTATAAAGAGGTTTGTTAATCTTAACCTTTTGAAGTATTGTCTCCTGGGTACTTGGTATTGCTTTTCTGTGGCCTTGCTTAGAGAAAAATGATTTTTCCTCCTCCTTGAATTTAGTTATCAACTATGTCTATTCCATGTAATGAATGATGGCCAAATTTGGCACACAGTGGGATAGGAAGGCCAAGCAGGACCCAGATAGGGAAATAGACGCCCATTGTGAGGGTGCTATAGCCACACAGTTAGGGAGGGCCCAGAGGGTAGAATACATGCTCTCTAGAGCAAGAAGAGCATGTGTTTTTTGGCCTTTGGTAGATGTCAGGAGAGAATATTTAAGGTCTAAACAAGAACAGGGTACTACAGTAAGGATTCGAACAGGAACCAGGATGTGGTGATGAAAGTAGGAAGGAAGTTGACAGGAGTGAGGTGTGAGAGCATTTAGCATGACCTTGTATGTTGGAAGGGCTGGAGATGATAACATAGAAGAATTGGATAGGTCAATATTTATCAAGATAGTATTCTGGTTAAATCATTGGCTTTATATTGCACATTACGGATGTAAATCTCAGCCCTCCATTTATTAGCTCTTTACACTTGGGCACATTATTTATCTTCTCCTTAGTTTTCTTATCTCAAAAATAATTGGGAGTAAAAATGACTACTTAGAATTTTTCTTGGGAGGATGAATTAAAGTTATTTGTATTAAGCACATAACAAGTGTCTGACATAAATATTACTCCTCATACTACTACTACTACTACTAATTGCAAAAATAGCAACAATATTAAGGGTGAAATTCAGGCATGGAGAGAAATTTGGGAAATTTTTTTCTCAAAACAAAGTCCAAGATTGAGACTCTGATAAAAAATAAGAAGTTTATTTCCTGGGGCTGGGATAGTAGGTCGCAGTGGAAGGAAAGCAAAGGTGACTTAGAGAGAAGTCATCCAAGTTACTGGATTTGGCTCCTTAGATTCCCTTACCTGTAGATATGATAGACTTCAGAGCAAGTTCCCGAGGGGACCTGTGGAGCTGAAAAATTGGAGGAGGAAATCAAGAGGGAGACGTCAATGATGCAAGACACGGTGGGGTTGGGGTCAGTGTTAGGGAGCCACTCAAAGCATACCACTAAGGAAAAAAGCCTTCTGCTGAATTGTCTTGTTTGTGTGCTAGGACTCTTCACAAACATGCTGGTACATTTTTACAGCCACCTCAGTTATCTAGTGAAACAGAAGATCCTTCTAACTCCTTTCCTCAACTCCATTCTGTAAGCTGCGAAAAGAAATCCTGGCTGGGGAATATCAACAGGAAGTCTCTCATCCAACTAAACAACCTACCAACCTCCTTTCTCTGCTCTTCAATCCCACTTTTGGGCAGAGACCTTGTTCTACAAGCACACCTGGGCTCAGAGACCCAGTACGTCAATCCTGTCTAGCTGTACAAATTGGATAACAGGTACAAATGCACCAGAAGAAAATCACTTTGAGGCAGAAACACAGGTTGGTCGATGTTGTTTTTCTTGCTGGCACCAAAAATGATTGAGGTAAATGGGCTATGCCTTTCTTTGGAGTTATGATTTGGTGGGCTGCCATTTTGGAATCCTCATCATGTCGATTCCTAACACCTTGCATCCTAGATTGCAAGTTTGCCACTGCATGGCAGGCTTATCACCTTAAACTCAGTGTATGTTTTGGAGCTTGTCAGTGTATATTCATCATGATAATTATAGATCATTCATTTTTAGAATAAATTTTATTTTTTATATAAAGCAAAAAGAAATTACTCCAAAAGAAACAAAAATGGAAGATTAAATTCTCCTATAACTACACTTTGCTATAACCCTCTACCAAGCATAAAAGATGGTCCCAATGAGCATTCTTTCCCATTGACTTTTACAATTATGGTCGTGTGTCATAAAGTACTTTGTAGGCATGTCTTAAATGTTTCAGTGTATAGTCTGTCCTAACATAGGTCTCCCACCACCTTTCAACTTCTTTGTGCTTTATTTTCTTAGTAGTTACACACTTTATAATAATTTAATATTTATTTGTTTATTATTTGTCTCTTAGTCATAACCACCTTGCTACCCATGGTAGAATGTAAGGGATGCTTTTTCCCATGTTTCTCCTCAAGTTTAAGCTTCTCCTCAATGTTATCGTTGGTTCTGATGATGATATTAGTAGTGGTAGTAAAATGTGTCATGTACTTTATTGTGTACTTTATTCATATACTTCATTTAACCCTTACAACAAAAATTCACAGTAGCTATGTCTACCTTCACTTCTTTACAAATGAAAAATGAAACAGCGGTGCTTGGGAGGCTCAGTAGGTTAAATGTCTGCTTCTTGATTTTGTCTCAGGTCATGATCTCATAGTTAGTGAGTTCAAGCCCCGTGTCTGGCTCTGCACCAACAGTGCAGGGCCTAATTGGGATTCTTGTCTTTCTCTCCCTCTGACCCTCTCCCCTGCTCGCTGTCTCTCTCTCTGTCTCTCTCTCAAAATAAATAAATAAACTTAAAAAAATAAGAAAAACAGAGCAACAACAACAAAAGCTAAGGCTCCAGAGGAGATCAATTTGCTTTGTTCCTGGAGTATCATCAGTGCCAAGAAATATACTTGGCATATAGTAGGAGGTCCTCAGTAAACATTTGTCAAAAGATGAGGTGGAAGATAAGAAGTCATCTTCAGTCATTCAGACTACAAAAAGAAGAGGCTAATAGAAAGGCAAAAGTATTAGTTATTAACACAGTTGCCTTTTAAAGACAGTAAGCTGTCTTAAAAGATTCTTTATTCAGGTGAGTGCTTTGCCAGCTGGCTGAGTAATTTGGTATGTGCTATGTGAGTCCTTCAGGATGACTCTGAAATGTTCCTGGAAAGGAGAGAAAGTGTGTAGAGATTAGGGGAGTGCAGAAGTAAGACTGTTCAGGGAACTGGCAAAGAACAGACTCCAGAAATAAGAACCAAAAAGGAACCTGAGAATGTGATCTCCCTGGAAATTTTAACTCCCCCCAAGGAATACTCCAAGGAAACCAATCTAGTTTCAGTCTTAATGAAGTGGAAGACGTAAGCTAAAATTAGTGTACCTGGCACAAAGAAAACATCCTCCTTTCTTAAAAACCAAAGAAAGCAGCAAAAAACAGAATATGAACTGTGTATTCAACATAGTTTGAAGGGGTAATGTTTTTCTGTAACTGAAAACGAAAAAAAATTAGAATAAGGAACTGAGATCACATATACGTAAATATTAAAGCTCTAATTCTAAAAGATGTGTTAATGAAAGCAAGGCATCAGGAAATTGATAGAGGAGTAAAAAAAATTAACCTGTTTTCATAGACAATTATCCTCCTCCTCAGATGCTATATAATTTCCTTTTTAAATCTTGGTTACGGTATGGGTTGGGACAGAATTAAAACAAACCAAGACTGCAAACAGTAAGATGTGGGAGCCAGTGGCATAGTGGTATCAATGCTTTCAAGGGGAACACATAGGGATGAAGCCATCACCTTCCAGAATAAATTCCTTGATATAGTTGACCTGGGGACACCATTCTAGACCCTGGTTGCCAATTGGAATTACAATTTCCTGCATGCTTGGCATATTTTAAGGGCTCATTAAATGGTAGCCATTTTTAATGATATTAGTTCTTTGCCTTGTGAACTTCTCAACCTCTGAAGTCCAATTCAAAGATTATTTTTTCTTTGAAACATTCTTAACTTTCCTTTCTCCCTCTCTGGCAGGAATAATTTTTCCCATTTGATTGTGCTCCCATAGTACAATATGCAACTTTCCTGTGGCTCTAAACAGTTTCTACTGCATTATATGCACATTTGTCTTCTCTCTTGGATTGTGTGCTCTTTGAATACCAGATATATACCTTATTCATCTCTGCCATGTGAAGATAGTGTTTGATAAATGAAAGAAAAAGAAATAATGAACGAATGAGTGAGTGAAAGAATGGGGGTGATCCTGAGTGATGTGTAGGTCCTGTATCAACTCTAGTTTACTGAAAAGAAAAGTGACAATTAGGGATATTAAAGTAGTCACACTTTTAGTTGAAATTTACTGAATACCTATCATGCTCCAGCCCTGATGGTTACTTTCCATGCATTACCATTATACCTGCAATATCCATTCCCAGTAGATGGTAATAGCCCCATTTCACATTCAACTTGATAGCAGTCATGAAAGGTACTTATTTTTATCCCCATTTTGCAGATGTGTAGGTAAAGGCTCATAAATATCATAGACTTGACTGAAGTTATATAACTAGTGAGTGGCAGGGGTAGGATTTTTACCCCAAGTCAATCCAGCTATAAAGCTGCAGTTAAGAAAAAAGGTGGGGAGGAGGGAACTAGAACCTAGGCTCTCTGACATTAAGCCCAGGGTTTCAATTTAACTCTCATTCTCATTTCAAAAATATTTTTATTTACTTTTTAAATAATCTCTATACCCAACATGGGGCTTGAACTCACAACCCTGAGATCAAGAGTCACATGTTGCACTGACTGAGCCAGCTAGGTGACCCTAGTTTTTGTAACTCAAAAATTTATTTTTAATTTTTTAAATGTTTATTTATTTTTGAGAGAGAGAGAGAAAGAGAGAGAGACAGACAGACAGACAGACACAGACTGAGAACCAAAGGTGGGGGGTGGGGCAGAGAGAGAGAGGGAGAGACAGAATCTGAAGCAGGCTCCAGGCTCTGAGCTGTCAGCACAGAGCCTGATGCGGGGCTTGAACACACGGACCATGAGATCATGACCTGAGCCTAAGTTGAATGCTTAACCGACTGAGCCACCCAGGTGCCCCTGTACCTCAAAATTTTTAATGAAGAATTTGATAATCTCAAAGATAATCATGTATAGCTAGATTAGGTATTCACATACATTGTGGAATTTGAGAGTAAATAAAAATCTACCTTGCTCTTTACTGTCTGCTTTAACAATTTGCCAATGTATCTGTAACTCCCAGCCTCAAGAAGACGGTGTTTCCCAAAGTGGGTTCTGTGGGCTATTGTGTGTTTTGTGTTCAAAGAGTCCAGGGATTTGGAATTAAGTATGGGGTTAAATACAGTTTCTTCCTGAAGTATCTTGTGCAGGATTCTTTTGATATGATAATATGCATTATGAATTCACAACTGTTAGATAAAATACTAGAGTAATTCTCAATGAAGATATGGGGACACTGTCCCCCTTCCTTTTTATTTTTTATTTCTAAGTATTACAACAGCATTTTGTCCCATAAAAGACACTTCTAAAAAGTGCTTATTTAGGGTACCATGCCTCTAGAAACTGCTCACAAAAATGTCAACGGTATTAGCTGGGACAGTTTGCACACATAACCGTGAGCTTTTACCAACAAGTTGTGCCAGAAGAGTGAGTGCTATTTTCTATGATACAGTTTTGTCTAAGTGCAAATTGGACTATTTAAGAACCAGATCTATATCATCATCTCAGTTCTAAACATTAAGAGGAACTTGTTCAAGCTCTTTTCTCTCTAGAAGCTCCAATTTCTTCTTCAATAGTGGGGACATAGTAACAAAAACTACCTCCCATGAATATTATGACTAAACAGTAACAATAATAAAACTGTTAAAAGAGCAACATTTACTTTGTCCTTATAAATGCCAGGAAAAAGTTTAGGTGTTTCACACACTATCTGTTTTAATCTTTGTGGCACCCATAAGAAAAGGTTATTATTTTCCTCATTTTGGAGATGAGCAGACTGTGACTCAGAATTGTTAAGTGGGTTTCTCAACATCACACAGCTAGCAGGTGAAGAAACTGAATTTCAAATCCAGTATATCTGATTCTTTCACCTCTGGTTTCCTAACTTTAAATTTCAAATGTGATGATTACTAGGATAAATAATAATACTGAGGATGACAAACTTTTCATACTTCTCATGTGCCAGGCATTGTTCTAAGTAGGCTGTGTGTACTATTTAATCATCAAAATAATCTTATTTATGCAAATGTGCTTTGTAAATTTTATATGTTGTATAATTGCAGCTTTATGTTATTATTGCTATCATGAATAATGAATGAATCCTTATGTATTAGTTTCCTGATTTTATTTCCCCAGTTTTTTTTTTAACTTTAAATAATTTTATAGAATATGAAAGCTGAATGAGATGTTAGGGGTTATTTAATCTTATTACTCTTCTTTTTGAGATTATCTCTTAATTTGCTAAACCACTATGGGCCTGGTTCTTAGACTGAATTGTTCATGATTCTGAACTCTATTTTGGTCAAACTATTTGGGAAGTATAGCTTCAAAAGATATATTGAGCAGCAAACAATTACCAGACATTACTAAAATCTGGAAAATAAGTTTTAACTTGACATCAGATAGGCATCTTTTTTGTGCATATTTGCCCAGGACTAAATTTAGCAAACAGCAGTGCCAAAAGGCTTGTTCTTGGTAGTAAATTCCCAGTTATAAAACCTGGTGTTTGAGGAAGTTATTGAGAAGACATAGCCACCATTGACCCACAAGCTGGACCCAGGCAATTGGAAGCTCCTTCCCCCCTACCTTGTTCTCGGAATGTAACTTCTGCCCACCATTCTCATACTATGAGTCACTTTCAAGGATGTGCCTTTGAGAAAACAATGTGTTATTCTGGACAGTGTACATGACTGAACCCTGTCAGATCCTCTACATAAACTTCTAAGAGTGGTGGGTGAGTGTGGAGATCTACTCATCTTGAGGTGTCCCAAGACAAGCCTTGTATATCAGTTCCTTTGCTTATTAAACCTGTCACTTACCAATCTGGAGTGGTCTGCCTATTTCTCAGGTCTCTCCTTTCCTGCTGTGTACTGAGGCCAGTTCACTTGGGAATCTCTCAAGTTTGGGAACCAACCTTAGGGATGCCTTTGTGGCACACTGAAAACACATCGGTCTAGGTGTCAGGAAAACTGGGTTCTAAGCCACATTCTGCTATTGGCTTGCTCTATAGCTTTGTCTTCAATGAGACAGCTATTCATTTATGTCATCCATATTTATTGAGAAGTTATTAAGTGTCAGGTGCTATGCTACATAGTGAGGATAAAAGAAGAACAAAAACTGAAATAGTTCCTAATCTGAAAATTCAGCCTGATGATGTTGATCTGGGACACACAACACCCATAGATAGTGTGTCTGGTACATGATAGAAGCTTGGTATACTGTATTTTCTTCTTGGCTCCTTGGAACAATAACTTCAGTGTTCTTGTCATTTTTTTTTCCATCTGTGAAGGATGGGGAAAGTGATGTGATGGAGAGGATGATTTCTAAGATTCTTTCTGGTTCCAAATTTCAAAGATTCATTAAGTTCAGGATAATAATTGGGTGCTGATCCAAAATTGATTGTGTTTGTGAATGATGTTGTTTGGCAATAAGAAAGTGATAGATTACTCTTTGTTTATTTCTCCTTTCACTGTCATAATTTAATACCATGAATTATAAATCCAACCAATATGCGATCCAGTTTGCTAGCATACTTTGTGAAGAATCTAGGATATGAGACTTGAATGCAAACTGAAACATCGCTGAAAACATTAAATCCACCTCCTCTTGGCTTTTGCAAGTGTCCTGTACTCAAGCTGTGACCAGCCCTTATCACTGGTAAGAGGTGCATTTCATTCCCTGTTGATGAGTAATCTTATTTAAAAAGCATTACATTTTTTTTTATTTTTTCTGAAATTTATTGACAAATTGGTTTCCATACAACACCCAGTGCTCATCCCAAAAGGTGCCCTCCTCAATACCCATCACCCACCCTCTCCTCCCTCCCACCCCCCATCAACCCTCAGTTTGTTCTCAGTTTTTAACAGTCTCTTATGCTTTGGCTCTCTCCCATTCTAACCTCTTTTTTTTTTTCCCTTCCCCTCCCCCATGGGTTCCTGTTAAGTTTCTCAGGATCCACATAAGAGTGAAACCATATGGTATCTGTCTTTCTCTGTATGGCTTATTTCACTTAGCATCACACTCTCCAGTTCCATCCACGTTGCTACAAAAGGCCATATTTCATTTTTTCTCATTGCCACGTAATATTCCATTGTGTATATAAACCACAATTTCTTTATCCATTCATCAGTTGATGGACATTTAGGCTCTTTCCATAATTTGGCTATTGTTGAGAGTGCTGCTATGAACATTGGGGTACAAGTGGCCCTATGCATCAGTGCTCCTGTATCCCTTGGATAAATTCCTAGCAGTGCTATTGCTGGGTCATAGGGTAGGTCTATTTTTAATTTTCTGAGGAACCTCCACACTTAAAAAGCATTACATTTTTTGATGATAAACTTTTGTACGTAAATTCTATGAAGTTTTTCATACCAGCAGCAACAGGAATGCGAGTCAGAGTTGCAAATTTCCTTCCCTTGAATATGATAAGTATTCAAGTGCCCTCACCTAGGACAAAGACATTCTATCATATATCATTTCAAATGAATATATATAAATATGTATATATGTGCATATATATATGCGCATATATATGCGCATATATATATGCGCACACACACACACACACACACACACATATATATATATATATATATATATATATATATATATATATATACCTGGCACACTTTATTTTTTTTTTAATTTTTTTTAACGTTTATTTATTTTTGAGACAGAGAGAGACAGAGCATGAACAGGGGAGGGTCAGAGAGAGGGAGACACAGAATCTGAAACAGGATCCAGGTTCTGAGCTGTCAGCACAGAGCCTGACGTGGGGCTCGAACTCACAGACCATGAGATCATGACCTGAGCCGAAGTCGGCCGCTTAACCAACTGACCCACCCAGGTGCCCCATTTTTAAAAAAATTTTTTTTTAACGTTTATTTACTTTTGAGACAGAGAGAGAGCATGAACGGGGGAGGGTCAGAGAGAGGGAGACACAGAATCTGAAACAGGTGCCTGGCACACTTTAAAGGACTGGTTTTCTATCATTTCTCAGAGACAATAATTTGTCTGAAAGTTTTGGGCCAGATTTAAATTATGGTAACAGAATTTTCTTTTTGTAAAGTAGTCATTCAACTTGTATAATTGGAGAGAACTTTCTGAAATTTTGGTCAATGAGCACTGATTTAATCAATTTCTAGATATGAAAATTTTGCTAATAGCCTATTGGAATATTTATGCAATGATGCCATATTTCCAATGAATAATAATAATAATAATAATAATAATAATAATAATGTCATTTCATAGCAGAGTTTTTAAGTTTTTTTGACTCCAAAGACTTGCACAATAACCCTGCATCCTATGGAGCAGTCGAACATTATTATTGCTGTCTTATGATTAAAAAAAACTTACAAAGTAAAGAGTGAGTGCAACTAAAATGTATCCCTACACTCTACAGAGATCTTATTGTCCCTTAAAAACTGCCTACTTTTAACTCCTATCAAAATTTATAGTTGTTCAAAAGCTTACTTCCCCAGACTGTAAACTTCTCAAGATCAAGGTCCTTCTATATGTCTTTGTACCCATGGCAACTAATACATTGATTGGCACATAGTTGCTGCTCAAATGTGTGTTGAATAAACATCTCAACATAACACATGGATAATTGTGACTTGATTGAGTAAATTTGGACCTGACTTGAACAAGTTGAAACTTGTTCTGCATGTAAAAATTTTTTTGAAAAATGTAAAAGATTGAGGCAATGCTACTGTCACATTTAGGACTCTGTTCCTTTAATTTATTCATTCCTTCATTTATTTATTAATGCAACTATTATACATTTATTTTGTGCCTACTACTTACCATATACCTTATTATAACTTGAATAAGCTCATGGCTTTTTTGTTCTTGTTAGACTTGCTTTATTTCATTAATATTTTGAGTTATCATCTTAGCTCCTACCTGAACTTTTAATGATGACTGAATTTCAGAACTTTTTATGCCTCCTCATTTTTTTTTTTTTGCTATAAAATAGAAATTATGATTCATGTACTTGTTCTTTAGGGTGAGAGATGACTAAGGGGCAATTATTTTGAGATAAATGTTTTGGTGACAGACAAGGGAAAAGCAGAACAAGTTCATAATAGATAACCTCATTTCTAAGAGAAGAAAATGATTTGTAGAGCTGAGTGACACAGAGTGTCCCTCTGCCTTTGACAGAGTCCCAAGACTCTTCCTCATCTCTCTGTCTTTTCCTTAGGAGACCTCATTTATGTTTCTCCTTCCCAGTAAGCTGTAACTCTTCTCTCATGGCTTTCTTCCTCTCTCCATAACACTTATTTACTTGCCTCTTCTAGTCCAGCCTTTGCCTGCTGTACATAATACATAATCCCCTTGTATAGCCACGACCCCTACCCACACCTGTTAATCATTCAGTAGCTCTCACTGTCCACATCTATTAGTCAGGCTTTCAATGCTTTCTACTTTCAGGCCACACTCACTTTAAGAAACTTATCTCCTATGTCTTTCTTTACATGTCTACTTCAAGTCAAACTGACCACTTACCAGTCCACATGCTATATCTCCTAGGGAGCTGCCTCTGTGCCTGTTCATGCTTTTATTTTGCACCTGTAATAGCCTTCCCATTTCCCTTCTTAAATCCATATTCTACTCATTCATGAGGACTCAGTTACTATCTCAATTTATTTATTAAATTATTCTTGATCTCCCAAACTAGAAGTATTTTTTTCTCTACTTGAACTCTAAACTTCAAAGCACTTTATCTGCAACTGAAACTTATAAAATTTAAGAAAACATAATTATGAGTGTAGAATACAATAAAATTCTAATCAGATGTGCAATTTTCCTTTACAGTGAGGTAAATGTCTGATTTCTTCTTATATTTGCAGTGTATACTGTGGAGGAGAAATATTTGTTGAATAAGTAAAGGAATGAATGAATAAGTGAATACAATATTGAGTGAATGAATGAGGTATTTATCAAGGACTATCTAGGTGCCATATCTTCTTTAATGCTACAGCCAATTTACACCTAGCATTACTCTTCTATGAAATTATGAGATTTCAGGAATCCTCAACTATCCAATTACAGCAAAGAAGCTGAAATTAAGTGAAAAATTATTCTAAGCAGCAAAGAAAATAGCTATCACAAAATTTATTTACATTGGTGCCTACCCTCAAGCTAGCTGGAACTTACTTGGTTAGTATTAAGTGTTAACTTGAATTATTGCTTTAATGAGCTTATTTAGTTGCCATAGAAACTAATAGCAATAAGGAGGGACAGGCATACCATGAGGGAGAAGGTTGAATAAAAGCAATTAGTGTGACACATCATATTAGCCTAGAGACCATTGCTGTTGCAGTGTTACAGGTCTGAGAAATAGTTCGATCATTTATATCAAATACCGTTTATTAGGGATTTGTATTTTGCAAACATTTCCATCAAAATATCCCCCCAAAATTAAGTTTGTTAATTCAGTTATCTGGACGTGACGATTGTGAGAATACATTACAACTATAAAACATTTAACATCTTTAAGTGACTTTAATATAAGATCTTTGAATGGTAAATATAATTTCCAATCAAATTAAGTGAGAAGAGAGGCTCAAAGAAATTACATAACTTGGTTAAAAAGTCAAACTGGTAAATTACATAGGCAAGACTCAATTACATATATTCTGTACCCCAAATTATTTTTATTTTACTATATATTTATTCAATTTTGTCAACTTATTCAATTTGCTTAATACTTCATCCCTTACTGTTTTTGAAAAAAATGTAATTCTCTTTGGGGACAATAAATCTCTAAAGTGATAACTTGTCTGGAACACATATTGTGTGGCCATTTCAAAGGCTACTTAAAAATTAGAGCTACAAGGAAGTCACTTGCTATAGTTCAGAGGTGTGTCATGAAATCAGTTGTGTTCAAGTCTGTGACCTTATTATTAATTTAAGATGTCCAATGATCTAGACATCTTCTAGTTTCCTGTATAACTCTTTGCCTGGGGGCTTCTTCCAGGAGGCTGCTCTGTTCATTGACAGTAGGCTAGAGAAATGCTGGGGAATTAGCACCCTCCACCAATTACTGAAGCAGTTGCATATATAAATATACCCGTTCTCTAAACCTTCAAGTGATATGCAAGCATTTTCTGGAAATTCCCTGCAGGATTAAGCTTCAGTCACCCAGTGTGATGGCTGACTTAATTGTATTGACCCCCTCCTCATATTGCTGTCAGAGCAGAGCCCTACGCGGGGCTTGAAATCTCTGAACGTGAGATCATGGCGTGAGCCGAAGTCAGATGCCTAACCGACTAAGCCACCCAGG
Organism: Prionailurus bengalensis; assembly: GCF_016509475.1. Classification (NCBI taxonomy): domain Eukaryota; kingdom Metazoa; phylum Chordata; class Mammalia; order Carnivora; family Felidae; genus Prionailurus; species Prionailurus bengalensis. The sequence continues at coordinate 84,645,733 of NC_057346.1, read as the reverse complement.
CACCCCTCATCTACTAACTTTATAATAAGAAATAATAAGTTAGACTTTTGAGGGCTACTATGTGATATCTATGATTCTAAGTGTTTGCATGTTTTCTCGTAGTATCACAACAACCCTATGAGGTAGAAACTATTATTTTTCCCATTTTACAGACAATTGAGGTTTAGAGAAGATAAGTAACTTGGTCAAGGTCACTCAGCTTGGCAATGATGGAGTCAGTAGCTGAACCTAGGCCATCTGGTTTTCTAGAAATTTGATTAATTCATGCTTGTGTGGACTTAATGTATTTATATATAAGTATATATATATATATTAATGTTTATTTATTTATTTATTTATTTATTTTTTTAAATTTTTTTTTCAATGTTTATTTTTGGGACAGAGAGAGACAGAGCATGAACGGGGGAGGGGCAGAGAGAGAGGGAGACACAGAATCGGAAACAGGCTCCAGGCTCTGAGCCATCAGCCCAGAGCCTGACGCGGGGCTCGAACTCACGGACCGTGAGATCATGACCTGGCTGAAGTCGGACGCTTAACCGACTGCGCCAGCCAGGCGCCCCAATGTTTATTTATTTTTGATTTTTTTTTTTAATTTTTTTTTTCAACGTTTATTTATTTTTGGGACAGAGACAGAGCATGAACAGGGGAGGGTCAGAGAGAGAGGGAGACACAGAATCAGAAACAGGCTCCAGGCTCTGAGCTGTCAGCACAGAGCCCGACGTGGGGCTCGAACTCACAGACCACGAGATCATGACCTGAGCCGAAGTCAGACGCTCAACCGACTGAGCCACCCAGGCGCCCCAAACATACATATATTTAATATGTAATATTTCTTTTATCTTTCTCATTTGATTAAAGTATGGTGTATTGCCTGAAGAGTTAAGGTGCAAATTTTAAAAAAGGAAAGAAGTGAAACTTCAATAAAATTGAGGGATAAACTGATAAGGGTCTGGGACCAGGTGTGACTGGGCTTTGGGCTTGGTGATGGGACAGGAGGAGTCTGAACAGAAAGAAGCCGCTCTTTGACAGCAGGTAGTGCACAGAGAGATGGGCTTCTTCTCTGATGGACCCATCTGTAACCATTCAAACTCTCTATTGTCCTGAGCCCTTATCTCTCAGAGACCCAAGAAGCAACATCTACTTTTAGTATCAGTTTGAATGTATAAATATTTAACTGAAATAATGAAGTCTAGAAAAGCATGGTTTCTCTGCAGTTCCCTTCACTGTAAGGGAATTGGTGATTAGAATAAATAATTGCTCTGAAAATAGCTCCTTCCCATTTGTTCAAACAATTAAGCCCATCAATGAAATTAATTTATGGGAGGGATGACACACGTGTTGGCAAATTGTTCTGTTCATCTTGGCAGCTTTCATTTTTTTCTCATTCTCTCTCTTTTTTTTTATCTCCCTTTCTGCCTTTATTGCTGTTTATGCTGTCACTTCTCAGTGTCTTTTGGAAGGTGATGTTTCCTATAACAAATTTGCTTTTTTTTAAATCTCAAAATTCATCTGCAGATATATTTTATCTACTTGCTTATAAGGACATGCTTTTTATCTCCTCTCTTTTAAATTTGGGTGATGGGCATTTGATTTATTATCTTCCAGCTTTGATTTGTTCAAAGTCACCTTTTATCAAATATCCCTCAAACATCTTGTGTTTTGGTATTAGCACAGCATAATCATATAGGGTCAAGTGGGTAAAACAGAAACAAATGATTCTTGCACATGTAAAAGAAAGAAAAATAATCATTAATTTAAAATATGACTGTATTTGAAACCAGCTAGGTAGAATTCCTGTTGGGAAGAGATTTGCCTTCTTTGCTTAGGAAAACCTGTTCTCTAGTCTTGTTTGGTTCTGAAAAGCCAAGCCTTCCATCTCTTATCCTGTTCCCCACTGCCTTGAGAAGAGACTTGGATAAATAGAAGAAGGAATTCTTTTTTCCCCCAATATATGAAGATTATTGTCAAATTGGTTTCCATACAACACCCAGTGCTCATCCCAAAAGGTGCCCTCCTCAATACCCATCACCCACCCTCCCCTCCCTCCCACCCCTATCAACCCTCAGTTTGTTCTCAGTTTTTAAGAGTCTCTTATGCTTTGGCTCTCTTCCACTCTAAACTCTTTTTTTTTCCTTCCCTTCTCCCATGGGTGTCTGTTAAGTGGATCCTGAGAAACTTAATAGAAGCAGGAATTCTGAACCTGCCTCTGATTGCTGGTGAGGGGTAGACAGGAGCTTGGGTGAAGATCCTGAGGCTGGGAGAAGATGGTGGAAAAGACATCAATAGAAAAAAAAAGTGCTGTGGCAAGGTATCAGTAAGGTGGGGCTGAAGATAAATGGAAGCCAGTGAGAAAATCCTGGTAGAAATCATTCAAGGGACTTTAAAAGAATGAAATCTAATGTTCTACATTCAGTTTTTGCCCCTTTTTGTACTCTGCTGAACTGCCTTCTATAATCACTAAACATTAGTAGAAAACACAGCACATACCACCTTGTGTTAGCAGTGTTTGGAGGAATCAAGATAACAGGACAATGTCCAGTGTTGGGATCAAAGGATGAAAGACAGAAGTGTAGCCACAGGATGCATGTTGATGTGTGAGATGATAGAAATTAAATGAGAACAGACACTCGGAGCACAAGATGGGCAGGAGAACTCATTTGTGCCCCCTACCCCACTCTGCACAGAGAATTAATTCTTCCCATCTAAGCAAAAATGAAGTTTTGAAAACACAGATCTGATCATGAAATCTCCTACTTAGAACTCTTCTGAGGTTGTCATGACAAAACTCTTTATAGTAATCTACATGTTCCTTTATGGTCATGGTCCTACTCATCTTTTCAGCCTTATCTTGCGTCATACTTCTGTTTTGTATTTGTCCTTCATCTGCACTGGCATTTGTCTATTCCCTTCAACTTGTCATAATATCCTTTACCACGGGACCATTGCACATGCTGTCCCACCTGACTGAAACATGTTCCTTACTTCCTTTGAAAAGTTAATTCCTACTTGTCCTTTAGACAGCAACTCAAGCATCCCTTCTTCAGAAACTTGTTCCTTTCCTCCTTGACCAGCCCCTCTCTAAAAGCCCCTTGCACTTCTTCTTCAGTATACCTGCCACAGTTTTAACTTCATAATTGTTTGTGCCACATGATTAATGCCATCTACCCCAGTACTTGCAAAGCTCTATTCAACAGGTACATTTGATTCTGAATGATGATTTCATCCCCAGGGTCTTGTCCAGTTCTTACCACATCACAAACAATCAATAAACATTTTATGAAGGAAGGAAGAGTAAAGAAGGAAGGAAGAAAAATGATAAATATTTATCAGGGGCCTCAAAAGTCTTCTCTGCCTGGTGCTGCTTGAAAGACAAATATTGGAAGACTCTGGTTCCCTTCTGGTCCTTAGAACTGCCTAAGAGTTCTGTTTTGGAGATAGGGGAAACATTTGCCAAAATTAACAGTAAAGGAAATTCCTTATCTATTTAATTAAGCTTTGTACTTGGGTGATGATGATGATGAAGAAGGTGCATAAAATTCATTTTGATTACCCTTCTTAAACTCATTGATATGTATGTAGATGTGTGTATGCATCTGTTTGTATGAAGAAAAGAGAACTTTCTCCCCTGTTGTGATCATTTAGCAACAGGCTGATGATCTTGTGAAGAAGAAGAAATTCTCTCTTGGTCTAATTGACAAAGTCACTTCTGCTTAGAAATGAGAATGATTTGGCAAGAGAAAGGGATACAAGTGAACAGTGATCTAATTAATGATCTCATCTTCTTTTCCAAGTTTCATTTTTACAAAACAAATTATTTCTCTCTTGTTCTAGCTGTTAAGGTATTTTATTCTGAGGCACAAAGTATGGAGTTGGATTCATAAATGAGGACTCTAATCCAAGCTAGAAATACTAACCTGACCTCACCTCTTAATAGCTATGTGACCTTGAGCAAGCTATTAACTGTTTGAACCTAAGTTCTCCCATGTTTCTTAATGTTTATTTATTTTGGTGGGGGAGGGGCAGAAAGAGGGAGACTGAGAATTCCAAGCAGGCTTCACCCTGTCAGCACAGAGCCCAGCTCAGAGCTTGAACTCATGAACCACAAGATCATGACCTGAGCCAAAATCAAGTCAGACACTTAACAGACTGAGCCACCCAGGTGTCCCAGCTCTTCCATATTTTAAATGGATATAATACACTCATGTCAGGGGCTTGTGGTGAGTTCTAAATGAGATGATGTACAGAAAGATAGCTGCAGAATAGATGCTTGAATGTTCTTTCTTGTCTCCTGTCTGGACCCTTTTTTTTCTGAGCATGTCCATACTTCCTAGCTTCTGCCAAAGTAAGTTGGCTCGTCAATTATTCCATGGTGCTGGTAGGTTGCCTTCCTGTACCATGAAAGATAGGAAAAGAAAAATAACATTAATAATTTTTTTTTAATTGACCCTCCTGAGAAGGATCAAATGCTAGGACTAAATTTTAGTAGCAGCCTCAAATACAAGGGGCTGAAGTTAAGTATTAAATTCTTATGAATACAGAGAAAGAATGTTGGTTCACAACTTCCTTAGGAGCTTCCAGGGTGTAATCTGGAACCAGCCCTATGAGGGAGGGTAGGGAAAGTCCCAAGAAAAAGGCAGTGCACTCCAGATTGGTAGGTTTAATAAGCAAATGAACTTATATATGAGGCTCGTCTTGAGTGGCAACAAGACAGTAGATCTCCACACCTGCCCTCCAGAATCTTAAATGTTTATATGGAGTCATTAACTGGGTTCAGCCACATATACCATCCAGATGGTCTCAATACCACATCACATCTCAAGGCTATGTCTTTGGGGCACCTTCTGGGAGTGTGGAAGGCAAGCAGAATGCATGTTCTAAGGACAGAGGTGGGATAAGGAGCCTGTGATTGTCGGAGTACAGCTCACAAGTCAGTCTGTGATCATGTTCTCTCAGTGACCTCCACTAACAAAGGAGAAATGTCTGACCCAAGACATCTTTTGCTTAGTTGTATAATGTGACATCTCTGAGAGCATCATAAGGTTTCTGTCTCATTAGTTAAAAAGTGGAGGGTGGGGGGAGAAAGAGGTCCTCTGGCTTCTCCCTCCATCCATAACTTTCTCCCTTTAGCTGCCTGGTAGACCACCCACCAGTGCCAGGCAGAATCTTTAGAGAGAGAATACCTTCCTTATTTTCTGACTTTTGCTCTCCTTCTAGGATTCCTAGCAGAAGAGACCTCTGAACAAGACTCTTCTATCTGCAGTGACATGTCTAACCTGTAAGAAATAGACAAATGCCACTTATGGTGATTTCATCTATGCTTCTCTTTTTCTCATTCAGAAGCACCGTAATTCCCCAAATTGAATTTTGAATGAGATACTGTTCACTGACTATGGGGACAGTGCATATATGCATAAATGGAATCAAACCTCTTTTCTCAAGCAATTTGTCTTCACTCTAGCCTGAAATTGTCTTTTAAAGTGGGGGACAGCCTTAATTCAGACTCTGACTCAATAGTTAGGGTCTGGGGATTAAACATGTTAATGATTAACCAGAGGAGAAGTTTGTTTTGTAAAAATAAAACTAGGGAGGGAGATGAGGTCATTATAACATTGTCCACTAGTGGTCAGGAGAGGAATTGATAAGGGCAGGTCTGGAGTATAGATAACTATTATTACCTTGGTCCGTTTTATAGATGAATTCTGAATGGAGTTTAGAGAAATTCAGTAATGCATGGATGATCTTAGAATTACTAAGTGATTGAGACACAATGTGAACAAGAACTGTCTGACCTAGACAACACTAAAGCCTAAACTTCTAACTAACCACTAAATTATACTGTGAACTAGTACTAAATTTGGGGGGACATACTTAAAATGATAGCTAACAATACCAGGTGATTTGGGATGGATGTGAAGTAAGCAGAGCAATCTGCAAACACTGAGGACACCTTTGATGAAGTTCTGTTCAAGATGGCAGCCTAAGCCACGAGAACCTGGAAACTTGTGGCAAGGTCATTGGGATAACTGAAGCTTGTCTCCTGTTTCAATTTGCCAGACCAGTGAAAGTTGATGAAGCTGTACATCTAATAGCAATTTGGAGCCTGTCATACTTTTATCCAGTGTCAAAGTGTCCCACTCACTTTATCAGTGAAAAGATTTTCTTTTCTTTTTATTTTAAATTTATTTATTCATTTTGGGAGTTATAGAGCATGGGAGGGGCAGAGTAAGAGAGAATCCCAAGCAGGCTCTGAACTGTCAGCACTGAGCCTGACATGGGGCTCAAACCCATGAACCATGAATGAGATCATGACCTGACCCAAAACCAAGAGTCCGACACCCAACCAACTTGAGCCACCCAAGCACAAGAAAATATATTCTTAATAATGAAGATGCTTGGGGCGCCTGGGTGGCGCAGTCGGTTAAGCGTCCGACTTCAGCCAGGTCATGATCTCGCGGTCCGTGAGTTCGAGCCCCGCATCAGGCTCTGGGCTGATGGCTCAGAGCCTGGAGCCTGTTTCCGATTCTGTGTCTCCCTCTCTCTCTGCCCCTCCCCCGTTCATGCTCTGTCTCTCTCTGTCCCAAAATAAAAACTAAAAAAAAAAAAATGAAGATGCTTGAATTTTTCTTCCAGAAGTTTTTTTTTTTTTTGTGATTGTGGAATATTATAATATGGCATATTTGGAACTACATGGAAAGACTTCATTTATTTCTGACTCTACTTTTATATTTTTATATATTCGTTCATACATCTATTCAGTTACCCAACATCTCTTGAGTGCCTTCTATATCCATGCACTATATACTGTGTCCTTTACTTGGCCTGCTCATTCTAGATGCCATCTATTCTGTAGAGAACCCTAATATACTTCTGGAATTGACCACAACAGCTGCCTTCACATTTTGTGGAAAAGTAGATGCTGTGATTTGAAGATACAGCAGTTACTTAAGCTTCATATCTGTAAAAGAATGGCAGGTAGAAATGAGTGGCTTAGACTAGGTATGTTAGCAGATGTCTTCTAGTTCTAAGGTTCTTTGATGTAGCAGCTTTGGTCTTAATTAAACTCAGCAAAATAATGTATGAGTCTACTCAGATTTGAAAGCCTTGGGGATTCCAATTATAAAATAATGTTTGGATGCACTTTCTTCCAGCTCTGAAGTCCTGTGATATAGCCAGACTTCTCCGTTTTGTCCCAGACCACCTCCTAGGGGGAGAAAAGAGTGATAGCATCTCTGAAATCCCCACTGATTCTGAAGAAGTCTTACTACTCTTGTTGGAGGATATGGTAGTTTGTGGGGACATCTGCTTTCAGAGTCCGAGCTAACCATTTGTCGTGTGTCCTTCTTTTCCTCCCTTCATGGGAAGCAGTGTTGAAGGAGGGGAATTAGCAGGAGTTCCAGCCTCAGATTGCACAGGGTTGAATCATGCTTTCTTACTTGCTGCACACTCTGAGGCAACTTATTTAACCTCTGTTTCTTCACCATAAAACTGAGCTCATAGTAATTTACAGGGAGGTAATGACAACTGGAGGTTAGAATACTTATTGGGCACTTGGAATGGAGCCTAGATCACATACAGCAATCAATAGCTACTTGCTATTATTTTGTCAAGTAAAAGCAGCTGGTAAAATATTGCCTCCAAGTTTGGGAGCCTGTGAACCTGAAGGAGGATAGTGGGAGCATGGCTGGGGACATAGGGTCAGATTATAGGGGAGCAGGAGGTCTTTTGGAGGGATCAGGAAAGGGCTGTGACCTCAGGTTCAAGCCAGTGGGAAGAATAAGAGTGTGTGTACCTATTTCCAGAATAGAAAGATAACTTTTTCATCTTCCTTTCTATATTTATTCAATAAATAATTACTTCCTCTTATCCCATTCCTACCTCTCCTCTCTCTTTTTTCTGTCTTTTCATTCCTTCTTCCCATTTTTCTTCTTTTTACTTTCCTCCTTTCTTTGCTCCCTTTGATATAAATTCTAACCTAGGAATGGAGAGGAACCTGGGCACAGCAGTGGGGCTGGGAATACGTGGGAGAGGAATCCAGGGCAAAAGAGGGAGTCTATTTTGGTCTTCTTTCCTTTTGACTTCAAGCTGTGTTTCTCTCGTGGCTGGGGAAAGGCCAAATAGGCCTGTGACTTATTGATCAAGAATGGAAGAAAAATCATGTTGGCAGGAGGCAGACTGTGCTGCATCCAAATGAGCCTGGCCCTCATTGTGGGAGGCCTGAAAGGGAAATACTGGCTGTTCCAATGGAAGCTGCAGAGCAGGTCCAAGCTTTGGAACTGCTCAGGGGGGAAGCTGCTGTGCAGTGGGGCCCCAGGCCTCAAGGAAGCTATGACATCCAGCTCCTTTTACTCTGAGCTGGTAGCAAATGGGCCACCAGGCTGGGATGGGGACAGGAATTATGGTGCCTTTGGAACAGGAATGAGGCAGACTTCCAGAGAGAGCTCAGAGGCTCCTCTGTCAAGAGGTACACTGGGATTCACCAGCTTCATCTTTGCCTCTTGCTGTTTACAGTGAAAAACACAAAATTCTGCCTCACCAACTAATCTCAAGCTTTGCTCTGAATCAATACCCAGGTTCAGACTGTCATTAAAGAGGCACTGCCACTGTGGATTGGGAACAGCTATTTGATAGCATGTCTCCGCCTGATGATAGGAACAGAAATCGGGAGAAAGCTACAAATGAAAGTATTAGACAGCGTGCCCACTGTGTTTGTCTCTTCTTTCATTGTCCTATACATTGTCTCCTTGGTTCTTGAAATGACCATGACCATGGATTTACAGAGGTTTAAATAATAAAAGGACAGAAACACGTGACCTAGTATAACTAAACCCCATGAAAAACAGAGTTTCACAATTCGATAAATATTATAAGGAACTTTGGGCATCCTTCATAATTTCTCAGTCAAAACAGGAAGTTTTCTATAATAACCTGGGCAGGTGGTCATCCTGCTGTCTCTTAAATGTTTCCATTAACAGTAATGTCACCACTTCCTGTGGCAGCTTATTCTATTGCATTCAGCCACACCTCTGGGCTCCTCCTTTTCCATATGCCCCAGGCCTAGCGATGATGGGAGAAATCAACTCTTTAACACTGACATGCAACCCTGGCTCAATTTGGATCTTGTGTCTCCAATTCCAGCAGCACCCCTCCCCCCTTAGCTTGCTTACTTTATGCAATGCCACTAACCTCATGACTACCGATGCCAATGAAGACTCATGGAACTAGTTCTGGAAGAATGGCTCACCTTAAGTATTGCTGCTGCCTTCCTCTTAGCTACTTTAGTGCATGGTGCTTTCTGTTCCAGTTAAAGATGTTTTTTTTCCCCCCATAATCATTCTTTACCCCACAAGACATTCTTTGTTCTTTCTGTTTTATAACTCAGTTCAACAGGGGCTTGTACCATGCTCTCAAGGAGAGGATTGAAGAGCTTCTGGTGAAGGTACATCTTACGCTGGATGATCAGTTTCTTTTACCTCTACCAAAACTGTAGCAGGACAAGGTGCGTGGTCCTCAATCCCCCCACCCTGAGTGGGCTACCCTTGCCTTCTCAAGGGTCCTTAACTCACTGATAGGAGTTGGGCAATTATTCATCTCTTCTTTAGCCAAAGGTCTTTTAGTCAAAATTTCCACTGTGTTCATCTCATGCATTCCTGGCCCCTTTAAATGGTCTCCTCTATACAGTTAAAAGAAGTAAACACCTTAGCTATAGATGTTAGCCAACAAGAGCAGTTTGTCCAGATTATTCTATTCTGAACCTGATATCTTCTTGACTCTTCAACTCTCTTCTGGTTCTCTTATCTAGAAGAGAATTTGAGTGTTTTTTTTCTCTAATATTATGCTCAGATAAGAGATTCACATAACTTTATACCAGAACAGAATAGAGGACAAACTCTCTTCCCTTAGCTCTATCTTTGATGAGCCTGGTGATAGAGATCACAACTTCGTGCCCTTTAGGAAAGAAGAATAGACTGAGAGTCTAATCTGTACCCCAGAGTTCCCTTCTTTCTCTCTACTGTAAATGAAAACACAGAGTAGACCCAATGCAGACTTTCTCCACTAATGTAAGAACAAAACCTATCTCCTAGTAACATCTAGTGGTCTTAGGTCTATCTCATAGAATAGCACAGACATGCCATCCTTAAGGTATTAATTTGGCAAAGGATGACATCCAGGGAAAATTCAAACAAACCTAAGACAGTCCATATTTTTTATAATGAGTAGTTCATCATACATTGTAATCCTCCAATGGAAATTAAAAACAATAGGAAAGAGCATTAAATGATTTTGCATCCAGGTAAAGATCTATTTCTATTGCACTGGTTGTTAGCAGACACATCTCTGGAAGAAACATGTATGGCTGAACGAATTTCTATCTGTTCTCCCTTCCACCTCACCTACATACCTTTGCAATGAAAAGAGGTCCTATGACCAGCTCCAGGTAATGGGCTATAAGTCTTAGGAAAATATCTGACTTTTGGACTAACATATCTAACAGCTTGGGTGGAAACTGAATACTGAGTCACCACTAGAATGCTGCTTCTCCAGAGAATCATCAGATTGTGTGAGAGTTTATAAGAGCAAAAAATAAGTAAATAAGTCATTGTTGTATGACATCACTGAGATTTCAAGCCTAATTGGTTGGCACAGCACAGACAAGCTCAATATGATTGATACAGTATTTTTGTCACCATGCTTAATAAAAATGGCTATGTGGCTTGGGTAATTGTAGTTAAGTCCTCTGGGACCCCACACCACCCTTGTTAGATAGGAATACCAGACCCAAAAAAGTCCCCTTTGAAAAAGGAAAGAAGAACCAGGGGATAATATGTGGGCGTCTGTGTTTTTTGAGATTATGTGGAATTATTTAGTACCAAGGGGCCTGATTGCAGACATATCCTTTTCTAGAACTGGCCTTGCTGTGCACTCTAATTCATCTCTGGGCTGCTGGGACACAATGCAAGTTTAAGAGAGAAACTTCATATTGCTAATTCCTACGCATACTGAACACATACCACTGAAAGTAATGAGAATGTTACAAACTTGAGATGGGAACTGGAATTGAAAATTTAACAGACACACATTCTTTATGGAAACTTCACAGCTACAGCCAGACTTTGAGTCCCAAGTCCAATTTTGGTGTCTATCAGAAATTGCTGTTGCACGGAGCTACTGAATTTTCCACTTGGAGCTGTCAGTATCATCTGATAGGTGACTTCCTCCTTCTCTCCTCTCCTCAGGAAGATTTATCAGGCTATCTTTCCAGTGCTGTTGTTAACAAGCCTTGGGTTGCTTCTCTAGGGAGAGAAAGAAAGGCAACATTTATTTAGTACCTACCACAGGCCACAAAATACACTAGTCACATTTTTTGCATGCTTTTTCATTTGTGACAGGAGGTATAGTGAGAACCAGACCTCCTGGATTAGAAGGAACAGAGGACTTTGGAGTCTCAGAAACTTTAGTTCAGAATCCTAGCTCTGCCTTACTGGCTGAATGACCCAATACTATTCTCTCTGAATGCATTGGTATTAACAAGCCCCTGTTGGGAGGATGAGGATGAGACACTATGTGGAATTGTATTGTACTATCCCTGAAACACACTACTGACTCAAGAGCAAGCTTTCCAACAAGCCTGTGAGAGAGACCTTGTTATTCCATTTTACAAGCAAATTATGACCCAGAGCTGTTACATGTCTTACCCTGGGTCATATAATGGCAGAGCTAGACCTCAAACTCTGGCCATTCTGTTTTCAGTTTAAATGCTGCTATGATGGGAGAATCGAATAGTTGTGACACAACCCATGTAGTCTGTAAAATACAGCTTTTTAATGACATAGTTTTCCATATTCTGAACTGAAAGCAAGAGTACATAACTTTTGCATATTGAAGAACTCTAAAACACTGAAAGCATTTATCAAAGGCTCCATGCCAGTAAGATAAATTTAGTGTGTGATAGAGGGGTTAAGTTTCTGTTGTGGCAGAGAGAAAATCTATAATTTTTGTAAATTTGATATTAAGAAAGCAAAATATAAAGCCATTCAACAAATACTGCAATTAATAAACATGTAGTTCAACTCTATTGTTTCTGGGTAGGCTACAGGAAGAAGGAACTGTGTCTTGCAGACTGATTTTATTCCCCCTGTGGGCAAGAAGGCAATGGGAGTGTCTCTAGACAGCCTGATGAACTGTAGCAGCCCCACAGTGATCCCCAGGGAATAGTACCCCATCAACCCCCAGAAATCCAAAGACTGAATTTGCTTGATCACCAAAGACTGGAACTTTTTGAGAGGACACATTGTGCTTTACTCAATAATGAAGGAGGTAATGAATTCCAGAACTCTTCAGATTCTTTCTAGGTAACCACAAACAAATTGATGCTTTACTACAAAAAGCAGATAATTCTATTTTGATTAAATCAAAATGATTCTTTGTATACAGCATCCCATGGAGTCTTTTACCTCCTCTGGCTTTAATGTCTGCTTAATAAGATCACACATTCAATTATTTAAAAGACCCAAGAACCAATAGGGGATTTGCTGGCCCAGTTCTTAAAGCTTAGAAATCCAATTTACCTTTCCTTCATTGCTAGCAGATCAGCCCCAGGTTGAGAGTGATGGAAACTATTGGACATTTTAGAATAATTATGAAGAGCTGAGAGATTTAGTTCAGCAAGTCTCATCTATAACTGAATAGAATAAATTTTATTATTGATGTTATCATGATTGACATTTCCCCAGGTTTTCAGCTATTCTATCTCCAGATTCATTACCTTTTTTCATATTGTTAATGTATTAATGTACTGAGTTCTGGCAATTTCCACTATGATTTTTGTCTGTACAATAATTCTCAGAAATACTGTGGATAAACCCATCATCAGCTGTTAAACTAGGCTGGAATGATAGTCAGTAAGACTTGCCAGAGTGTTTGCCCCTTCTTTAAATATATCCAACTTTCCTAAAACAGTAACATGCGTTTCACGTAAAGAAAATAGTTACATAATTATTGAAGACACCTAGATATACTTTTCCAAGTGAAGATTGAGGAATATGAAGTTGAAATTTTCTTTTCCATAATTAGATTTTATTTAATACTGAAACTTAACTTTTAGTTTATAGAAGCAATATGATGATTATATGGAAATTTACCTTAATTTTAATTTCACCACAATTATTTCCTTTTGGTTTTTCAGAAACCTGTAAATGTAATGTTTTCTGTATCTAAATATTAACTTTAATTTTTTTCTAAATTGACATTTTTATTAAAACTTTTCCCTTGGGGGCGCCTGGGTGGCACAGTCGGTTAAGCTTCCGACTTCAGCCAAGTCATGATCTCGCGGTCCATGAGTTCGAGCCCCGCGTCAGGCTCTGGGCTGATGGCTCAGAGCCTGGAGCCTGTTTCCGATTCTGTGTCTCCCTCTCTCTTTGCCCCACCCCCGTTCATGCTCTGTCTCTCTCTGTCCCCAAAATAAATAAACGTTGAAAAAAAAATTAAAAAAAAAAACTTTTCCCCTGATGTTGAAGGAAATTTATTTCACATAGATTCATTCTATCATAAGTGATATTTCAACTACACTCTATCTTAGGCATGTAGTTGATAGAAGGTGATAGTCACGGGGCACCTGGGTAGCTCAGTTGGTTGAGTGTCCGACTTCGGCTCAGGTCACGATCCTCCAGTTCGTGGGTTCCAATCCCATGTCAGGCTCTGTGTTGACAGCTTAGGGCCTGGAGCCTGCTTTGGATTCTGTGTCTCCTTTTCTCTCTGCTCCTCCCCTGCTCGTGCTATGTCTCTCTTGCTCTCTCTCAAAAGTAAATAAACATTTTTAAAAATTAAAAAAGAAAAAGAAAAAAATGATAGTCATATGGAAAGTAATTAAAAAAATGCTGTATAGTGAGTTTGTTCCTTACAATTATTAATATGTTCAATTATCATGGAGTGCTACTAACACCTCTTAAACTAATCAGGCTAGATTTTAGAAGAAATATTGGATAGGGAAATTGCACTATTTATAAGGTTATGGAGATAATGGGATGCTGGCTCAGGAGAAATGATTTTGTAAAGTAATTATACTCCTTGCTATGTGCATGGCCATCACGTTTCTTAGTAAATTAGAGGTTTTTTTTTTTTTTTCATAATCCTGGCCCAAATTGCTTATGATCTTATATGCCAGAACTCTATACTTAACCCCTGTGCTTTAGTCAAATGAAAAACATTTCAATTTGAAGTTTTTTTTTCAAATTATTATTCAATTTTACCTCTCTATTAGCTGTTCTTTACACATTCCTTTACTATTATTTGAGTAGTTCCTTTATAAGAGTGGTTTCTCCAGCTGTGGTTTCCAGATCAAGAGCATACATAGGAACTTACTAGAAATGCAAATTATCTGCTCCCACTCCTGGAGATTAGCCCAGAAATCTGCATTTTAAGGGCTCTGAATGAGTCTAATTCTTTATGGAATTTGAGACCCGGTGCCCTATTCCATACTTTCTGCTTCTTTTCCTTATTTTATCATATATGCCCTGTTTCCTCTTTTTTTCCTGGTTAAAAACAAAACTAATAAACACACATACACATACACAAAACCCATCTGAAATGACTTACTTGCTTTCTCTTGTTTCTGAATTGTCTTAGAATTAAAAATATAAACGGTATAAGACATATATCCATTAAACCTTGATTAAGGTTATTTGGTATTATCTGTTGTCTCCTCTCCAACCAAAGAAGCTTCCAGAAGTCAGGCACTCTGTCCTTCTTTCGACTTCCAGTGGCATGATAAATAGTTCTCCATCCACTCATTCTCAATCTGAAGGTGTCCTCTTGTCTAAAATGAGTCTCTTGTAGACAGCAAATAGATGGGTCTTGTTTTTTTATCCATTCTGATACCCTATGTCTTTTGGTTGGTGCATTTAGTCCATTTACATTCAGTGTTATTATAGAAAGATAGGGGTTTAGAGTTATTGTGATGTCTGTAGGTTTCATGCTTGTAGCGATGTCTCTGGTACTTTGTTTCACAGGATCCCCCTTAGGATCTCTTGTAGGGCTGGTTTAGTGGTCACAAATTCCTTCAGTTTTTGTTTGTTTGGGAAGACCTTTATTTCTGCTTCTATTCTAAATGGCAGACTTGCTGGATAAAGGTGTCTCGGCTGCATATTTTTTCTGTTCATCACATTGAAGATCTCCTTCCATTCCTTTCTGGCCTGCAAGTTTCTGTAGAGAGATGGGTCACGAGTCTTATAGGTCTCCCTATATATGTTAGAGCACGTTTTTCTCTAGCTGCTTTCAGAATTTTCTATTTATCCTTGTATTTTGCCAGTTTCACTATGATATGTTGTGCAGAAGATCGATTCAAGTTAGGTCTGAAGGGAGTTCTCTGTGCCTCTTGGATTTCAATGCCTTTTTCCTTCTCCAATCAGGGAAGTTCTCAGCTATGATTTCTTCAAGTACCCTTTCAGCACCTTTCCCTCTCTCTTCCTCCTCTGGAATACCAATTATGCATAGATTATTTCTCTTTAGTGTATCACTTAGTTCTCTAATTTTTCCCTCATACTCCTGGATTTTTTTTATCTCTTTTTTTCAACTTCTTCTTTTTCTATAATTTTATCTTCTAGTTCACCTATTCTCTCTTCTGCCTCTTCAATCCGTGCCGTGGTTGTCTCCATTTTATTTTGCAGCTTGTTGATAGCATTTTTTAGCTCCTCCTGGCTGTTCCTTAGTCCCTTGATCTCTGTAGCAATAGATTCTTTGCTGTCCTTTATACTGTTTTCAAGCCCAGTGATTAATTTTATGACTATTATTCTAAATTCACTTTCTATTATATTGTTTAAATCGTTTTTGATCAGTTTGTTAGCTGTTGTTATTTCTTGGATATGTTTTTGAGGGGAATTCTTCCATTTGGTCATTTTGGATAGTCCCTGGAGTGGTCCCTGGTGGGAAATGCGGGGCACTTCCCCTGTGCTGTCTTGAATAACTTGTGTTGGTGGACAGGGCCGCAGTCAGACCTGATGACTGCCCCCAGCCCACCGCTGGGGCCACAGTCAGACTGGTGTGTGCCTTCTCTTCCCCTCTCCTAGGGGCAGGATTCACTGTGGGGAGGTGTGGCCCGTCTGGGCTACTTGCACATTGCCAGGCTTGTGGTGCTGGGGATGTGGCATATTAGCTGGGGTGGATCCGCAAGGTGCACAGGGGTGGGACAGGCAGGCTCAGCTCGCTTTTCCTTCGGAGATCTGCTTTGGGAGGGGCTCTGTGGCACCAGGAGGGAGTCAGACCTGCCGGAGGGATGGATCCGCAGAAGCACAGCATTGGGTGTTTGCTTGGTGCAAGCAAGTTCCCTGGCAGTAACTGGTTCCCTTTGGGATTTTGGCTGGGGGACGGGCGAGGGAGATGGCACTGGCGATCACCTTTGTTCCCCACCAAGCTGAGCTCTGTTGTCTGGGGCTCAACAACTCTCCCTCCCGTTGTCCTCCAGCCCTCCCATTCCCCGAGAAGAGCTGTTAGCTTATAAGCTTCCAGATGTCAAGTCCCGCTTGCTGTCAGAACACACTCTGTCCAGCCCCTTCGCTTTTGCCAGCCAGACTCGGGGGCTCTGCTTGGCCAGCATGCTGCCCCTCCGCCCTGGCTCCCTCCCGCCAGTCCGTGTAGCACTCACTGCCTTGCTGCCCTTCCTACCCTCTTCTGTGGGCCTCTCGTCTGTGCTTGACTCTGGAGAACCATTCTGCTAGTCTTCTGGTGGTTTCTGGGTTATTTAGGCAGGTGTAGGTGGAATCTAAGTGATCAGCAGGACGGGCAGTGAGCCCAGTGTCCTCCTATGCCGCCATCTTCCCAGGATCCTCGAGACTCTATAATTTATAAATCTTTACTATCTGACTCTTAACAGGGAAAAAATAAAAGCTGAGTTCTAGACTACATCCGTGGGCTTCTTTTAAGTTCCAGTTGGTTGGTCAATGGAACACAGAGTAAGAGCTTGGAGAGAGATAAATAGAGTCAGCTTTAGGAAAGATTTCCCTGAGCTAGGGAGTCTCCCTGTCAAACTCTTAATTCTTCTCAAGGCAGCTCTCTGTTCCTTACTCTATTCATATAACTCCACAATCTCCTCTCATACTGCACTGGTGATAGCCCTGCTCTATCCCTTGTGATTTCCCAAAGCCTTCTAAACATCTTTGCAAATTGTTTCTTTATTGAACACTTCTCAAATTAAACTGTATAAGCCACATATTCCCCAATAGGATCCTGGCTGATGATGTATTAAGCACTTATTCCTTGCCTGACACTGTTTTGAGCTTCATATTCATTACATAATTTAAACCTAAAAAATGACTTTGTGAGGTAAATATTATCATTGTTCTCTCTTACAAATGAGGAAGCCAGTGGTCAAGTTTGGAGATTCGACATCGTTTGCACAATTAATGTGGTAGACTTGGGACTTGGATTCAGTGATATTGATTATAAAGCCTTCAGAGTTGAAGATCCTATCATTTTCAATTTTCATCATCTTATGGTTTTCTTTATAATACCTTACTGAATTGATGCTTAGTATAAGAAAAGTTTTCTTGATTTCACTCAATCATAAAACAATGGATCTGAAATTATTCTTAATATTAAAGCTAGGTATATTGAAGACAATGAAAATCAAATGATTTTTTGAGGCATCTAAAAGGTAAAATTGAATATGGGCAATTGGTCTGATATATACATAATTGTATTTTCATCCTATATTTTATATATATGTATATATATATACATATGTATACACACATATATGTATATATTGGTATATATATATTCATCCATTTTGAGTATTTAGAATTGTATATGCTATAAAATCATATATATATATATATATATATATATATATATATATTCATACTTCTAATAGGTTATTATCCAAGTAAAGTAATGTGGTGAAAATGTGGTATATGTTAAGTGAATAAGACAGAGAGATGGAGGGTTAGGAGAGAAAGCTAAGAGGCTGAAAATAAATTTTCCATTTGAATTGGAAAATGTTTATTTTTTTCCTAGTCCTCAAGTATTGCAGGTTAATTGATTCAAACCAAGTTTTAAAAGTTGAGATACAGTGCCCTTCCATGCTGCTGAGATTTGACTGCTGAGAAGCAATGTTTCAGCCAGGTTACCAGCTGATATCTGTATAACCCTTGGCTTCCTACTATTCATTCAGTCCCAAGCCGAGAGTCTGGTCAAGAGAATGGCTGGAGACACACAGATTCTGCATTCTTTGCTTAATTGGCCTTCTGAACAGATAAACAGAGATCAAGCCTCAAACAAGTCCTAGATATTTCCTTCAGCCCTAAGGCAGGGTGCACTATGGATTACAATAAAAGCTCCTCCTGTTGGCCTATGGAACACATTTTATATTACCAATTTCCTGTTGTGGCCACAGATGTTCCTCCTTGCCTTCCCCACATTCAGAGATCTATTTTAGGAAATTTGCTTAAAAAAAGGTAAAAATATCTAATCCTGTTTGATTTAGTCTTTCTAAAGAGGACACTATTTCAAAAGTAGTGACTTTTGGAGAAAACAGGCAACAACCTTTTTGACCTGGCTGCAGCAACTTCTTACTAGTCAAGTCTCTGGAGGCAAGGGAAATGAAAGCAAAAATGAACTATTAGATAAAAAGCTTCTGCATAGTAAAGGAAACAATCAACAAAACTAAACAAATATCTTTTCAGAATGGGAAAAGATATTTGCAAATGGCATATTGGATAAAGGATTAGTATACAAAATCTATAAAGAACTTACCAAACTCAACACCCCAAAACACATGATCCAGTGAAGAAATGAGCAAAAGACATGAACAGACGCTTCTCCAAAGAAGACATCAGATGGTTAACAGATACATGAAAAGATGCTCAACATCATTCCTCATCAGGGAAATACAAATCAAAACCATGAGGTATCACCTAACACCTGTCATAATGGCTAAAATTAATAACTCAGGAAAAAACAGATGATGGTGCACATGCAGAGAAAGAGGAACTCTTTTGAACTGTTGGTAGGAATGCAAACTGGTGCAGCCACTCTGGAGAACAATATGGAGGTTCCTAAAAACATTAAAACCAGAGCTACTCTACAACCCAGCTATTTCACTACTAGGTATCTCTCCAATGGATACAAATATGCTGATTTGAAAGGGCACATACACCCCAATGTTTATAGCCGCAGTGTCAACAATAGCCAAATTTTGGAAAGAGCCCGAATATCCACTGACTGATGAATGGATAAACAAGATATAAATATATACAGTGGAATATTGCTCGGCAATCAATAAGAATGAAATCTTGCCATTTGCAACAACATGGATGGAACTAGAATGTATTATGCTAAGTGAAATAAGTCAGAGAAACACAAATATCATATGATTTCACTCGTGGAATTTAAGAAACACAACAGATAAACATAGGGGAGAGAAGGAAAAATAAGATAAAAAGAGGGTGGCAAACCATAAGAGACTCTTAAAGACAGAGAACAAACTCAGGGTTGCTGGAGGGGTGTTGGGTGGGGTATGGGCTAAATGGGTGATGGGCATTAAGGAGGACACTTGTTGGGATAAACACTGGGTGTTATGTGTAAAGGATGAATCACTAAATTCTACTCCTGAAACCGTTATTACACCGTATGTTAATTAACTGGGATTTAACAACAACAACAAAAGTACTGACTTTCTCTTGAGATAAGAACTCAGGGTGTGTGTGTGTGTGTGTGTGTGTGTGTGTGTGTGTGTGTGCGCACATGCGCATGTATGCGTGTGTGTATTTCTACTAGGCTTATATATTTCCAGTGGAATTTGCCAGTTACTTGATCAAACATTAAGTCTGCCTGCCAGCTGATCAGTCAGGCAAAAATGCAGTTAGTTCAACATTCCTTGCCTGGTGCAGAAGGCTCAGTCCCCTTCTGGAGGAAGCATACTAAATATAGAAGGACAGAGCTGAACACAGGTTATTAAAGAATCTGGGTCACTGGGTTCCAATATGTTTAGAACAAACATTGGTATTCTATAGGTTATACTGAAATGTCCCATACTTGAAATCTTTTAATGTTAACATTTCTACAATTACCAGAAGAGTATTAAAAGTGACATAGATCTATTCACTAGCTTGTGTTTTTCTTCCACAAATCTTTTTTTAAACACTAATCCTTTTTAAAAAATTTTTAATGTTTATTTATTTTTGAGAAAGAGATGCAGAGCATGAGTGGGGGAGGAGCAGAGTGAGAAGGAGACACAGAATCCAAAGCAGGGTCCAGGCTCTGAGCTGTCATGACAGAGCCCGATGTGGGGCCTGAACCCACAAACTGTGAGATCATGACCTGAGCCGAAGTCGGACACTTAACCCACTGAGCCATCCAGGCGCCCCTAAACACTAAGCCTTATACCTCTTACCTGCTAATAAGTACTCACTAAAGACAAAAGAAATCAGCAACCATATATTTAATAGAAAAAGCTAGGCATAGCTTATTTCATTTGACAGCATATTTGTGAATAAAAATTTATGATGGCTACCTTTTTACATGTATTATGTGGGATTTGGTTCAGATTTCCTTCTAGACCTATAAAGTTGATTATGGAGAAGTTTTCAGAAAGGCAATTACTCTACTCTGGGGTAGAATAATCCTGACCTTTTCTTTAGCTATCGCTGGAACTAAATTTTAAAGGATTAACAGGATTTTGACAACTAGAGAGGAGGGGTGACCAGCAGGAGTCAAAGATGGAAGATAGTGCATGTCATGTATAGTCTATTCAGGCTAAAATGGCTGAAATGGAAGGCTTATTGGAGGTGGTTGGTAGATAAGAATGAAATTTTTGCTTAATTGTGATGTTAAGATAACTTTAATTTGGAATCTTGTTCCTGTATGGGATTAGGCTATCTACCTTCTGACATTAGGATCTGTCTGAGCCTTTTAATACCTTTAGTGAGTGACTTTGGCTAAATGGTCAAAATTCAAATGCTTTCATTAATACAAAAGCCGGATGTCATCTGGTGTTATGGCCCTGCCAGTCCTCTGGGCCCTGGGACCTTGCTTGATGGTATCTTAGCTGAGATAAACTTTCCAGCTAATATTTCCAATATAATTGGCCATGTGTGCTTTCAAAATGACAGAAGTCTGGAAAAGTCTGAAGATGGTGCCTCTGTTCTTCAGCATCTTGTGAACTCCCAGGAATTCTCCAGCTATCACAAGCAATTTTCCATGTATGAACATCAGTGAAAATAAGTAAGCAGCTTTAATTTCTCCTCTGAGGATGTTGTTGCAACTTACCTCTGCTTGTCTGCTAATTTCTGCCCAGCTGACATTAATGGATTTGAGTTTCCATCCAACCTGTCATGAGATGTGATGTTCTAAAGGTCTGAACTTTTAACAGCAGGTTCTTCCTGGCAAGAGATGTATTGGTGAGAAAGTTGGATTTAGTGGCACATGTATAATCTAAATTAACTGTTGTTTTTCATTGTAATAGTGAACCAGATCACCGGTATTTTGTATTCAATAAGAAAGGAAATACCTTCTGATAAATGTGGATCAAACTAATGCCTCTTTTCTTTTTATGAAAATGTAACCTATGCATATCTCCCTTATTTTCAAAGTGTGAACTTGTAGAAGGCTGAGTGAAATTTCTCTTCTCTTTGATCCAAAAACCCTGTTCTGATATCTGCCATAGCTATTACATTGCACTGACATACCTATTTACTCATTTTTCTTTCCTGGGGAAAGAACCTCATTTATTGATATCTGTGCTGTCCTTGAAACATATAACTAAATGTTTCAACAGAATTGTAGGGGGTTCTGGATCAGAGCCCTGCTACCTACACTGTTTCATCTTAGCACTTTATCATTTGTTTGATATATTAAGTCACACTGGCCTTATTCAGAATCCTTCAACATTTTAGACATTTCATTTTTTCTCTTGAAATCCTATCCTATTTACCAAAATTCTGTACTCAGAGCATCTGCCTTAACGAGTGTAGAATGCAAGTATAATTATGACACTGATGATGACATTTTGGGAATTCTGATTTTGTTCAAGTAACTGGGCTAGGTATTTCACTGGGTTTATTCATGTGTTCCTTGTATCAGCCTTATAGATATTAATATTCTCATCCTGAATTTATAGAGGATGAAACAAGTATAAAGAGAATAAGCCAGGTGCCAGAGGACATACATGTAGAGCTAACATTGTGTATCAAACTTAAGAAGTCTGCTTCTAGAGACTCAACCATTCTTCTGTACTGCCTCTTACATTTTATGGGACTTTCTGAACTCCATAAAATGTCCTGAATACCTATGATCATAATCTACTAACCAGAGTCTTCTTTGGAGTAGAGGTAAGTGGTAAATGTCCTGCATATGAGTGGAGGGTGAATCCAAACCAAATCATTGTTTTCTATGAAAGGGGCCTGGGTCTATATGTCAGGGACTGTCTGTAGAATCTTTCTTTCTGCCTTTCTTCATGCTCTCAACTGTAAAAACTGCTCAGTCAGCCTTGCTGATATCAATTGTTTCCCCTTTAATTTGATCTAAAATTGCATGTCTCTGTCTAGTCTCTCTTTTGATTGGACATTTTTCCCATTTTGACTTTTTCTCCCTAACATCTTATTCTGAAGATTCTGACTAAATAATCTCCCATCACCATAGTGCACATATACTCACTTACATAACCCTGACTTCTAGAATCCTCATCTGAGTCTGAGGTTCCAGGTCCTTGCCTGCTTGGTGGCAAAAGCAGATATTATTAATGGTAGCATGTATTTGTTGCTTTCAATGGTTGTCCTACTAAGTTCTACAGCACAATCACATTTGAGCTAAAATAATTGAATTTCAATTGACAGATTTATTCAATGGTTTCCTCCATTCCCAATAGGATATTTAGCACTGTGACAATTCTCTTAACACTCCATGAAAATGGAAAAAGAGTTGAATTGTGATGAAAAGCACGTGCTTTGCAATAGAACAGATCTGGGTTTGAAGATAAACTTTGATACCTGGCAACTGTGCATCCTTAGGCAAGCTATTTCATCTCACTAAATCTGAGTTTTATTATCTAAAAAAGTAGACATGATACTAGTACCAACCATGGCTAATTTTCATGAAGTTAAGTGAGATAATGCACATAGAGTATTTATAATAGTTTCTGAAACCTATTAAAACGGGTAGTAGGCATTTTTCTTTGTGGTTCTGTTTTAAAAGCATAAGGCCATTGAAGATTTTGATCCAAGAAAGCTAATATTATGTCTTTACCTTTACTATTTTAAGCTACTCTTACTCTCTACAAATGAGTTGTGTGAACTAGTGATCAGTTTGGAATCAGAATTAACTACATGGGGAGGGTTTGTATTTTTAAATAGAGCACTGGAACTCCCAAGTCATGGTTATTGTGTACTATATTTTGGTAGTAAAATGTTGAGAACATCTAGATGCTTCTATTGGTGGTTTTACCTTGAGGAAATAGCCTCAACTTCATAGTTTCAGAGGGTAAATTTCATTAGCTTACTCTGGGGTCACTAAAGGCATTCACGAGTTTATCTTGGGGACATAACATATGCTGTTCAAACTAACCTGGCATAGTGGTAAGCCAAAGCTCTATTTCTAAAATGCAAATATGATCATGTGATTTCCTTCCTTGCCATCCATCAATGGCTCCCAACTGGTCTCAGGAAGAGGTAGAAACTTCTTTCTTTTTTCACTTAATTTTTTTTAATGTTTATTTATTTTTGAGAGAGACAGAGCACTAGCAGGGAAGGGAAGAGGTGGGGGGGGAGGGAGGAAGAGGAAGAAGAAGGGAGAGAGTGGGGAGGAAGGATGGGAGGGGGAGGGAGAGACAAAGAATCTAAAACAAGCTCCAGGCTCTGAGCTATCAGCACAGAGCCCAATGTGGTGCTTGAACTCATAAACCACAAGATCATGACCTGAGCCAAAGTTGGATGCTTAAACAACTGAGCCACCCAGGCGCCCTGAAACTTCTTAATATAAGCTTGCAAAGCCCTGTGTTGCCTCCCATAAACCTTGCCATCCTCATCTCTTACCATTTTCTCTTGGTAAATGATACTCCAAACATATTAAAGTTTTGAACTTAGTACATTTACCATAGTTTTAGTAGACTCTGGGTCTTTCCAGATGTTCCTGTATCCTAGAATACTCTTATCCCTGTTTCTGTTCTCTAGAATCACTCTTACTAATCCCCTAGTGCCATATGAAGTATGAATTCTTCTGGAAAGCCATTGCCAACTTCCTAGTTCTGATTAGGTTTCTTTTCACCCTGTACCTATCATTCAGCTGTCACCATTCACTTTCTTGTTTCTTTAAATTGACTCAGTTTAGTGAGGGTGGGAACTATTTTGTTCACCATTATATTTCCAGAACTCAAATATGCACAAAAAATATTTGCCGTTGAATAATTCAGAATGAATAAACTTGTACAATGAGAGAAATATGTGTCAATCAGACTCTGGTGTCTGTGAGTGGTACCCCACTAGTGACCTTCTCAGCTCTCCCACTCCCAACCTGGGTGGGCTTATTCAGCAAGCCTTAATTTCCCAGCATACAATTGCTTGTTTGCAAAATAGAATTTAATAGAAGTATCTATTACATTTTATAAGCCTTATTATTTGCCCTTTTTTATGCTAGGTGTTTATTTCGTAACCTAGGATTGTCCAGTTTAGAATCAGCACCTTTTTCTTTATATTGCAAGAATCTTCAGAAATATTTTCTCATCTGAGTATACAATCTGTCCATTTCTTCTACACCAGCTTTGATTCAATTCATCTTTTCATAAAAAATCATATCTCAGTAAATATGCATGATTCAATCTCTTCAAAAATAGTCCTGAACCCATAGGCTATCTTGTGATCTTATATTGAACCACCTGAAGATCCTCCATAAATACCAGTTTCTAGCTACCTTTGTTATTGTTGTTATTGTTGCTAATTGATGATTTTATGACTTCTTCCTTTTCTTGGCATGTTTGATTTGGAGATCTAGTAGGTGACCTTGCCTTTAATCCTCATTCCAGCCTTTGCCTCTGCCTTAGGTTTGGACTTGGAATTAAATCACTACTTTTGTCCTTATATGCTCTTTGGTCTTATCTTATTGCCACCTACCTAGTCACATTTGTACATTCATATGTGTCTCCTGCTAGTGAAACTCTGTCTGAGACAATGGCCTTATCAGATAAAAAGAAACTATGCAGTAGTGGATGGAAGATGAGCTTGGTTATTCTGTTAGAATCTCTAAACAATATTTTATTTCATGTATCTTTTAGACAGGCTGATTCTCAGCGGGAATTATTATCTGAATAATTAGGATGCTAAGGCCTTGAAGTGAGGTAGACCTACAGTATTATCCTTGTGACTTTGGACAAAATCACACCTTTACTCCAAGGCTCAGTTTTTCCATATATAATATAAAGATGATAATAGTACCTATCATATAAGGTTGCCATGCTTGTAGAGGTGATAATGCTTTTTGACCTCTTTTTCCAATACATACTATAGAAAATATATAGATTTTTCTATTTTTATTATTATTGATACTTAGCCATCTTAAAAACTACAATAGATGACACAATCTCCAATTTGGGTTCATAGTCTGGCAGTAGATCCTGAAATCTAATGTGGGTGGTGAAATTATCAGTAATATTGGAGCTGATACAGCAGTCGTATTGAAGAAAGAATGGGTGTATGGGTAAAGAAAGGCCTCTACAATGACACCTAGAGTCCTAGGGAAAATCCTCAAATCCAACGATGACTTTTCTCATAGTTGGGTCCAAAACCTGCCCCACGGAATACATTGCCTTTATAAGATGACATTGAGAAAAATATAACCCTTTGGCATTTTCATTATGAAACAAAGGACCAAATGTCATCCTAAGTGATTTGTGCTTATTTGTGTGTGTATGTCTCTGAACACAGGACATGTACTATTGATTTTGAACTGGCAGTTACACAACAGCCTCTGAAGCCTGACCTTGGATTATCTGCACTGTACATAAAAATGCTCCTTAGACTTTTAATCATGACATGACTCTATCCAGGCATAGAAAGGAGGGGGATGAGGAGGATGTGAGGACAGCTTCAAAGCTCTGTGAATAATCATTTTTTTATACATTTCCTTCTTAACTAGGCAGGTAAGAAGAGAAGTTTTTAATTAGAGAGCTAGAACTGTGGCATAGAACAGCTGTAGAGAATCTTAGTTGACCCATCCCTCACTTTACAGAGGAGAGAACTCAGGTCCAGGAAGATGGGTCAGTGGCTCAAGGTCATGTATGTCATAGAGAAAGAAGAGCCAGATCTACAAATCAGTTCTTCAGACTTTAGGTTTTGTAGTCATCAATTCACAATCTTATATTCTCTCAAGTAAATAAAGTATAGTACTACTGGAATATATTTATGTAAGACAATCAATCAATAACTTTTATAGAACAGTGGTTAAGAGCATAGTCATTGGCATCAATCAAACCTGGGTCCTTGTCTTAGTTCTTCCATTCACTAGCTATGTGGCTTTGGAGAAATTACTTAATCCCACTCAATTTAAATTTCTTAAACTCCATGAGGATAATCATTTGCACCTCTTTTTTATTTTTGTGAGAGTCAAATACTGTCTAATAATTTAATACAGTGTCTAGCACAAGCTAAATACTAATAAGTGGTACTTAAATCATTGTTTGTTTCAATCAGTAATCATTGTTACAAATATCAAAAACTATTTAAATTTGTTTATGCAAAAAACATAAATTTATTAAAATAATTTGTATAGTTCAGTAGATTCCTAGAAGGATGAGAAAACTATATTTTGAGGGTTTACAGTAGGAATAATGTCAAAAATCATGTTCCAGAAGTGATGCAATGGTGACACTATTACTGGAGAGTGACCCTGAAATTTGCATAGCTAATTCCATGGATGCTGGACTCTGCAGGCTACTTCTAGAACCTATGAACTGTTCCCTCTAGGATGTAGATGTACATGTGCCACCCTCAACAAAATTATTTCTGCATAAAGCCTGCTGTTTCACATCACTAGCTTTTTAAAATTATTTTTTATTGTGGTATAATATGCATAACATAAATTTACTGTTTTTAAGTATGCAGTCATGTGGTATTAAATGCATTCATATTATTATGAGTCACTAGATTTTTATTCAAAATAATTTGATATGGGTGTATATTTTTGGAAACTTGTTCATCTGGCTTCTTGTAAAGAACCTTGTAGTCTGATAAGGTACTGAATTCCTTAGATTTAGGGAGAGTGTTCAAAAACTTAATGCACCCAAATTAAACAAAATTATCTACTACAGTCAACCCTTTATTTTTTGCCCAATATCAAATTATAGACATGGACAATATTTAAATTTCAAAATCTTATTCCAACCAATATTCCTGCCTGATGTAATAAAGTTTTTATTAAATAAAATAAAAAATCATTTATTCTTTAAGAAGTAGAAGAGTGTAATATTTATGGCAAGTGTCTCAATAGAGAGTATATTTCAATTCTGTGTTGTTGCTAATCCAGACTGTAGTACAAGTGCCTCTCATATGACTCCTATGATTTGATGGAGCCAATGATATTCAAGATACCTTTGGAAAATCAAGCTGCTGTATGAAGTCCAACTCAACATTTGATCAGTACTGTGGTTAAGAATGAGGATTCTACACATTCAATGCAATCTCTATCAAAATAACACAAGCATTCTTCACAGAGCTAGAACAATCCTAAAATTTGTATGGAACCAGAAAAGATGCTAAATAGCCAAAGTAATGTTGAAAAAGAAAACCAAAGCAGGAGGCATCACAGTCCCAGACTTCAAGCTATATTACAAAGTTGTAATCATCAAGACAGTATGGTATTGGCACAAAAACAGACACTCAGATCAATGGAACAGAATAGACAACCCAGAAATGGACCAAAAAATGTATGGCCAAATAATCTTGGACTAAGCAGGAAAGAATATCCAGTGGAAAAAAGACGGTCTGTACAGCAGATGGTGCTGGGAAAACTGGGCAGTGGCATGCAGAAGAATGAACACGAACCACTTTCTTACATAATACACAAAAATAAATTCAAAATGGATTAAATCCCTGGGGCGCCTGGGTGGCGCAGTCGGTTAAGCGTCCGACTTCAGCCAGGTCACGATCTTGCAGTCCGTGAGTTCGAGCCCCGCGTCAGGCTCTGGGCTGATGGCTCAGATCCTGGAGCCTGCTTCCGATTCTGTGTCTCCCTCTCTCTCTGCCCCTCCCCCATTCATGCTCTGTCTCTCTCTGTCCCAAAAATAAATAAAAACATTGAAAAAAAAATTTTTAAAAACAAAATGGATTAAATCCCTAAGTGTAAGACAGGAAGCCATCAAAATCCTAGAGGAGAAAGCTGGCAAAAACCTCTTTGACATTGGCTGCAGCAACTTCTTACTCAACATGTCTCCAGAGGTGTGGGAAAGAAAAGCAAAAATGTACTATTGGGACCTCATCAAAATAAGAAGCTTCCGCACAGTGAAGGAAACAATCAGCACAACTAAAAGGCAATCAATGGAATGGGAGAAGATATTTGCAAACGGTATATCATATAAAGTGTTAGTATGCAAAATCTATAGAGAACTTACAAAATCAACACCCATAAAACAAATAATCCAATTAAGAAATGGGCAAAAGACATGAACAGACACTTTTCCAAATAAATCTGGATGGTTAACAGACACATGAAGAGATGCTCAACCTCACTCCTCATCAGGGAAATACAAATCAAAACCACAATGAGATACCACCTCACTCACACCTGTCAAAGTGGCTAAAATTAACAACTCAAGAAACAACAGATTTGGCAAGGATGCAGAGAAAGAGGAACAGTTTTGTAATGTCGGTGGAAATGAAAACTGGTGCAGCCACTCTAGAGAAGAGTATGGAGGTTCCTAAAAATATTAAAAACAGAGCTGCCCTATTGCCCAGCAATTGCACTATGGGGTATTTATCCAAGGGATATAAAGATGCTGATTTGAAGGGGCCTATGCACCCCAGTGTTTATATAGCAGCACTATCAACAATAGCCAAAGTATGAAAAGACCCCCAATGTCCATCGATTGATGAATGGATAAAGAAGAGGTAGTGTGTACACACACACACACACATACATACATATATATATGTATATATGTGTGTGTGTGTGTGTGTGTATATGTGTGTATATATATATATATATAACTCAGCAATCAGAAAGAATGAAATCTTGCCCTTAGCAACAACATGGATGGAACTAGAATGTATTATGGCTTGGCATAAAATGAGACAGTATATATGTATTTACTGATCTATTACTACTTCCATTCTTTTTTTTTAATATCCTATGCAGTCTTTCATTCTTTTTTTCCCTTTCTCCTTCCTTCCTTCCTTCCTTCCTTCCTTTCTTTCTTTCTTTCTTTCTTTCTTTCTTTCTTTCTTTCTTTCTTTTTCTATTTATATCCAAGTTAGTTAGCATATAGTGCAGCAATGATTTCAGGAGTAGATTTCTTAATACCCCTTACAGATTTAGCCCATCTCCCCCTCCCACAACCCCTCCAGAAATCCTCTCTTTGTTTTCCATATTTAAGAGTCTCTATGTTTTGTCCCCCTCTGTTTTTATATTATTTTTGCTTCCCTTGCCTTATGTCCATCTGTTTTGTATCTTAAAGTCCTCATATGAATGGTGATATGATATGTAATTTTCTGTAATTTTGCTTAGCATAATACCCTCTTGTTGCATCCATATAGTTGTAAATGGCACAATTTCATTCTTTTTGATTGCTTAGTAATACTCCATTGTATATGTACACTACATCTTCTTTATCCATTCATCCATTGGTGGACATTTGGGCTTTTTGTATACTTTGACTATTGTTGAGGGTGATATAGTATCACTGTATCCCTTGGATAAATACCTTGTAGTGCAATTCCTGGGTCATAGGGTAGTTCTATTTTTAATTTTTGGAGGAACCTCCACATTGTTTTCCAGAGTGGCTGCACCAGTTTGCATTCTTACCAGCAGTGCAAAAGAGATCCTTGTTTTCCACATCCTCGCCAACATCTGTTGTTGCCTGAGTTGTTAATATTAGCCATTCTGACAGGTGTGAGGTGGTATGTCATTGTGGTTTTGATTTGCATTTCCCTGATGATGAGTGATGTTGAGCATTTTTTCATGTGTGGGTTGACCATCTGGATGTCTTCTTTGGAGAAGTGCCTGTTAATGTCTTTCGCCCATTTCTTCACTGGATTATTTGTTTTATGGGTGTTGATTTTGTAAGTTCTCTATAGATTTTGCATACTAACCCTTTATATGATATATTGTTTGCAAATATCTTCTCCCATTCCATTGATTGCCTTTTAGTTGTGCTGATTGTTTCCTTCACTGTGCGGAAGCTTCTTATTTTGATGAGGTCCCAATAGTACATTTTTGCTTTTCTTTCCCACACCTCTGGAGACATGTTGAGTAAGAAGTTGCTGCAGCCAATGTCAAAGAGGTTTTTGCCAGCTTTCTCCTCTAGGATTTTGATGGCTTCCTGTCTTACACTTAGGGATTTAATCCATTTTGAATTTATTTTTGTGTATTATGTAAGAAAGTGGTTCGTGTTCATTCTTCTGCATGCCACTGCCCAGTTTTCCCAGCACCATCTGCTGTACAGACCGTCTTTTTTCCACTGGATATTCTTTCCTGCTTAGTCCAAGATTATTTGGCCATACATTTTTTGGTCCATTTCTGGGTTGTCTATTCTGTTCCATTGATCTGAGTGTCTGTTTTTGTGCCAATACCATACTGTCTTGATGATTACAACTTTGTAATATAGCTTGAAGTCTGGGACTGTGATGCCTCCTGCTTTGGTTTTCTTTTTCAACATTACTTTGGCTATTTAGCATCTTTTCTGGTTCCATACAAATTTTAGGATTGTTCTAGCTCTGTGAAGAATGCTTGTGTTATTTTGATAGAGATTGCATTGAATATGTAGATTTCTTTGAGTAGTATTACCATGTTAACAATATTTTGTTCTTCCTAGCCAGGAGCATGGAATATTTTTCCATTCTTTTTGTGTCTTCTTCAATTTCTTTCATAAGCTTTTTATAGTTTTAAGAAAAATCTATAGACTTTTTACCTCTTTGGTTAGATTTATTCCTAGGTATTTTATGGTTTTTGATACAATTGTAAAAGGGATCAATTCCTTGATTTCTCTTTCTGTTGCCTCATTTTTGATGTATAGGAATGCAACTGATTTCTGTGCATTTATTTTATATCCTGCCACTTTGCTGAATTCATGGATCAGTTCTAGAAGGTTTTTTTGGTGCAATCTTTTGGGTTTCCATGTAGAGTATCATGTTGTCATCTGTGAAGAGTGAAAGTTTCACCTCCTTCTGGCTTATTTGGATGCTTTTATTTCTTTGTGTTGTCTGATGCTGAGGCTAAGACTTCCAATACTATGTTGAATAACAATAGAAAGAGTGGACATCCTGTCTTGTTCCTGACCTCAGGAGGAGAGCTCTCAGTTTTTCCCCATGGAGAATGATATTAGCAGTGGGTCTTTCATATATGGCTTTTGTGATCTTGAGCTACGGTCCTTCTATCCCTACTTTCTTGAGGGTTTTTATCAAGAAAGGGTGCTGTATTTTGTCAAATGCTTTCTCTGCATCTGTTGAGAAGATCGTGTGTTTCTTGTCCTTTCTTTTATTGTTGTGATGAATCACATTTATTGTTTTGCAGATATTGAACCAGCCCTACATCCCAGGTATAAATCCCACTTGGTTGTGGTGAATAATTTTTTTCATGTATTATTGTATCTGATTGCTAATATCTTGTCAAGGATTTTAGCATCCATGTTCATCAGGGAAATTGGTCTATAGTTCTTCTTTTTAGTTGGGTCTTTGGTTTTGGAATCAAGGTAATGTTGGTTTCATAGAAAGAGTTTGGAAGTTTTCCTTCCATTTCTATTTTTTGAAATAGCTTCAAGAGAATTGGTGTTAACTCTTCTTTAAATGTTTGTAGAATTCCTATGGAAAGCCATCTGGCCCTGAACTCTTGTGTTTTTGGGAGATTTTTGATTACTAATTATATTTTTTTACTGGTTATGGGTCTGATAAAAGTTTCTATTTTTTACTCTTTCAAGTTTTCTAGTTTATATGTTTCTAGGAATTTGCCCATTTCTTCCAGATTGCCCACTTTATTGGTATATAATTTTTCATAATATTCTCTTATTATTGTTTGTATTTCTGCTGTGTTGGTTGTGATCTTTCCTCTTTCATTCTTATTTTATTTATTTGGGTCCTTTCCTTTTTCTTTTTGATCAAACTGGCTATGGGTTTATCAATTTTGTTAATTCTTTCAAAGAACCAGCTTCTGGTTTCATTGATCTGTTCTATTTTTTTTTTTTGATAGCATTGAATTCTGCTCTAATTTTTATTGTTTCCTGGTTTCTCCTGGCTTTGGGTTTTATTTTCTGTTCTTTTTCCAGCTCTTTAAGGTGTAAGGTTAGGTTGTGTATTTGAGACCTTTCTTCCTTCTTTAGGAAGGCCTGGATTGCTATATACTTACCTCTTATGACTGCCTTTCCTGTGTCCCAGAGGTTTGGGGATGTGGTATTATCATTTTCATTGGCTTCCATGTACTTTTTAATTTCCTCTTAACTTCTTGGTTAGCCCATTCATTCTTTAGTAGGTTGTCCTTTAGTCTCCAAGTATTTGTTATCTTTCCAAACTTTTTCTTGTAGTTGATTTCAAGTTTCATAGCATTGTGGTCTGAAAATATGCATGGTGTGATTTCGATCTTTTTGTACTTGTTGGGGGCTGATTAGTTTTCCAGTATGTGATCTATTCTGGAGAATGTTCCATGTGCACTGGAGAAGAATGTGTATTCTGCTGCTTTAGGATGAAATGTTCTGAATATATCTGTTAAGTCCATCTGGCCCAGTGTGTCATTCAAAGCCATTGTTTCCTTGTCGATTTTATGTTTAGATGATCTGTCCACTGCTGTGAGTGTGGTGTTGAAGTCTTCTACTATTATGGTATTATTATCAATGAGTTTCTTTATGTCTGTGATTAATTGATTTATATATTTGGGTTCCCTCACATTTGGAGCATAAATTTTTACAATTATTAGGTCTTCTTGGTGGATAGACCCCTTAATTATGATATGATGCCCTTCTTCCTCTCTTGTTACAGTCTTTATTTTAAAGTATAGATTGTCTGATATCAGTATGACTACTCTGGCTTTCTTTTGTTGACCATTAACATGACAGATGGTTTTCCATCCCCTTATGTTTAATCTGAAGGTGTCTAGGTCTAAAGTGGTTCTCTTGTAAACACCATATAGATAAATCTTGTTTTCTTATCCATTCTGTTACCTTATGTCTTTTGATTGGAGCATTTATTCCATTGACATTTAGAATGAGTTCTGAAAGATATAAATTTATTGCCATTATATTTCCTCTATAGTTGGGCTTTCTAGTGGCATTCTCTGGTCCTTTCTAGTCTTTATTGATTTTGGTCTTTTTTTCCTATCTTTTCTCCCCTCAGAGAGTCCACCTTAAAATTTCTTGCAGGGCTGGTTTAGTGGTCACAAATTCCTTTAATTTTTGTTTGTCTCAGAAACTTTTTATATCTCCTTCAGTTTTGAATGACAACCCTGCTGGATAAAGAATTCTTTATGTCAGTGGAGAAATATATTGTTTCCATTACCAAAAAAAAAAAATAAAAATAAATAAAAAATAAATAAATTAATTAAAAAAAATAATTCTTAGCTGCATATTTTTCTGATTCAGCACATTGAATATATCCTGCTATTCCTTTATGGACCCCAAGTTTCTGTGGATAGATCTGCTGCAAACCTGATCTATTTTGCCTTGTAGGTTAAGGACTTTTTTTTCACTTGATGCTTTCATGATTCTTTACTTGCCTGAGTGTTTTGTGGATTTGACTATGATATGCCTTGTTGATGGGCAGTTTTTGTTGAATCTAATGGGAGTCCTTTGTGCTTCTTGGATTTTGATGCCTATGTGTTTCCCCAGGTTAGGAAAGTTTTCTATGATTTGCTCACATAAACCTTCTTCTCTCCCTTTTTCTCTCTACATTTTCTAGGACCCCTATGATTCTGATGTTGTTTCTTTTTAATACATAACTATTTTCTCTAATTCTTTAATCATGCTCTTTTGCCTTAGTCTCCCTCTTTTTTTCTGCTTCATTATTCTCCATAAATTTGTTCTCTATATCACTGATTCACTGCCCTGCCTCATCTATCCTTGCTGCCGTGGCATCCATTCAAGATTGCAGCTCAGTTGTGGCATTTTTTATTTAATCCTGACTAGCTT
Source organism: Prionailurus bengalensis (assembly GCF_016509475.1). Lineage (NCBI taxonomy): Eukaryota > Metazoa > Chordata > Mammalia > Carnivora > Felidae > Prionailurus > Prionailurus bengalensis. The sequence continues at coordinate 84,611,436 of NC_057346.1, read as the reverse complement.
TTATTTTTTTTATCTCCACAGAATGGGATTCTAATCTATTTTCAACCCCAGCTAGTATTCGTATTATCATGATTCTAAATTCTGGTTCAGACATCTTGCTTGTATCTGTGTAGATTAACTCGCTGGCTGTTGTTTCTTCCTCCTCTTTCTTTTGGGGTGAATTCATTTGTTTTGTCATTTTGAAAAAAGAAAAGGAATTAATAAGGTGAAAAAAATTAAAATTCATAAATTAAAACAACACACAAAAAATAAAATAAATGATGCTAGATCCTAGGTGTATTTTGGCCTGAGTGTTGTAAGGAGCTTTATAGAAAAAAAAAAAGGAAAGAAAAGAAAAGAAAAGAAAAAAAAAGGAAAACATTTGAAAATTTGAAAATATGAATACAGTGAAATAGAATAAAATGAAATGATGGAAGTAAAATAGAATTTGAAAATTTTCCAAAAATAAAAAATTCAGTATTAAAAAAATTAAAAATATTTTTAATAAAAATTGAAAATAAAAATAATTTTTTCTTTCTGTATTCAGGAAAAAGAATAGAAAAAGAAACAAAAATTGAATAGATGGACGAGCAAACAGACTGAATTACAATTGAAATTATATCATTTTCCCCTAGAAGTCAAACAATGAAGCACTTTATAGTCTGTAAAGTAAGCAGGTGGAGAGACTTGTGGTGTTCCTGAAGAGCGAGGTTGGCCCAGTTGGGCTGGGCTTAGTGTAACAGCTCTGTTCTCCACTAGATGGCGCTGCTTAGCTTACTGGGGTGGATTGTTGTGGTGCTTGTAGGTGTGTATGTGCATGCACAAGAGGGGTGAAATGGTGTCACCCCGTTACCCAGTCTCTAGTATTGGAAATCCATTCTCCCCAATCAGCAATCACACAACCATCCTTTGTCTTCAGCTCCCGTCCATTCCCTGCTTTTACAATGTCCGTGACCAAGCCATGAGGTTGCCAGGTGGCAGCTCCCTCCTGAGTTTTATCTCAGATGCAGCTATGTTTCCCAACCCCTCAATTCTGAGGGACTGCGGTTTTGACCCATTCTGCTCCTCTGTGGGGGGTCTCACCGAACAATATCCAGTTTCCGGTCACACCCAGGAACATTCACGGGACTGTGCTGCTGCCGATGCCCAGAGACTGCAGCTGGGTGCCAGCCCGCCCCAGAAAAAGTTCACACAGTCATGTAGCAGCAGCATTTCAGGATATAGAAAATCAAAACACACATCTGGCCCCAGGGTTCATTCTTAACATCCTTGTTTCAGCACCAGAAAATGTGGTTACTCTTCAGATCTGCTGGGACCTTTGCCTGTTGGGTGGCCACACAGCCTCTACCAAATGTCCTCCCAGCAGGGGTACCGCCTTTCCCCATGTGGCCCTCAGACCCCTCTCTGCTCCTGGGGATTTGCCCTTGCCAACAGGTTACTTCCAGGTATCAAGCTGCAGAGTTTCAGACTGTGCACTCCCCCTGTTTATAGAGTCTGAATGGAATTTAAACCCTCTCCTTTCTCCTTTCTCCCTTTTTTGTTCAGTCCCTGTGGCTGTTTCCACTTTTGCACTTTCTCTCCAGCTGCTTTTGGGGGGAGGGTGCTTTTCCCGTACTCCTCCCGCCCCATCTCTGTCCTCTGCAAGCAAAAACAGCTCCCTCCCCTCTGAGGCTTCTCTCTCCCCCAGTTCACCTTTCTGCACCACGTACCTGTTGAGTTCTGTGGTTCAGGTTGTTCAGATTGTTGTGTTAATACTCAAATCAGTTTTCTAGGTGTGCAAGATGGTTTAGTATTGATCTGGCTATATTTCATGCACACGAGACACAAAAAAGACTTCCATGATGTTCTGCCATCTTGGCCCCTATTGCTTCCATTTGGTCTTTAGTTACATTTTGAGCTACTCAATATTCTTGAAGTTATGCAAGTTATGCAGTAAATTGTAATGTTAACCACTGATAACACATTTGACATAAAACAGGAGGGCAAAGGAAGAGGAAAACAGAAGAAATTTATTTAAGTTAAATAGACAGTAGGAGAGAAAACATGGATAGATACAGTGGTCCTCATTTCCCTTTCAGCCATAGTGTCATAACTGGTGTCTATTCTTCCCTCCTCTGCTACCAAACCCATGTTTCCTTTACATCAGCTGTTTGGATCTCAAAGCCACAGAGTATTCCAAGACTGGGTGTTCAGTCTCTACCAGGTACAGCAACAAGTCAAAAGTGATTTTGAACATGAAGAGGGAATGCCTTTGGTTTAAAATACCATGTGTCTCCACTAGGATCTCTCTAGAGTCTTACTAAAGGGAACATCGTGATTTGTCCATATACTTCACTGGGAACACTCAGCCTCATCTCTGTATCCTCAGCACCAATGGACTTTGACACACATGTATTGAATATTCAATAAATATATTTTTGAAGGGAAATCCTTAACAACTAAGATGTAAGTATATGAGGTAGAAATTTCCTGTGTTTTATTTGCTACTTTGCCCACCATGCCACACTCAGTACTTGGCATGTAATAGATCCTCAACAAGCATTTATCAAAAGAAGAAATGAACTATATGCAATAAGGGAAAATTATGCACAATTATAAAAAATGTGTGAAATGCCAGCTCTGAAGAGATGATATGAATAAAAGTGAGTATAGGTGGTTGGGATATTTCTCCTTCTAAGTCATAAATATTGGATATTTCCAGGAAATAAGATTTGGTTATAGTAGACTCAAGACCTTTATGATATGGTTAAAAATTACCCTAAATCTTAGTTTTAAACGTTGGATAATATTTTCAGAAGATGATGAATGCCTAGAAAGATGGATATAGCATAGAATTCTGTAAATGACCTTGATAGCTTCTTTGACAGTGAGAAATCAAATTATATTCCATTATTTAATATTGTGTGCAAATTGGAAGAAAGGAGGCCCTGATGTGATTTATGATCCATCTCTAGCAGAAGGCCTGATGGTTTTGTGAATGACTTTTGCCGATTTGGTCAGCTCTCATTTTCTTTTCAAATCTTAGATATTCTCATTTACATGAGTAAGTGAAAAAAGGCATCATTTATGATCTAATGGAAAAGAAATTCTTTATGTCATTTTTCAAGAAAATTTCAGTTTAAATTTTTATAGAGAGGATAACAGATAATTTGAAAATCCTCTAGAAGCAGTGAGAATAATTTTTGTGCTATCTAGAATATCACATAAGCATTTATATAATTTTCAAAAGAGGCCATCTGGATTAAGGGGGTGTAAGAGAGGAAATTTATTTAAATTTTACCTAGGAGGCATTATTCTTTTTTACATATCATTTCCACTTGCAAAAAAATATTCTAAGGTAACTTAGAATCCTATAGCCTGAGTTTTCAGACTACTCAATCCCAAATCCAGGTTGAAAAGTAGAATTGTATTAACACCACTCATTCAAATTCATTTTGTTTTTGCTAATAGTAATGCTACATAATCTTCTGTAATGTCTTCTATAATTAGAGAAGACTGTTTCTTATGTGTGCTTACAAGTATGAAATATATGGACCACCAAACTGCCCCACAGGTGATGTGATGAAGCCTCTGCAAAACATTCTGATCTCTGAATCCTTTATTCTTGTGGATTTGTTATACCCTGTACTCATATCCTAAAACCACGTTTACTTAAGCTATTGTATGTGTAAGCTTGATGGCTCAAAACATATTTATATACATAATACATCCTACTATCTCTCAACTTTATGACAGTTAGGATATGTTTTTTTTGTGTAACTTCCTCAGGGTATCAAAATATGTGAAATAAAGGGGCGCCTGGGTGGTGCAGTCAGTTAAGCATCCGACTTCAGCCAGGTCATGATCTCGCGGTCCGTGAGTTCGAGCCCCGCATCGGGCTCTGGGCTGATGGCTCGGAGCCTGGAGCCTGTTTCTGATTCTGTGTCTCCCTCTCTCTCTGCCCCTCCCCCGTTCATGCTGTCTCTCTCTATCCCAAAAATAAATAAACGTTGAAAAAAAAATTTAAAAAAAATATGTGAAATAAAGAAATAGTGCCACCCCCCTCCCCCATTAAAAACCTGAGAAGATAGCAAAATAAAGAGAACAGGAGGGGATACAACTTGAATTTAACCATTACTGTATTTCCAAGAAGGGATTCAAGCATCCTGTAACCCTGAGAGTGTCATTCAGGAAAGAAGCTAAGACTATAGAAATCTAAAGGCTTAAAGGAATCTCGTGCTTTTCACCAAAAGCATTTCAGTATCCAACATGGCACCTAAGGGAAGCCATTTCTTTCCTTCCTTTTCTTTTCTTTGCCTTTTGAAGAGGACTTTACAGCCCCGATACTGTCTACAAGAAATCATTTTCCAGTCCATTACCAAGAATAATCAAAAATTTAACTCAGATATTATGGGAGTCTTTCAAAGCACGTCGACTCATATTAATTCATGTATAAACAGAACTTTTAACACCTTCTCTCCCAATTCTGTCATGATCTTGCTCACACACACTGAAGTGGTTCTTAAGTGTTCTGTAATTTTTTCATAATGTCAACTTCTATTTTTCAGGCTCTATATTCAAATTGAAGCTAAATTGTGGATTGTGATGCTCTGCTCTCTCTTACTTTTTTCTCCACTTCATCCTCCTTTTTTGTAAATTAATCAAGATTTTCTGGCTTCTTTTGCTTTCTCTTTTTTCATTGTCCATTATTGTCAGATTCTGTAAAACAAAAGATGTATAAGTTCAGGGGTTGACCAAGCAAACAAGGTTAATTATATAATGTATTTCATGTTATCTCTGTCACCTGTCCATCTTCCTTCCTCCATTCATTTTTCACTTATCTTTTCTTAATTTAAAAATAAAACCTTCTCCTATTTATGAAATGAGAAGATAAAATTATCTGAAATGTATTAGTGTTAATTGGGTGTGGGAAACACACAAGGATGGATAAATTATTGAAATTATGAAGTTATCTGGACTCTTTTTCTTAAACAGCAGAACTAAATCTTCTCTGCTGTAGATTTCTTCATCACTGCTGTCTTAGATTAGGTAATGTTGCAATCCTCTGTCATTCTGGATCCATGTCACTTAATCAGAAACACAGGAAATAATTCTCACTTCTATAGATGATGAGATGTATCTATAACATTTAGATGTTTCTCTGGTATGGACCAAGTTAATTCAAACGAAGATTTTACTATTAAATGCTCACTAAAGTTGAGATGCTTACGTGTTTATGGGCAGGTTCTGAAGGTCACACAGTTCTAACAGAGAACAAACAGAAGAGGTGAGTTGATTGAAAAGGTGGTGAAGATGCCAGTGACAGTCTGACAACACTTATATCTCTTGACAATATGTTTCCTCCATTCCTGCCCTGTGTGATAGCATTTAGAAAGGACTGATAATAGGGAGAGATGAGAAATGTTGTCATGGGAGTTGTATCTAATGTTTTTCCTGTATATTGTTATTAAAATGAAGTTGATATACAATGTCACAGTAGTTTCAGGTGTACAATATATTTATTCACCATCTCTATATGTTATGCTCAACACAAGTGTAGCCACTACCATTATTCACCATACAATGCTAATGCAATACCAATGACTATTCCGTATTCCCCATATAGGGAGCATATTCCCTATGCTGTACCTTTTATCCCCATGACTTATTCATTGTGTAACTGGAAGCCTATATCTCCCACTCTCCTTCACCCATTTTGCCCATCTCCCCAATCCCTTTGTATTTATTTTTTTTGTTTATTTTTTATTTATTTTGAGATTGAGTGAGAGCATGAGTGGGTGAGGGGCAGAGAGAGAGGGAGACAGAGAATCCAAAGCAGGATCCACACTGCCAGCACAGAGCCTGATGCAGGGTTCTAGCTTACATACTGAACCATGAGATGATGAGTTGAGCTGAAATCAAGAGGTGAGCAATCCAGGCGCCCCTTATATTTAATTTTTAATTCAATTTTATTGAAATATAATTTAAATATAATGAAATGCACCTATTGTAGTTGTATATATCTATGAATTTGAAAAAATTAAATGACATGTTACAATAACCGCAATCAAGATATAGAGCATTACCCCAAAAAGTTCATTTGGGCCTCATCACAGTTCATCTGCCATCTTGGCTCCAAATAACCACTGGCCAGCTTTCTGTCATTATAGACAAGATTTGTCTTTATAATTGTGTATCTAAATGAAATCATATAGAATATTTTCTTTTATACTGGACTTGTTTTACTTAGTATAATGTTTTTGAGGTTCATCCATATGGTGTCTATCAGTAGTTCTTTTTTATTGCTGATATTCATTATGTGGCTAGCGCACAACTTTTTCATAAGTTGATGGACATTTATCTTGTTTCCAGTTTTGGACTAGTATAAATAAAACTGTGAACATTCACGTACAAGTTTTTGTATGAATATATGTTTTAATTTCTCTTTTTTAGATTCCTGGGAGTGAAATTGCTGGGATATATATCAATCGTACATTTAACTTTATAAGAAACTGCATACTGTTTTCAGAAGTGATTGTAATGTTTACATTCCTCCCTGCTGTATATAGGAGCTTTAGTTTCTCAACATTCTCACAATACTTGGCATTGTCAATCCTTTAATTTTATCTGTTCTAATGTGTAGATAGTGGTATCTAGTTCTAGTTTTGGTTTGTGTTCCTTTGATAAGTAATGATTTTGACCAGCTTTTCAAAGGCCTATCAGCCAATTGTATATCTTCTTATGTGTAGAACCAATTCAAAATTTTTTGCCCATTTGTTGGGTTGTTTGCCATCTTCCTGAGTCAGAAGAGTTCTTTCTGTGTTTTGGATACAAGTACTTTGTCAAATTTACGTCTTGTGAATATTTTATTCCAGCCCACAGCTTCCCTTTTATAGTTTAGCCATGTCTTTCAGTGAACAGAAGTTTGAATTTTCACAAAGCCCAATTTGAAAGTTTTTTTTTTTAATAAATAGTTTCTTCTTTTCGTATCCTAAGAAATGTTTGTATACAGTCATAAAGATTGTCTCCTATGTTTTCTTTTGAAAGTTTTCTATTTTTACATTTTACATTTAGATCAATGGTCCTTTTAACTGTGTGGTGTATGGTGTGAGGTAAGGGTTCAAGTTTATTTTTGTAAGTATATCTACTAGAATAAGTACTAGAATAAGTACCATTTGTTAAAAAGATTTTTATTTCTCAATCAAGTACCTTGGTGCCTTTGTAGAAACCAGTTGACTAAAAATATGAGATCTATGTGTACAATTTGTATTTTCTACCATTGATCTATATGATTCTTCTTATGCCAGTATCATACTGCCTAGTTGCCATAAATGTATAGTAAATTCTGACATCAGATAGTGTAAATCCTCTTAGTTCTTTTTCAAAGTTTTTTTTTTAAGTTTATTTATCTATTTTGAGAAAGACAGAGAGAACACAAGAGGGGGAGGAGCAGAGAGACGGGGACAAAGGATCCGAGGCAGGGTCCGTACTGAAAGCAGACAGCCTGATGAGGGGCTTGAACTCACAAACCATGAGATCAGGACCTGAGCCTGATTATTATTTATTAATAAAATAAATGTTTTTTATGTATTTTGGGGGGAGCGGAGGGGCAGAGAGAATCCTAAGCACTGACCATGCAGACCCCAACATGGGGCTGAAACTTACAAACCATGAGATCCTGACCTGAGCCGAAATCAAGAATCAGACACTTAACCAACTGAGCCACCCAGGTGCCCCTGTGAGCTCTGTTTTTTAGATTCCACACCTAAGTGAAAGCATCTGGTATTTTTCTTTTTCTGACTTATTTCGCTTAGTATAATTCTCTCTAGATCCTTCCATGTTGTAACAAATGGCAAAAATCTCACTCTTTTTTATGTCTGAGTAATATCGCATTCCACATGGTGTATGGATGTGTGTGTATACATATATGCACACACCACATCTTCCTTATCTGTTCACCTATTGATGGACACTTGGGTTGCTTCCATATCTTGGCTATTGTAAATAATGCTGGGAAACATAGCAGAATTGTTTACAGTAACACTAAGGGTGCATATATCTTTTCAAATTAGTGTTTTCATTTTCTTTGGGTAAATATTCAGTAGTGCAATCACTGTATCATATGGTATTTCTATTTTTAATTTTTAATCTCAGTGAGATCTTCATGATATTTTTGTCTGCAGACATATCTACTTCACTCCCACCTCATCCTCCGTCTGCTAATAGATCCCGCCACCTTGATCAAAGGTTAGCAGATGACCATAAATAAACCAAGCAGATATTTTTTTCTTCTAATATCCTTACATGGAGAAACAGAGACTGGCTGTGGTTATAGTGGAGTCATGTGATGGTAGGATCTCCAAGTGGACTCACTCATGTCCTGCTAATGAGATTCTGGGCTGCACTATAGCTTGTCCTCTAAAGGCCTGGATTCTATATTCCTTCCTGGATTCTGTGAAGTATAAAATTAATTTTGTAAACCCATTTCTGTTTAAATTTAGTCAGAAATGGTTTCTGTGTTTTACATTCAGAAATCTTAACTGGAGCTATCTCTTGCCATATGCTTTCATAGTGCCCTTTGCTCTTGTTCTTATAACATGTCACACTTATAATTAATTACTCAAGATTTGTTTCCCTTACCAAAGAGTAAATTCTATAAAAACAAGGAAGATTGTCTGCCCTGTTCCTCTTTTTCTTGGTCCTTATGAGCACAGTGCCTGACACCTAGAAATAGTTAATAGGTGGATAAATAAAGAGTGTATATGAAGTCGTTCTCACAGTGCTTAATAAATGGGAATGCCTTTCTGCTCTTTTTCTGCCTTCCCTCTTTTTTTTCACCAGAAGCACATCTCTCTCAAAATACAAATACTGCAATATCCACATGTCCTCATTATCCAAATTGTGCACACAAATCTTTCCTCTCCCTACCTCCCCAATCATTGATTCAAGAAAACACTTTAACTTCACGTTTCTCTTGCAGTGAAAACAGATTCAGAATAGGTTTTGAGAGAACAAAGGTTGGTGTCTCTCCTAAGGGAATATGACAGAAACGCTCCTCATCCACTTAGTGCATGGAAGTTTTTTAAAGAATAGAGATGGTTTCTGCTGATGCCTTGCCCTCTGCTCCATCTCTTCTGTGGTCACTGCTGTACTTGGGATAAGACTGGCCCAAGTCATACTGCCAATGAGGTCTTATAAGAAAGCTAATATAATGCGTACACACAGGGATTGAACCTGTGACCCAGTCCTTATTAGCAACTCTACCCAGCAGAACTAACTCTAAAGAGGTTGCTGAATTTCTTTCCGATAACCCCTGCTGTTGTAGCTCCAAGGTCATGTGTCTGACTCAATAAAGATAGTTAACTTGAAAAAGTCTTTATGCCATTTTTAGAATATCTGGAGCAGAATGATCTCAGCATTAGACCGTGTTTGTAAAGGGCATTTCGTTTGCGAGAAGATGAACACATCGCTATTCTGGGGACCTACAAGACAATGTTAATTTTTTTTCCATTCTTTATCCTAGGGATGGCTTTGCAGGATAGTTACTGGGCTAGAGAAATAGCATTCTAGCTTAGTGTGTAGCCAAAATTAAACAGAGAGCTGTACAAATATACCAGAGAATTTAGGACTATCTGCTTAGGTGAAGCTAGCTATTTTAAGAAAAAAGAAGGTATTTTTAGCTAAGTGCCTGTTACACATCGGATGCTCAGTTACACATTTTTACTTACAGTATTATTATTCCTTTACAGATGTTATTTTCCCCAATTTATACATAAATAACCTGAAGCTTAGAGTTAAATAACGTGTTCAGGGCTACCTAGTTAAGTAAGTAAATTGATCACCTATTTCTATCTTAAAAATCCTTCCCATCCTTTCAACGGTTCTAAACTTGCTCTGTTAACCTGTTATCCTTAGCTTCTATGAATAACTGTGGTATATGAAATTATTGAAATTCTGCTTCAAGTTTAATCTTAGCTGCCACAGATATATAACATAGTGCCCATCACATCAGCCAGTTCAGAAAAGACCAATAATATTTACTCAAAATTTCATTTAATTTCATTTCAGCTTCCTTCCAACGTCATGGGTGTTTAATTTTTTCAGGGTTCCATCTTTCTTCTGTAGTTCTGGATCATGGTTTTTCAGCAGGTCTGTGCAAAGCTGATGAGCTTGCATTTTTAACAAGACCTCTCCCCACCCCTGCCCTAGTCCCAAACATTCTGAACTAGATGATCCCAGGACACAAAGACCATGCTGAGAGGAGAGAGCTAGTTCTCTCACTGCATTTAATTTGAAATCTGGTGTGAAGGGAAGCTGATGCTTTGAAGACATAAAGATTTTGTTTAAATCTTGGCTCTCAAGTTTACCTGAGTAAACTTGAACACCTTATCGGATTTCTTAAAGTGTCAACTTCCTCATCTATAGAATAGACATACTAATAACACCCCTTTCATAAGATTGTTGTGAGGTTAAAATGAAATACGGTGCTTGGCACAATGGATATTCAATAAAAATTTTCCTAAAATTAATTACAAAGATTGTGCTTCCTACATGATACAGGATAATTCCATAGTAAAATCCATAAGAAAATTCATAGAAAAAATTAGACAGTGGTTGAGAAAATCAATGAATGAGTTATTCTTGGAAGTTAGAATTTGAGACATTTCAACAAAATTTGTTATGTGTCTACTCTTCTGTGTGTTCTAGGCACTGTGCTAGGTACACATATATTTTGTAGACCTATCTAAACCTTGTGGATGATGTACAGGTGGGCAAAATACTCCACTTATGTCTTTAGTTGGAGACAAATATTGGATTGAGAAGTTCTTGACTCTGACCTAAAATGGTTAGATTTGCAGATATTTGTTTTAAGTTTCAAGTCTTTAAAATATAAATGGATTGCTACTAAGTGAAAAAAATCTATCATTTTCTCCAGGCATAAAAATAATGTAGCACATATACATGCTTTGCTTAGATTTGGAATTCTAGTAAAGTACAGAGCTTTAGCCTGAATATTCTCCCTCCTCACTTCTTTTGCATGACTTCAACTTTGGGACTTAAATGAAACTAATTTATTTTGTGAGTATTTTAATAACATATTAATTATGATCAGATTGAAATCTAATGACTAGCTCCCTCAGACTGACAGTCACTGGACTATTTATATATACTCTCCACCCTTTCAGTCTGACCTACTTTGACAGTTCAATTAAACCAGTTGACTTTTGAAGTTTGTTTATGAAATGGCTGGGGAATGCTGACTATTTGGGGTGTTTGGCATTTGTACAACACACCATTTAACAAGTTCCCTCAGCGAATTTTGGAGTCCAGGAAAACATCACTGTCTAACCTGTTAGGCAAATCACAGAGTCACATATGGAGAAATGGAGTGTTAGTCTTCGTGTGCACACAGAACCTGTGTATATAGTGCACACATGTCATTTCCCCCTAAAAAAACAAACTAGCTCTTTTGTGTATAATTTGATTGTTGTCAGGCTATGGTTCTCAATTTCATGTTGACTTGAATGGGATTTGTTAATGTCCTTAATGAAAAACTTTTTCATCCACTTATTTGTTCATTCATTTATTTAACAGTTATTTACTGAGCACCTACTTTGCTTTAGGTGCTGTAATAGACTCTGGAAATCAGCAACAATGACAAAAATAGAATTATTCTCTAAAAGGGCTAGACTGATATTAAGCAAATAATCCCATGAATGATCTACTAAGTACAATAGCCATATGTACCACAAATGAAAAACAAAGGTTACTATTTTTGTTTGTTATTATTTTATTTTATTTTTAATGTTTATTTATTTATTTTGAAAGAGAGAAGAGAGAGTGAGAGAGACCATGTTAGCAGGGGAGGGGCAGGGAGTGAGGGAGAGAGAGAATCCCAAGCAGGCTCCATGCTTAGTGTGGAGCCTGATGCAGGGCTTGATTCCATGAACTGTGAGATCATGACCTGAGCCTAACTGACTGAGCCACACAGGCTCCCCTATTTTATTTTTTGTTTTAGATATTACATCTTCCTTCTGTTAACATTTCCCCATCCCCCAGAATATATATCCTGGGATTCTGTGTTTGAACTACTCTTTTATACCTACATTGTGTAAAAAAAATATGAAAAATACATTTTCAAACTTTTTTGAAATTTCTATTTCTAAGTTCATGATAATGTATATATGCCATGATATTGTTCAAGATTGTTCAGGAACTGGTGTGTGTGTGTGTGTGTGTACACACACACATATGTATTATGTATATATATAAATATATATACACGTGTACAATACATATATGTGTGTGTGTGTGTATCACTGCCTTTGATACCTTTGATATTGCCTTGTGTTGACTACTGTCTTATTTATTTAAGTCTTAGTTCTCTATGCAGACCCCATGCTCCTTAAAGTCAGGTCCATACCTGGTTACTATGCTGCTGGACAGACCTTGGCTCCAATATGTACTTAAATGATATGCATTGATTTGCTTATACATTTCTTCCTGCTTATAGGTTATAACTGGAGGGACATTGATCAATGGTCAGGATTATTGTAGCCTCATAAGTATACCTATTTTTGACTATTTTTCAAGGTTACAAATCTTGTTGCAAATCATAAAAGGCAGTGTTAACCACCCTTCTTGGCTCCATGACTTTGCAGGTAAATTACCAAAGTTGAACTTATTTCAATTAACATACTAACCTCATACTGCTCAGTGTTGATATAGAAGCATATTGGATTTAGACCTATCCGCTACCTAAGGGAAACAAAGGAATGAAGGAGCGACATAAATCGTTATTAGTGGATGGTAGAGCTTCATTGAATCTGAATTTCTGCTTGGTGGTTGAAATGTGGATGGGATCCGATTACTTATTTCCCAATACAAAATATAAAAACTTCAAAGCCATTTGAGGAGAGAAGCTATTGTTGCAGACTACACCCAGGCTTTCATAATTTTGCTTTGTTTTTATTCGTATCAGATATTTGTCCTAAAACTTCTTTTATAACCTCAAATGCCTCCCCCCCCTACTTTTGCCTGTAAGTGGATTTATACTTGCTTTATTTTTATTTATTTAGGTTTATCTAACAAGAGGGTTGTCATAACTTTCTCTTTTTTTTAAGTTTTTCTTTAAATTCCAGTTAGTTAACATATAGTGTTATATTAGTTTTAGAAGAATTTTGTGATTCATCACTTACATATAATGCCTAGTGCTCATCATAAGTGCCCTCATTAATACCCATTCCCCATATAATCCATCCCCCTGCCCACCTCCTCTCCAGCAACTCTCAGTTTGTTCTCTGTAGTTAAGAGTCTGTTTTATGGTTTGCTTGTCTCTTTTATTCCCTCATGTTCACCTGTTTTGTTTCTTAAGTTCCACATATGAGTGATATCACTTAGCATTATATACTTTAGCTCCATCCATGTCATTGCAAATTGCAAGATTTCATTTTTGTTATGGCTAAGTAATATTCCATTACACACACACACACGTGTGTGTGTGTATATATATATATATATATGTATATATATAATATACATATATATGTATATCCACCACATCTTTATTCATTATTCGATGGAAATTAGGGTTCTTTCCATAAATCGGCTATTGTTGATAATGTTGCTATAAACATTAGGGTGCATATGTCACTTCAAATCAGTATTTTTTGTATCCTTTGGATAACCACCTAATGGTGTAATTGCTGGATTGTATGATAGTTCTATTTTTAACTTTTTGAGGTGCCTACATACTGTGTTCAGAATGGTGGCACCATTTTGCATTTCCACCAACAGTGCAAGTGGGTTCCACTTTCTCCACCTTGCCAACTTTTGTTTTCTGAGTTATTTTTTTAGCCATTCTGACAAGTGTGAGGTGATAACTCATTGTAGTTTTGATTTGTATTTCCCTAATGATGAGTAGTGTTGAACATCTTTTCATGTATCTGTTAGCCATTTGTATGTCTTTCTTGGAAAGTGTCTATTCATGTCTTCTGCCCATTTCTTCACTGAACTATTTGCTTTTTGGGTGTTGAGTTTGATATATTCTTTATAGATTTTGGATACTAACCCTTTATCCAATATGTCATTTGCAAATATCTTTTCCTATTCTAAAGAGTGTCTTTTAGTTTTGTTGATTGTGTCCTTCACCGTGCAGAAGCTTTTTATGTTGATGAAATTCCAATAGTTCATTTTTGCTTTTGTTTCTCTTGCCTTTGAAGATGTATCTAGTAAGAAGTTGCTATGGCTGATGTCAAAGAAGTTGCTGTCTGTGTTCTCTTCCAGGATTTTGATAGTTTCCTGTCTCACTTTTAGGTCTTTTACCCATGTAGAAATTTATTTTCATGTATGGTATAAGAAAGTGATTCAGTTTTATTCTTTTGTATGTTGTCGTCCAGTTTTCCCAACATCATGTTTTGAAGAGACTATGTATTTTTTTCCATTGGATATTCTTCTTGTTATGACTTTCTAATTAAGGAAGAATGATGGGGTAGATTGGAGCAGTTACATTTCTGCACTCACTCTCTATAGGCACCCAGCAAGAGGCAGTATATTGCAAAGGATAAGAGCTATCTCTTGCTAGCACCAAGTTTTTTTGGCTTTACATCCCAGCTTTGCTACTTACCAGCAAGTTGACACTGGTAATGTAGTTAACATACTTGTGCCTCAGCACTTAGTTCACTGAGTTGTTCTGAGGATTTCATGAGATAATATATAGGAAAAATTTAGAGGGGCTCTCAAGGAGCTCACTGCATATTATCCTCTGTAGTTATTACTAGTATTACTACTGTTATGCACTAGATATTCAGGGGATGAGGGTTTGGTGGTATTACCTCCAGGAACAAATGTACAGTCAGGCCCTGCTCTCCATTTACATTGCCTCCTAACAGAATTCTGGACTGAGAGAAATATATATATGGAACAAAAGAAGAGTGAAGGATATTGACTTGGTGCTCAATAATTCTGAAACCAAGTTTCCCTGGTTAAAGATGAGTTGTAAAATGAACTTTAGGTATTTACTCATGTCTTCATCTCCAAGATAGTGGAAAAGGGATAACTATTAAGAGTAACACACACTTAAGCATAGCTTCAAAGGGCAAGAACAAGAGTGAGAGAGAGAGACATGCTGGTTACAAGTGAAACCCTAGGTCTATTTATCAAAAGAACAGTAATCAGAGTGACAGGCTTAATCAAAAGTTCTGCCTGAAAAAAGACGGCCCAATATCAGATTTCAACCAATAATATTATCAACTCCTTTTGATCTATATAATTGCTACAAGGAGGACAGATTGAGTTAGAGGTATGGGGAAAGGACCCAAAAAATATCCCTTTGCCTGAGCTATACTCAGGGCTTGCTGCTGAATCTTATCCAGATGTTGTGGCCTAAGAATTTGCAATCAAGTAAGAAAGATAAAGTGAACCACATAGTTCACTATTAAAAAGGGTTGAGTAAGATATATTCCATATGGAAAAATCAAGAAAATACATAGGTATTGTGGGCAGAGATTCAGGCTGGGCAATTTAAGAAGGTTTCCTGGAAGAGGTGGCATTTACTAAAAATTGAAATTTGCAGTGCTTTGCTTTGTGTAAGAACTATGCTAAGTGTTTATATATATGAATGATTCCATTTTATTCTCAAAATTACCCTATGAGGAAAAGATATTTTTCCTGATTTTACAAATGATAAAAAGAGACTTAGATTTAACAATTTCTAAAGTTTACAAGTAGTAATTGCGTAAATCTGGTTCAAACCAGGTTGTCTGACCCCCGAGTATTAGAGCCTAACCTCTGTTCTACTGCCTTCTTTCACTTTGTCCTACCGTTTCCTACTAGGAGATAGGAAAGGTCCAATCGAAAGAATAAGAGAAAGTGTTAAGAAAACAGTGGATATTACAATTTGTTCCATAGACTTCAGTTAGCAAACAGTTTGTACAGGGCCTGAGGCTGACAATGGAGACAAAGAGTTACAAGGTACAGTCACTTCTACTAAGGAGCTGACCCTTCATTAGTGGACAAGGCCATGAATAAAGAGTGCCAGATGAATAGCGCAAGTAAGTAGTGAACCTTTAATTGATGATTATTTATTAAGCACCTACCAGGTACTGAATTAATAGGGTTATAAAGATAAATATAACTCCTACTTCTAAGTGTTTTTGTAACTTGTTAGGTAAGATAATAAATAACTATAATAAAAGGCAATAAGTGGTAAAACCTAGCAAAGAAGATATTTTTTTAAAATATGGGTCCAGAGGAGGATATAGGAATTAGAAAACTGGAAATATCCATTATGCATGGAGCACATTAAGTACTAGCACTCTGCTTCAGCATTTACGTATTTTTTATCATTAATTTTCACCAAAATCCATCAAAAGTATAGATATTTACCCTAATTTCTTGCATCAGGACACAAGGGTACATCAAAGCTAAGTGTTTTACTTAAAACAAAGACAGTAAGCAGCAGATCTGTTCTACTGCCACGCTTTTTTCTTTGAAGGTAGCCTTTGACATTTGATGAGATAAGAAGGGAAACAGACATGGAACAGTATAGTAGCCAGGATCCCAAGTATCGTCATCTTCCAATATCCAGACTCTGTTTAGCTGTCGGCTGGAGGACTCTCTTGGTTTCTTACCACATTGGCTTTTCCATATAGCATTTCAATGAAAGCAAGAAAGCAAAAGAGTCACAGAAAAATAACAACAGCAAAATCACAATATTTTGGAACCTAATCATAGAAATGACATCCTATCTCATTTACCATATTCTACTCATGAGAAGCAAGTCACAAGATCTGGTCCTCAAGCAGGAAAAGGGGATTATACAAAGATCTCACTACCAGGGGACACGGATCATTGAGGACCATTTTAGAAGTCTGCTTGCCACATATTATACATCTTAACACTTGCTGGAATATAAAAATACTTATTTTATAGAAATAATGAGAAGTTTTTTTTTTGAGAATTAGAATTATTAGCCTTAGGTTTCAATAATGATTCCAAAATGTAGTAGATGTATAGGAAGGGTAATTATTTTAGCCTCTCTAAATCTCTGCTCATTTTTAAGTGCCAATAATAGTTCTTTGTTCACAGCATTATTAAGAATTTTAAATGACTGAATGTAATTACAAATATCTGTTAGAGCATCTAGAATATATGAGGCTTTAAGGAAATTCATTAGATCTGATGTTGAGGTGGTGTGTTAGAAAGTTTAGTTGAGGGACTCCTGGCTGGCTCAGTCAGAAGAGCATTTGACTCTTGATTTCAGGATCCTGAGTTTGAGCCCCACATTAGGTGTAGAGATTACTTAAGTAATTAAAACTTAAAAGAGAGTTTAGTTGAAGAGGAAATCATAATTCTTTTTTTAATGTTTATTTATTTTTGAGAGAGGGAGAGAGAGAGAACATGAACGGGAAAGTGCAGAGATAGAGAGGGGGACAGAGGATCCCAAGTGGGCTCTGAGATGACAGTGGTGAGTCAGATGTGGAGATTGAAGTCATGAGCTGTGAGATCATGACCTGGGCAGAAGTTGGATGCTCAACTGAGAGCCACCTAGGTGCCCAGAAATCATAATTCTTAGAGAAAATTAAAAGCATAGACATGGATTAGAATCCATGTGGTCTGCCTGTAATCCTCAGCTATTTGCTAGCATGAAAAATAGTTTTTATGATTGTAGAGACAGAAATAAAAATCAGTTCTCATTTTTCAGAAGCCCTCTCCTTTATATTGCCTTTCTTATGTGTCTTGTGGAAACTAAGTTACTAAAGGATGCTGTCTCATGATTTCTTGGTCTCAGAATTTAACATTGGCTGGCTGGTTATGATGCCTTAGAAGAAGTACTGAGCCCATTCAAAGGAGAATGAAGCTGAAGCAACTATGAGTGCTTCCAGTGACAGAGAAGCCAGTGATCTTCTGTGGTGGTGTAAACACTGGTGTCTATACATAAGAGATTTTGCTCTGCTTCGTTCTAGAATGAACCAGGAATCGAACTAACAAAGCAGGGCCCCAGGTATGTCATGTTGTTCTATTGGCTTGAGCCAACCCATGGATATATAGATTAAGAGAGTATCATAGGGTCTATTATCAATGCTGGGAAACATGAGAGTGAGCAAAGATTACCAAAGAGGCCAGAGGTACTGTTTTCAGGCAGTTAAACAAACAGTAGTTATTTGGACATCAGTTATGTGTTGGATATCTTGGATACAAAGGTACATGGCAAAGTAAAAAAAAATCATCAACAACAAAAGCTGTAATAGTGACTTGTATTGGCTATAGTAGAGAAATGGTCTGAATCAAGTGATGTGAAAACATACATGGAAAACAGTTATTTCCAACTGAGAAAATTAAGAAACAAGCCACATTTAACTTGACAGTTGAGTGAATATTTGCTGAGTCTGGAGGTACATCAGCTTATTACAGAGCAGAGGTTCACTGAAGATCTGTTATCTACCCTTACCTCTGTTTCTGTGTCTAAGTATCCAGTGATTTGCATGGGGGTCTGGAGCCTCCTGGAAATGAATTTATGAACTCCATCCTATTCATCTTTGGGGGTCAGGGATGTATGAGCATCTATGAGGCCTATGGAAGTGGTGCAAAGAATACACAAACACAGTAGTCTTAGAAGAGGATTCATCCAACCTGAGAGAAAAAGGATATAGGTCAGTAAGCCAGACTCCACACTAGAGCCTGAGGGTCATAGGGAAAAAAGTGGCTCTAAGTATAAGTGCATTGTTTTTGTACCTGAAATGAGCCAAAATGAGCCATCTGTGTAATGTGTATGTTTCCTAGAAAGGGAAGTATTGTATCCATAAATATTAAAATATTTGTAACACCTAGTTGCTCAAGCCAGCTGACTGAGGAATCCTGCAAATGATTAGAACAGTGAGATTCAGGGGCAGGTGGGGTGGGGAAGAGGTGAATGTGCTCAAGTAGATTGGAGAGAAGTAAGTACCCGAGGTGTCAGAATTAGAGGTGGCAATGATGCCGACAGTGGCCAAAAGGAATGGGTTAGTGTCTTGGAAGTAGAGAACTGCATGAGTAGAGGCCATGATGATGTGAAATTTCATTTCAGAAGAAAGCACACAGCAATGCTAAAAGAAAAAAAAATATGAGGAGCACCTGAGTGGCTCAGACGATTGAGCATCCAACTTTGGCTCAGGTCATGATCTCACAGTTCCCAAGTTCAAGCCTGCATCAGGCTCACTGCTGTCAGTGCAAAGCCTACTTCAGGTTCTCTGTCCCCCTCTCTGTCTGCACCCCCCACCCCACTCACACTCTCTCTCCCAAAAATAAACATAAGAGAAGAGAAGAGAAGAGAAGAGAAGAGAAGAGAAGAGAAGAGAAGAGAAGAGAAGAGAAAACATGAGAAGGAGCCTGAATTGAGCACTGGTGGTAGGGTGACCAATCAAAGCAGTTTACCTAGGACTGAGAAATTTTTCAGAATGGGAACTTTCCATGTTAAACTGGGAAAATACTGGGCAAACTGGGACAAGCTGGTCACCCTTACCAGAGGGATTTGCAAATATTGTGTGCTAACAATGGGAACATTGTAAGATTTTAAAGGAGGACGATGATCCTAAACAATTGAGGGTGTTATTGAGAGTCAGCCATTCTGCAGATGGAAGATATCAAACAAATACAGGCCAGGTACTCATGAGGTGTAACTTCATTTTTATACTGACTTGTGAAATTTAGTTTTACTGATTTTCAGACATAATCCACCTTCAATTTCCCAATTCTCAAATATAAAGTGTTGGTCCAGTAGCTGAACTGAGGACATAATTTCATGGGGCCAAAGCTGATAACTGGGATTCTGGATTGAGATCATTAAAATGTTGGTTCAGAAATAAGGCTGAGCCAGAATTGGTAAGGAAAAAATAGAGGCCCAAATGTCATAGTAGGTGAGGATGAGGTCTAATCTAAAGTTGCCAAAGCCATGGATTCAAAATGGGGTCACACAGATATGACCTTGACCTAGGGAAACAAGATAAATAACAAGCAGGTAGAGAGCAATTGTCATGGAAAGAGGGATCATTTACAGGAACAGTGCTGATAAATTACAAAGAATAAAGCAGTTTTATTTAAGCTTATTTTAATAGACGAGCAGTTAATGGTAAACGAATAGCTACCTTGGTTTAAATATCCAGAGGGAGGGGTACAGTTTGAGCCTACTTTGGGGGAAAATTCTGTAAGTACTAGCACAATGTCTGGAACATAACAGGTCTTTAGTAAGTACTGGCTTTCTGTCTTCTTTCTTCCTGAATATGAGGGAAAGCATAGCATTTTTCTAAATTACATGCCTTGCAACAAGTTGATCTGATTCTAGTCCTTTCTTCATACTGATTCCAGAACTATCATCTTCCAAAAATAATAGATAACCTTTTAAAATCACTGTATTAATTATTGTTTAAAAACTAAGATTCAAATTTCCTGGTATTCAAGGCCTGCCTATTTATTTATTTACTTATTTATTTACTTATTTACTTATTTATTTGAGAGAGAGAGAGAGAGAGAGAGAGAGAGAGAGAGAGAAGAGGAGCTCACCCAAAGCAGGGTTTGTGTTTTACCCAAAGTAGGGCTTGAGTTCACCTGATGTGGGACCCGAACTCATGAACTGTGAAATCTGACCTGAGCTGAGGTCAGATGCTTAATGACTGAGCCTTCCAAATGCCCTCAGGCTCCTTTTAAACCTGACCCCAATGTCCTTCTCCAGTATTGACTCCAGCCATTCCTTATCACACATTTTTTATTTGAGACAAACAAACTCTCTCCTTTAAAAAAAAATATGTTCACTATTGTAAATACCCCATTTTGAAGAAAAAACAAACAAGAATGAAATATGGAGGAACACACATTAGAGAATAAACTTAACAAATAATATGCAAGATCTACATGAAGAGAACTGAAGTGTACTGTTGGGGACCTCAAATATAAACGAATGAAATAAAATGCTCTATTCTTGAAAGGACTCACATAATCATGCTAACAATTCATATTAATTTATTCATTCTATACATTTGGTATGATATTACTAAAAATTTTATTCATTTTCTTACTGAACAAATTTCATATGAAAAAAATAATGTCTAGGACATTATTTGATTGACTGGGATAGGGGATAGTCTTAATAGATACTAAAACATATTACAAAACTAGAATAATTAAAAGTGTATACTATTACCTACATGGACCGGTCAATGGGATACCATACAAATTTTAGAAATAGTACCAAATATATGTGAGAACTTAAGTATGTGGTAAAAGTGACATTTCACACTGGTGAGGAACTGATAGACTATTCAATGAATGTTGTTAGAATATCTAAGCAGTCACCTGTAAAATATTAAAATTACTTTCATAGTTCACACCTAAATGAACTCCAGATTTAAACACAAGTTATAAACTGCTAAAAATATTGGTCCAATAAATGGAGAATAATTTAAAAAATATTTTCCTAGTATGATACTATGTCCAAAGGTGAAAGGGAAAAAGAGAAAATAGATAAATACCACTAAAAAAGTTTTTGAAATTTATATTATAAAAAAAACCATAAATAAGGTCATGAGAAAACATGGAACTCTGGGAAGAATTTGCTAATATCAACGGGAAATGGCTGTGAGCTCTATAAATCAATAAGAAATAGGCCAACAATTCAATAAATAAGTAAGCAAAGGAAATGACCAAAGAATTCACAGAAAAGAAACACAACTGGCTGTCAAACACATAAAAACCTGTTTGACTTCACACATCATGTAAGGAATGTGAATCCAAACTACCCAGGTCTTCACATTTACTTCTCAGATTGGAAAACGTCAAAAATCTTGATTATATACTATGGGTCTGTTAGAGTATAGGGAAATATGCTCTCTCATAATTCAATAGCAGAAGTATAACTTGATATAACCTGTATAAAGGAAAATATTGACAATCTCTAAGAATTCCATTGCTTAGAATATTCCTCTAAATTTACTGAAAGGAAAGCCTTGCAAAAGCCCGAAAGAATTTTCAGATTCCTGTTGCAGTTCATTGATATCTTCAAATTGTTCTTGTTGAAAATTTGACATAAAGGATCCAATCATTTCAGAAATGGTAGAAATGGTAGTGATTCTCTCATGCATGAATTCCCTTTGTAACTATTTCACCACCTCTCAAGGCAGCTTGTCCTATGCATTTCACCTGTTAAAATTCACTTCCTTAAGTTGAACCCCAAACTTCTGACCTTCACTCTGCCTTTTGAAGTAGCCACAAAATTCTACCAATTCACAATGGTATGATGCTAGATTCGAGGTTAACACTCATCTGATTTAATAAACAGCCTTTTTTTCAGCCTTCACTCTAGACAAACATGTCTAAGGCAACATTTTTCTTTGGGGAAAGTGGGTGCAATCAAGGCTCCCATTGGTCTTGATTAAGTAGAGATCATTATTTCATGTGCCCTTTGTTGCTCTCATATGCACAGAGCTTACCTCAGAGTGAAGGTGACACTTAAAGAAAGCTCTAAGAAGCAGGAGACTCGCATTTCACCTGGGGATGGGTAAGCTCCTTCCTCAGGGCAGCGCCTTAATCAGAGTTTTTATGATTTAGCAAGGGAAATGTCAGCTATGATGCTACCCCAGAAAGAAGCATATAATGAGCAAGTAGATGGATCTTCTTTATGGCTATTACTGTACAAGTGTCTTTGATGATGAGAACAAAGAGATGCAAATGAAAACTAGGGACAGTCTTCTGTCTATAAATGTTTCCAGCATCTGGGATCTTTTCCCTCAGCTTTAGTATCAAAGAGATACAGTGAACTAGAGCCCCACAACCAGTGGGCTCTCAGGTGCACCTGGTTCCCTACTGAAGTTACTAGACAGATGCTTCAGAGAAAAACAGCAAATGTAGGAAATTGAATTTACTGGACAACTGTGGAGATGGGGGAAGCATGGCCATATGCATAAACTTGGCAATTCATTTTCCCACATGATACAGTTGAATAACTAAAAATGCTAACCAATAATAATGTCATAGGTAAAGATTTATTAGCAAGTTGTGATGTCTTTCTGAACACATTTCTATTTGCGGGGGTGGGGGGAATTGTGTAGGTAGTTTCTCATTGCATGGATAACTACTCAGTGTGGCTATAGGAATTTCATAGGTAGCATTAAAACAGGGGACTCTTTTCCTTGGAATCTTGGATATTAAGTTTTAAGCATGGGTCTCAGTGAGTGCTCTGGTCTTCACAAGATGGCATCTATTATCAGAGAAAAAATGCACAGGACTGGGTCAAACAGTCAAGGAAGATTTCATTCAAGACTATTACAGCAGGGGGAAAAGATTGAATTCAACTCTACTGACACAAAAAGCAGGAGAGGTTTTAGGCACTGGGTGAGCTAGTGGAAAATAATAGAAGGATTTTAGTGGGGATGTTGGTTGGTGTGATTAGGCCATCTGATTTTTCTAATTGCTGCTTATCAAAGTTTTGCTCCTATAGGCTATAGTCTATAGACTAGAGTCTATAGTTTCCTACCGAAACTAGAATATAGAAGCACTATCTATATTAGTGATTTTGACTCGAGGGGTTGGCTCCCAGGTCCTGGAGAAAGACATTACTGGGTTGTAAAACTGGCAAGAGGCTGGGAGAAGATTTATATCTCAAAGGGGCAGATAAAGAATTTACAATTGCAAGTTTTCTAAAATAAATGTTCTAAGCAAAGGGAAGTCAGGGACCTATGTCAGAAATAAACCTGTTTAAAGTTTAGTCAAGTTGAGGGAAAATATAAGACCATATTGGGCCAACTTAAGGCATAAAGAACTCTATATTGAATTCCTGTTGGGTCTAGAGAGGGAAAAAAATAGAATTTTGAAGAACTCAGAAAAGTCAATCATACCATCAAATATGGAAGATCTTTTTTAGCTTGGGGCTAGATTGTGAGTAGTGTCAAAATTCTGAGAATGGGGCCTTCTTCCTATAGGCAGAGGACAGTTCCTCACTGGGTTCCCCATCCCTAATTCTGTCACTTTACCTCAAGCAACTTCATATATGAAAGTTAAGCCTTAGAGACTAGCCTGAATGGAAAGAGAAACAACGGAAGAAATGGTTGACAGGCATCTAAATTAGGTGCCTATGCACTCTATCTCATTTAATTCTGACTACAGTCTTAGTAAGTATTTGTTTCTAACCCATGCAACAGATGAGGATGTGTTGAAGTTTAGGGAAGATAAGTATTTTGGTCATGGTGAACAGCTAATGTACATCAGAGCCACATCATAACCCGGTTCTTTCTGGAACTTAAAAAATATGGTTTTTTTTTGTTTTTTTTTTTTTTGGTTTGGTTTTTGGTTTTGGTTTGTTTGTTTGTTTGTTTGTTTGTTTTGAGTGTGTATGTGTGTGTTTCTTGGAAAGTTTGGGACAAGACAGGTCACAGTTCTATGTTTTTGCCTTAAGCGTATTGCTCATAGTACAATAAGCAGAGTATGGGCCAATCTACCATCACTCTATCCCCTACTTTGTAGCAGAATTATCCTTATATAATGCAAGTTATTATAGTAGGCTTCTCCCTTGCTTGAAGCCAATGGTTTCCCATTTTCTTCAGAATGAAATCCATGTCCTAAACTGAGCCTACAAAATCCCAAACAATCCATTCCCTAGTCTCTAACTACTCTTCCCCCTTGCTTACTGTGCTTCAATGTATGAAATCAACACACTCTTTCCTCGTTACACCAAACATGCTCCTGCTGCAGGACCTTTGTACTTGCTCTTCCCTCTGCCTGAAACACTTCCAGATAGCAACATGGCTCGCTCTCTAAGCATTTTGTTGTGTCTAATGGCTCTGTGCATTTCTTTTTCTGTGAAATGTCTATATGTTTTATTTACTTAAAATTAGTTTTTGTTCTTTGTTTTGTTTCTAGGAGATTTTTATGTATAGGAACATAAGTGCCTCCCCCACTTTATTTCCTTGATTTCCTCAAGGAAACTTAAAAAATATGTAGCCGAATATATTACTTTTTATTATAATTACTTCTAAATCAAATCATAGTTAAGATTTCCTCACTTAGAGATTGCAAAGGAATACACTGATTTTTCTTTTTTCAATACTTATATGGTTTTATTTTTACAGTTATATTTCTAATCATTTACATTTACCTTTTGTGTGATATAAAGTTGGAAGTGTAAATCCAAATTTATCTTCTTTCTCAAATGAATATTTGCCCTGATACAATTTCCTAAAAATTTTTCTCTCCTCTACTTACTTTGAGAACCCACCTTTATAATACCAAATTGCCATATGCACTTTGCTTTATTTCTGGATTTTCTATTGTATTTCATTGGTCTCTCTTTCTGATTAAATAACTGATGCATATTTAATGTATGCAACTGCATCTGCTGAACAGTGAAGAAGTCAGCAGCATCTGTTCAGAATTGGCCTCGAGTCCCTTGTGGAGTATGTCTCAATGCATAGTTTACATCCACATTATACTGGATATTTGTTAAGACTGGATTCCTGGACTCTGATTTCAAGAAAGTCTCCATCAGAATGGGGTTGGGACACATTTTCACATTTATCTGAAAATAAATTTGACAACTAATATTCAGATGAAGTTTAGAGATGGAAAGAAGGAAAATCCATTCAACATTTTTATAATGGATGCCTATTTGATCCTTTCTTTTCCTAAATCCACAGAAAGCTATTCTGTTTTACCATATAAGCTGCAAAACCAGGAAGGAGCTATTACAGCTCAAATTGCAACACTTTTTGACTACCACCCTAATTAGTGGGTGTGAATTCCTTTGGCATCACTTAATGACATACTAGTTGTTGAACCTGAGGTAGGTCAGGCTGGAGCATTAGCCAAATGGTGAGAACCAGGAGGATTAAGTGATTAATTGGAATTACTCTGTCTCAGTTCTAGCCACTGCACTGTATCAGCATCAGCACATCAAGAATCTGTAATTTGTATATTCAGAAAACCAATGCCAAATGGGAGGAGTCACTGTGCTAACATGTTTGCTAACCATATTTAGAGTCAATAAATTAAGATTAGTTACTTTGCATATAAAATCATATCAAGAGTGAAAATAGAACCAATCGGAGGAAAGCAGTTCCTCACAAAAGGGCTTAAGATCTCTGTGCTTCCATAGTTCAGTATTACTTATTCTTGTTGCAGGGTACATGAGGTCCTTCTGCTTTTACATAGCTTGAAGTCTCTCACTGAAGACTCAATATTGCTCTAATAATAGGCCTCATACCATAATTGATCTGCAGAGGCTATTTAGGCACTGGAGAAGAAGAGAGATCCTCCTTCCTACACAATGTTTAGTGGGCCAATTCAAAGACTGTGTCAAGGTCCTATGGTCTTTTTCCATATCTGGGGAGAATAAATAAATGGTTGATTTATTAATAGGAAGACTTAGTTTACATAAACTGAATAATTTTATAGTCATTTTTTAATGTTGAATAATTCTATAATAAATACAAACAATTTTGGAAGGTTACATTTTGTTGGGTTACAGCTATACAGAAATAAGTGAAATAAGTGGAAAGCAGAAGAGGGAAGGGTAGTTTTTAAGAGTCACAGAAATTGGAGAGTTATAGGGCAAATTCAAATCTCTGTTCTCAAAAGCTGGGAGCTGGCTGGGAAATATTAGAAGCAGGACAGAAATATTAGAAGCTAGGTGAATGGAAAAAAAAATCAGAGATGTTAACACAGACCAATGGCAGAAGGCAGAGAGAACTGGGATTGAATTTGACAAATTGGGGCTCTTGTCATGGGTGGGCCAGCTGGAAGAGGAGACCCTTCGGTTTTGGGTCTTTCATTATTTTCAAATATTCCTAATGTTCTATAGAAATTCATCACCACAGCTCCAAAGAATGAAATACAAAATTCACAAGAATTAATGTTATTTCTATTCTGTTATAGAGCCACAGTCTATAATTCATTAAAACCATTGACCATTGTCTATCCTGATGTGGTTACATCTTCTGAAAGGCATTCTGACAGAACCAACCAAGACCAACTATTCCTCTTTTATATCTCTGTGCCTGCCCTTTAAGAAGCATCTAGAATTTCTTAGTATAAATGTCACGACTCCTTCCATAGCACTAGGAATAACCGCTCATACTTACAGTCTTCATTACAGAGATGGACACAGTGATACTTACAGTAGACTGCAGTCAGAGTAGGTAAACTAGATTAGGAAGCTTTGAAGGACAGGTCAGGGCCATGGCAGTAAAGTAGGATGAAGTTCCCAAAATTTTCCCACGTGCGGAAAAGAGGGTTTAGTTTTAAGAGACAAAACTAAAGATTGAAAAGATGAGATTTAGGGGCTTGGGTGGCTCAGTTGGTTGAGCATCTGACTTCGGCTCAGTTCATGATCTCATGGTTCATGAGTTCGAGCCCCACATTAAGCTCTATCTCTCAGCTCAGAGTCTACTTGCCTGCTTTGGATCTTCTGTCCCCCCCTCCCCCTCCCCTGCTCATGCTCTTTCCCTCAAAAATGATTAAACACTTAAAAAAAGAGATGAGATTTATTCTCAGGCTCTATCAGTACCATGCTTGCCAAGGATCAGTGGGATGATGGTGTGGGTGCAGGAGAAATCAAAGCAGTTGTGGAAACAAGCTAGTGGTGCTGTTCTGTGCTCTACCAGAGAGAAATAAGGACAAAGACCTAGACACAGATGAATACGTGATACAGCTGTTTAGTAACAAGTACCGCACAGACACTGCTCAATGAAAACAGACTCTAGCACCAGTGTCAGAGCAGGGCCTTGGAAGCACGAGCGTGTTTGGTTGTTGGATTGTGGAGATATGTAGGGTTTCCACAGGAAGGTTGTGGGGTAGGTGGACACTGTCAAGGCTCAAGGCAGTAGCTGGCTCTTTACCTAGTGTATAGCAGTATTTTAGTGTTTATTTGGGTCACAGATATAGCTCTATTGATACACACAGGCAGAATATCAAAGTTTCAGAAGATAGACATGCTATGCTGGGCTGGCATATGCTGTGTTTATGAGTGTACAGTCCTTCTAAGGAGCTGAGGTACTGTTATATACATATGTCCCAGAAGATGTTGGCTAGAAATGAGATTGATGAGCCCTTCATTGAAAAAAAAATTCCAGATCAAAATTTAATTTTATTTTCCAGGAGCAACAGCTTTTTCAGTGTGGGATGCTAGATTCATGAATTGGCAGACAAGAAGGTCTAGAAAAAATCTGGACACACAGCTTGAGTTTCTGTGACACTCTATTTTTCAATGATACTTAGTAAACTCAAAATCAACTTAGAACCTCAAATAAATCTCAATGGGGGTCTAAGAATTATCAGTCACAAATAGCATATGGGCATTCACATTGTATCCTTTAGTATATTTCCATAGCCTATCCTTATGTTGTGTTAATTTTCACACAGTTCATGTCCTTCTGTCTTTTTGAAAATACTGTGAACTATTTTAGAAATAAGAAAATAAAATGGCACTTACTGAAGAAGTTATTGTGCACTGGGCACTATTCTAGATGTGTTCTATCGTTTCAGTTTTCATTGCAGTAGCCACACCAAGGTAGACATTTTATAAGTGAGGATATTAAAGGATCTGAGGTTATTTTGTAAGTGCCAGAGCCAGGAATGGAAACAGAAATCTGTCTGGTTGATTCTCTTTCTGTTATACTCTGCCTGAAGCTAGAATAATTGTGTTTTCGTGCCCTATGAAACCTAGCTAATTAGAGTGAATTGTGTATAGAAACTCTCAAGTACTCCATAATAGTGTTTACTGAAAAGTGAAAACTTTAGAGAAGTTCAGGGAAACCTCTGAGCATTTTAGACTTTTTTTATTGTCAATTGTAAATGCCCATTCTGTCATCTTCACGCACTACATCTGATAGATCATCTCTTTGTCTATAAACTGAGGAGGAACACGCATCTAGCCATAAAGAATGTGTTTGTACAGCATGCTTCTATGTCCCTGACAGAGATGAGTCCTTCTGACTGGAATAGGGATGAGGAAGCACAGGGAGAAATACCGCTAGGGAGAAATTCATTGAAAACATAATCAAAGTGACAAAGTTGGTGAATGTACCAGTGAGCATTTCTTGTTGCCTTAGCATGAAATATTCCTGTAGAAAGTGAAAAAAAAAAAAAAAGATACAGCTCCATGCAGTATTGAATTGAAAAGGACATATTACATGATAGAGACTTATATAAATTAATGTAAAACAGGCCTGGCTCTATTCAAAGCTGATTATGTTATTTCTAGCAGTAAGTCTGCACATTTTGCATTATTTAATTCATTCACTACAAGTTGCATTCCAGAGAACTATTCCAGAAATATTGACTAGCTACCTATGTTTAATAGCTGACAATCAGTAACTTCCTTGGGGTGGACGTGGGGGATGAAATACATTCAAGAAATTCATTCTCCCGAGCAAGCTTTTACCTTATGTCTGAGCCTTAGATTCTCTCTCTGTGCTTAGACCTTCCTAAGTGAAATTGACACTTGCACAAAGCGGGAGCCCCTACCTGCCTTCCTCTGCCAGAGCCCTGTGGATCACTTTGAATTTCCTTACTGCTGGCTCATTTCACAAAAGGTTGAAAAGATGTTCTAGGAAACATCTTTCCTGCCATATCTTGTTGCCCTGTTCACGTGTTGTGGCCACACTTTTCAAAAATCATTACCTCCGGTGGAAACAAACTCATCATAAGCCTCTTGAAATATACCTCAAGCCCATGACACTTTTGGACTGACATCTATTCATAGATTGACTATAAATAGGCACCAATTTACACCCAATTAGATGTGGAGGGAAATCTGGGGTTGCAGGAAAATTTCCAGCCACTCAGTATGCAAGATCTGTGTGATGGCTGAGTGACTGATATAACTGCCATTTGTTAAGATTTCACCTTATTTAATCTCCACTCAGACACTCCTAATTTGTGCAGAGCCTAGGGAATGACTTAAGACAAGGTAATTAACTGGAACATAGCATCTTTGAAGAAAAAAAAAAGACAAAACTATTTACTTATTTTCTTTCCTTTTTTTTTAAGTCTGAATAATGAGACCATATTCTCCTCCATGAACTCCTCCCAAATTGCAATATTCTGATTGAATTAAAATCACCAAGAATTCATCTTCCCTAAGAAAATGTAATCCAGGGGTGCCTGGGTGGCTCAGTTGGTTGAGTATCTGACTTCAGCTCAGGTCATGATCTCGCAGTTTGTGAGTTCGAGCCCCACATCAGGCTCTGTGCTGACAACTCAGAGCCTGGAGCCTGCTTCCGAGTCTGTGTCTCCATCTCTCTCTGCCTCTCCCCTGCTCGTTCTCTGCCTCTCTCTCTGTCAAAAATAAATAAACTTAGAAAAAAAAAGAAAATGTAATCCAAATAATAAACTGCATGTTTTGGTCACCCCTTAGAATCACAAATTAGTTTCAACCTGGGCTGGATAAAATGAGTCTGTGGCTCTGGAGAATGGGAAAAAGGCAAGTATTAGTCGATGAGGGACTTTGATCTTATAGAGTCTAATCACTTCTGTTCACAAAATCTCATTTAAAATGACAATGCTAAATTCCTAAGCCTCCACAGGACCTAATAGTGATTAGTTCAAATGTATCTAAATTGCTGCTAAGAATTGATTATTATGAAGAGAAATCTAAAGAGAGTTTGATTAAATTAATGTAATGCTTTCTTCAGCTTAAACAGAGAAAAGGAACATTTACTTCATCCAGTAGTTTCAGATGGAATCACACTTCTTTACGCACATATATTAAATGCACTTCTAGTTTTTGATGAATTAAAATGGAAAAATAATTGCTCAAATGGCACCGGACCTGGTTTCATCATCCAAAGACATTTGAGATCTCATAAAACGGGACTTTTCAAATTTTAATGTGCCTCAGATCACCTGGAGACATTGTTAAACAGAAGATGCAGATTCTATAGGTCTGAGGTGAGGCATGGTATGCATTTCTAGTAAGCTGCCTGGTGAGGTCAATGCTGCTGGTTCTTGGACCAACCATAGTTTGAATAGTGAGCTTATGGAGCATCTGGGTCATGATTATGAAAATTAATTACCACTGCATGGGGATAAGCTAGTTAATACTATATGCTGATTTGTATGATGCCTGATAACTAGTAGTGTAATATGTCTCTGATAAAAAAAAAGGAATTGTTTAAAATTTACAGAATCAGAAGATAGCAGAATTTTCTAATCTTGCCTTTACTACATGTAACAGTTATCCCTAATAAGTGTGTATTACTTTCCTTTTACAAAGCAATTTTACATAGTATATGTTGCTTAGTTTTATGATAATCCCTTAAAAACCCTGTGAAATAAGTCAAGCATGCATTTCCTTCATTTTCCTTATGAGTAACCCAAAACTGAAAGTTGATGTGATTTGCACAATTTCACATTATTATTCATCAAGAGAGCCATGACTCTAATTCATATCTCTGACCAAATCTGACCATGTCTCTGAACACAAATATGGTGTTCTTTCTCCTAACAGTAGATTTTGTGTGGATCACATAAATTCCATAGCCCCTCTCTTCCTTATGAAATGGGTGATTCAGGTTCAACCAGACCAGTGGTTATCAGCCTTCATTGTGCAACCAAATTATGTTGGGAACACAAAAAATACTAGTGACTAGCCCCATTCCAGAGCAATTGAGCTGGAACCATCAAGAGTGGAGCCAGGATACCATTTCTTTTCTTCTTTTTTTTTAATGCTTATTTTATTTGTTTTTATTTTTTTTTTAATTTTTTAAAGTTTATTTATTTTGAGACAGAGAGAGAGCATGAACGGGAAAGGGTCAGAGAGAGAGGGAGACACAGAATCTGAAACAGGCTCCAGGCTCTGAGCAGTCAGCACAGAGCCGGACACCGGGCTTGAACTCACGGACCGCGAGATTGTGACCTGAGCCGAAGTCGGACCCTTAACCTACTGAGCCACCCAGGCGCCCCCTTTTTTTTTTTTAATTTTTTTTAACGTATTTGCTTTTATTTTTGAGAGAGAGAGAGAGTGTGAGTGGGGGAGGGGCAGAGAGAGAGGAAGACACAGAATCCGAAGCAGGCTCCAGGCTCCAAGCTGTCAGCACAGAGCCCGCCTCAGGGCTTGAACCCATGAACCGGGAGATCATGAGCTGAGCTGAAGTTGGACTCCTAATGACTGAGCCACCCAGGAGCCCCAGAATACCATTTCTTTTAATTTTCTAAGCTGATTATGATGCATAGTGAAGATTGAGAACCAATAACATTATATATCCACTATAATACCTTTTTTACCAAAAAAATTTTTTAATGTTTATTTATTTTTGAGAGAGAGAGAGAGAGAGAGAGAGAGAGAGAGAGAGAGACAGAGCACAAGTTGGGGAGGGGCAGAGAGAGCCGGAGACACAGAGTCCAAAGGAATCTCCAAGCTCTGAGCTGTCAACACAGAACCTGACTCGGGGCTTCAGGAGCTGTGAGATCATGGCCTGAACTGAAGTCGGATGCTTAACTGACTGAACCACCCAGCCCTCCCTCCACTAAAGTACATTTAAGTGAAGGAATTCTACCTGGCTATAAAGATAGGTTTTTTGTCTATCTGCTCTATGAAAGTCTTGGTGACAAATCTAAAAACATAAGTTTAGATAAGTGTATCACTAAAAATGTTAATTATGACTTAGCAAGCTTTTACTATTTCTTGTGTGTTGTGCAGGCCTTGAAAATTTAGGGACATTTTGGTTGATGCTTTAAAAAAATCACTTTTACTTAAACAAGTAGAGATTTTAGTTTACTCCCTGTATCTACACTCTGTGTAACATCAATATTTCTGAGTTTCCTATTTGTCCTTTGAAACTGGTACTAAATTTGAGCTTTCATTTGGGCTTTCATTGAAGTGGATGTCTAAACTCCTCCAACTGCTTTCTGATGTGACTCCTGTTTCCCCTTGTGGCTGCAGTGAGGATTTAGACAGAGTATACTTACATAGTTATTAGATTACCTAATATTTCTATCAGGAATTGAGCATGTAAATGGTTTAGACACAGTCCCTTCTAAGAGTTAAAATTTCAGTCCTAAGCCCCACCTAATATAAATTTCTCAAAAAGTTCAGGTTGTTGAAAGCAGATATTTCTGTTTTTATTTTACAGAATCCTTTACTTTACTTTACTTTACTTTTCTGTAGTTGTCATAAGATGAAGAATACAGGATTAGTCAATATCTTACCCTAGTAGATTCTACTCTGTTGATCATTTTTCAAAGTTGAATAGACATGAGAAAAATGAAGGCTTTGAGCCCTTGGAAAGGCCCAAGGGGGATTTTGGCTTTCCTGGGTAATTCTTGAATATTTGACCACCCGAGGCCCAAGAGGGTTTTAAATGAAGCTATCCCTTCTGGAAGAATTCTAATCCAGAGTGATGTCACTGGGTCAATGATGAATCTCTAAGACTGTCTAAGAAGGGTTCAGAGTTTGATGCATAACAGGTAATACAATGCATTTCATTTTGAGAGTGGAAATTCAATCAAATATACACTATTTGACATGTAGTCCATGTCTTTTTTTTTAAGTTTTTTTAAAAAAATTGTTTATTTTTGAGAGAGAGGGAAAGAGATGGAGGGAGAGGACAAGCAGGGGAGTGGCAGAGAGAGGAGGACAGAGGATTTGAAGTGGGCACTTGTGCTGACATCAGTGAGCCGGATGTGGGGCTAGAACTCACAAACTGTGAGATCATGACCTGAGCCGAAGTTGGGTGCTCAACTGACTGAGCCACCCAGGCGCCCCAACATGTCTTGATTCCCAAACTTCCTGGCTTGGATTTTCTAAAACTAGATAGTTTATTCAATAAGGAAATAAATGCATACCGCTCTAAAGAAGACTATAGTATTGGCTTATTGGGGTAGCAGGTGCAGAATGATCTTTCTGACAGCAGATCATCAATACTGGTTCTTTGATGTTTTAACCTGATCACCTGGCCTTCCTTACACCAATTATTTGAGGGTAGTCATGAGATCCAGAGATGCTTTTCTCATTTGGTTTTACTGTGAGATTTTTAGATTGGGTGGAGAATTATCTGGTTGTCATTATAAAATACACTTTTGTTCACCACAAGCAGAATTGTCCTATAACACCCCATTGCCTTTACTAATTTCTAGATTTTTTAAATTCATTCTTACAATGCCTTAATAACATCACTCCTGAACTCCATGGGCCTCACAGGGACTGGATTCTTTTGTTTGGGAGATTCCAGGTATATTTCTTTCATCTCCCTCCTTGATAAACAACTTTGTCTGAACCCAGCTGTGCCTGGTCTCCTAGAAAACATTTAGCTACCACTGTTCTTGGGAGATGGTTACTGTGTTCACAGACTATTAGAAAATTCTACTGCTCCATTAACTCCCCTATTTGTATCTTGGAACTTTATTTTCTAGTGGACTATTTCTGCAGTTTATAGCTGTTTCCCCACAGGGCAAAGCATGGAGTCAGTGACTGACATTAAATAATAAATGTCAGCAAAGTGATTACTCTCATTTGGAATTAATAATATTTTATTAAAATTCATAAGAGCACTCAACTGGTAGCATCAGAACCAATTACTCATGTGAGCACTGAATATGCCTTCCCAATTCAAAGTGTGCAGTAACTCTTTTTGATTTAAGGAAAACACATCTCTGTATTAGGTTGGAGGATCTAAGTTTTTCACTCTTCCTATGTCAGTCTGAAGGCTGGATTAACCTATAATGTAAATGTTTAAATATTAAGAACAGTAGAAATTTAACCTTTCTAAGGGAAAAATTCAGATGACAGATGGTATCATATTTATTCTATTCTTAGAGATTTGTCCTTTTGTTAAGGTTAAATCAGAGTAAAACCTAGGTTAAAACCATCTTTAATTTTGTTTGGTCTCAGAGTTAAATATTTGATAGGAAAATGAGATAGGAAAAGACAAGCTAGTTGTATCGGGTACCTGTTTTCTGTCCCTCCAAATCTATTCTTTAGTGATCTCAATTATGTATTTTGCTTTAAGGATCTGAACTTCATGGACACAGTGGAGGAGACTGAGCTCCCTTGATTTCTGACTGCATACAGTGTTCGGTCAATAAGAAGTCATATGGCATCAGAGGAAGAGAGGAGAAAGGTAGGATTTAGTGTCCCCTGGATCCCTTCTTGGGAGGTTGCTCCAGGCTAGCTGTATGTTTTTCTTCCATGAAATTTCGCTGCTCCACTAAAGATGACCCTCCATATAGGACTTCCATCTAGATGCTGGGGATCTCTTGTCACGTTTCTCCAGGCTTAGACGTTGTAGCAGCTTTACTATTACTGGTTTCATGGTTCTGCACTATCCCTCGTAATTTTCTTATAAATGTGACTGTGGTATTTCCTGAAGGGACCCTGCATGATTTACTAGTGTTAACATGCTACAGGTTTGAGTGAATGGGATATCTGTTTGTCTTATCTCTAAGTAGAGTATGATGTAAGGGAGCCTGTTAGCTACATACAACTTTCAACCTTAAAAAAAAAAAAAGCTGAATTGTGATACAAATGGTGAGCAATATGAGTGATGAATGATAATGAGAGATGAAAAAGTATCTATCTGTAATATTTAAGGATATTCAGTTGGTTTGCATTAGTAACAGCCATATTGTTGCTAATGACTGGCTGCCAGGAATCTGTATTGACACGTATTTTGAATACATCCTGATTACACTGATACATACTATTCATGTGGATAAGTTGACTGCTTGATAAACTTCTTTCCACCTGAAAATTGTCAGATAAAACCTTCATTCAAGCCTTAGAAAGCTATCAGAGAACTTTAAGACATTTTCAGGGAATTAGAAAACAGTTAATTTTAAACTCATATAAAATGTTTTAAAAGCATATTTTGGGGGGAGTGGTTATAAATTATTGATTTATATTACTGAAATTGTAATACAATGGCTTTCACTTAATTCATATGTGTGTGTGTGTGTGTGTAGTGTTTTATTTTTTCAAAGAATGTATTTCAGATTAACTTAGAAGTCTTTTAATGTTCAAATCAATGGGACTCAATTTGGTTCAGCACCCATCTGCAAGAAACAATCCATTTGCAAATATACTATATGTGAACTAAAAAAGAAAAGTACACCATAATCTTAGCTTTATCATGAAACTCACATTAGTTATAGAATGATTTCTATGTTATGGGCAGTCACTGTATTTACCTCATAAGTAGTATCTTATTTAATCCATCAGCCAAGTAATATTAATTAGTACTATTTCAGTTAACGAAAATAGGACTTAGAGAGGTTTAACTTGCCCCAAGATATGCATTTAATTAACACTTAATTGGAGTTTGATCTGAAGACTGTCTAACTCCAAAACTCATGTTGTCAACCATTTTGATAAATTGCTTGCTTGAGCGTTTTTATAGCTTAAAGCAATTCTTACGTCTTTGTCCAACAGCAATCAAAATTTTTTTTTATGATCATTAATTAAAGTAGGAAGAATTACTTGTAACTGTATTAGTGTGTGCTTATTTCTTGACATTGTCATCTAAATTGGCTCAGTAACATCTTTCTGTAATGACTGTTAAAATAAGGCAGCAAAAATATAAGGTATGAAGTAGTGTAGTCCAAGCATGAATTAAAGGGGCAGCTGTGGGAATGTTAAGAAAGAACACATGTGGAGGAGATCATAATGAAATAATTGACAGGATTATTTAATTAAAATCTAGACTTAAAAGGGGTATTAGATATTATTTATTATCCTTTCTTTTATACACTAATGAAATGGAAGCCTAATAGATAAAATGGCCTCCCAACGGGCACTGTGGAAATATCTGAGGACAGTTGGTAAGAAAACACTTCCTTTGATGATTGAACTAAAACAGACATCGACATATTTTAATAAATTTGAAAAAAATGAGACATTATCTTTAACAAATGAGTAAATATTACTAAAGAACATATTAGTTGAACATCTATATTTAGGTTTATTTCTGGGCTCTTGATTCTTATCTATCAGTTTGTTTTTATGACAGTATCGTACTATTTTAATTACTATAGCTTTATAATGTAGCTTGAAATCAGGAAATATGATGCCTCCTGCTTTGTTTTTCTTTCTCAGTATTGCCTTGGTTGCTTAAGTTCTTTTGTGGTTCCATATAAGTTGTAGAATTGTTTCTTCGACTTCTGTAAAAAACACCGTTGGAATTTTGATGGGGATTGCATTGAATTTATAGATAACATTGGGTAGTATGGACATTTTAACAAATTAATTCTTCCAATCTATATGCAGGTGATATATTTACATTTATTTGTGTATTCTTCAATTTCTTTCATCAGTGGTTTGCACTTTTCAATTTAGAGGTCTTTAACCTCCTTGGATACATTTATTCCCCCCTGGTTAAATTACAATTTGTTGCTCTTTTAAAGAGGACAATTTTAATTTTTTTTTCAGATAATTCATTGTTAGTGCATAAAAACACTACTATTTTTGTTTGTTAATTTTGTATCCTACAAATTCACTGATTTATTGGATCTAACCATTTTTTGGTGGTCTTTAGGATTTTCTATATATAAAATCATGCCATCTGCACATGATTTTCTAATCTTTCTAATTCTTTCTAATTCTTATGCCATCTATCTGTTTACCTATCTATCTTTCTATCTATATTTTTGTGATTGCTCTGTCTAGGATATCCACTACTGTATTCAGTAGGAATGGTGAGCACCCTGTCTCATTTTTTACTTAATAAAATTTAGATTCCACATGAAGCTGTGAGCTGTTTTTAGGAAAAGAAAAATAAGGAGATACAAATAAGAAAACATAAATGTTCCTTTTTTAAACTGTCATAGCATGGTCATAAAAATTTATTAAAAATATACGAGGATTTTCTTTTTTGATATTAAAATCCTTATGCTATTTAATCACCTGTTGTGTCATCATCCACGTGGCTTCTCTTTCTTCAGTTGTTAAATGATAGTGTTCTACCTGACCTGAATTTTTCATGAAATCAGTAATTCAAGATATTCAACAATCACATCCAATATCCCATCTAGAGACTTTATAAAATGCTACATCTTTGTATATTTGATATTTTTCTTTGAAATTAATTTGAATTACTTTTTTACTGTATTGTTAAATATAGGAAAGATCTACCAACAGAGATCGTGACATAACATGGGAAATAGAATTTACTGTTACATGTGTAAATAGCAAGTATTTTATAACTGGTTAGTCATGGGTAAATATTTTCCACCACTTTAGTGAGTATGGTTGACATTCAAAAACTGTACACGTGTAATGAATCCAACTTGAAGTTAGGAGATAAGTATGTACCTCTAAAACCACAATTACAGCCTATGCCATAAGCATATCTATCACTTCCAAAAGTTTCCTTCCACCCTCTTCAACTTATTATAATTTTTTGTGATAAGAAAAATTAACATAAGATCTACCCTCTTGGTAAATTTTAAGTATTTGTAAGTATACAGTACAATACTGTATTTACTGTAGTTTAACAATGTTATTAACTGTAGGCTTTATGCTGTACAGTAGATCTCTAGGACTTATTTATTTTGTGTAGCTCTAACTCTGTATTCTTTGATTAATATTTCCTCATTTTCCCCTAATCCTATCCTGAACAACCACCATTTTACTCTCTGTTCCCGTGAGTTTGACAATTTTAGATTCCTCATATAAGTGGTATCATGTAGCATTTGCCTTTCTGTGTCTGACTTCTTTTGCTCAGCATGATGTAAAAGGAAATGCAGTGTAACAGCTGAAGATTTGTTAGATAATATTGCTAGGTTTATCCATGTTGTCACGAATGACAGGATTTCCTTCTTTTTTAAGGCTGAATAATGGTCAGTTGTGTGTATATATCACATTTTCCTTATCCATTTATCCATTGATGGAAATTTAGGTTGCTTCTGTGTTTTGGCTATTGTGGATAACATGTATGACATTTGTTTCCCCACACGACTTTGTCACTGCAAGGCATAGAACATATTTGATTAGATAATAAGTATCCCTTTAAGAGTGTATGTGCTAAAATTAAATAATTTCACAAATGTTTATTGCACACTTACCATTATACCGCAGCATTTATGTGTATGTATATGTTTGACATGGAAGTCTTTATAAACCAAAATATGTGTTAAAAATATAAATTTCAGTCATGCTATCTATCTGAAGACCAAATACAAATTTTCAAATTGTTGTCAATATATAGCAATGTCTATTTGCATTTTAGCTTTGGATTTCTATTCTTCAGTTTAGTTAATGAGCAAACCCTCCAGTTTTTAAATCTTTTGCTATTAATTTTGATATACAGTGATTGTAACTTGAAGACAAGATCATTAATGCTGACACTAGATAATACTTAGTATTATTTATTTATTTTTGCTTAATTTCATAAGAAAAAATAAGAGATTTAACTATGTTGTTTCTAGCAGATGTTCAATTACATAGTATTGTGGTTGTCTTGTCCTCTTCCTGAGTTCACTGAAAAATAAAAATAAAGGGGCGCCTGGGTGGCGCAGTCGGTTAAGCATCCGACTTCAGCCAGGTCACGATGTCGTGGTCCGTGAGTTCGAGCCCCACGTCAGGCTCTGGGCTGATGGCTCAGAGCCTGGAGCCTGTTTCCGATTCTGTGTCTCCCTCTCTCTCTGCCCCACCCCCGTTCATGCTCTGTCTCTCTCTGTCCCAAAAATAAATAAACGTTGAAAAAAAATTAAAAAATAAAAATAAATAAAAATAAAGTCCTTCCATATCCTTATGGGCATCAGTTTTCCTCAAGATTTGTGGAATGATACTTTCTCATATGGGAAGTAGGTTTAATATTTTTTATTTCCTTTAAAGATACCAATGAAAATTCCTCAGCAGCTGAATGTCAAATATGTTCTAAATGGGTTCACTCTTTTATTTCTTCTCTTTGGCCTTTTTTAAGTATAGAGATTTATATGCTTGAGTATGTGTGAGCACAAACATAAACACACTCATATAACACACACACAACAGACATGCATTTAAAACATGCCAAACTTGCTTTCAAGCCCATTGATTTTGGAAATAAAAGTTGTTTGTAGTGTAGATGTGATTGTCTAGGAGCATTTTAGATGAAAATGCAGCCAGCCTAGATTATAGTGTGAACTCTCAGCACTGTGTTGCTCATACTCTTATTTTTTATGTACAATTAAAAGAGCAGACCTGGCTTTAAAACAAGTTCATTCCATTTTTATTGCCATAAATTCTCCCCTTCTCATTGCCTCCAGCTCTTACGGGATGCACAAATATATTTCCTATTCTGAGCAGTGGCTCATAAATACAGAGAGAGAAGGAAGTCGTTGGAAAGCAGGTCTCTTCCAGGAGCATGGACAGCTGCCTAGAGGGGCACTCAATCATGCATTTTGACTTTGGTAATTGAATGCTGTATCCATTTCTCTGCCACATTATCATAAAAAAAGAATATCTAAGGAAATGCAGTATTACAGCTAAATATTTGTTGGATAACATTGCTAACTCTTTTAAATGATCTCATGGCAAGGAATAAAGGGATCGGAGGGGGGAGAAACTAGGATTCCAGTGTTGCTTTTTATTATATTTTTATGTCTGAAATGGTAATTATGCTTTTAAGTGCTATTCCATCTATTATAATGAAAGTATGTGGGAACCTGGATTTTTCTGTAAGGGACTTAAATAGTCCAGTCTCTTCAGTTAAACCAAATGCTAATATACCCTTTTTCCCCTTCCATGACATTCTTAAAATCTGTGTGCCTAAACAAATTAGCATTCTATTCTCAACAGACTCATTTGGAAGATAGAGCATGTTCACTGAGCAATAAGTAGGCCACGGGGAATTTAATCAGAGGGGCTGGGAAAAGAGGCATTTTACAGCTAATTGTTATTAATTGTTAGATGTCATATTTTATAGAAATTTAAGCTGTATTTCCTCACTGTAACGAACTTCTCTTCCTTCCACCTTATACCTCACCTATCCTCTTGCAGTGTATACTCTTGATCATAAAGAGAGGTAGCAGATGGGATTTGCATGAACAATCTGTACAGACTTTGGAACAATGAGTATAGTGGCAGGACAGAGTTTTAAAATTTCTGAGAATCCCACACAAAAACATAAAAGAAGGCACATAGCAGAAATAAAAAAGCCATGGATACTTACAACAAATTTCAGTACAAGCTATCCCCATAAGCCTCAATATACAAGTGGTAAGGGAAAACCACCAAAGTTATGTGGTTTATTTGGTATGAAAGTAGAGGAATGCAATATGGAATGTTATAGACCTGGAAACAAGACAAGCCTGAAAATAGCCAGAAGGAGTTTACTGGGAAGGTTGGTAGGCTAATTTGAGAATTGTCCCTGAAAATAAAGTTTCCCACTGAGAGTGAGTGGGTACAGAGGACCCTCAGCAAGTGCTAAGAAAACTACCTTGAATATGCTTTCAGAAAGTTCATGAAAACTAACTTTATATAAAAATGAGCACTCAGTGAATATCAAGGTCAAATTCTATGTAAGTTTATTATAAAAAGAGAGGGGCGCCTGGGTGGCTCAGTTGGTTAAGGGTCCAGCTTCAGCTCAGGTTATGATCTCACAGTTCATGGTTTCAGGCCCCTCACTGAGCTCTGTGCTGACAGCTCAGAGACTGGAGCCTGCTTCAGAGTCTGTCTCCAACTGTCTCTGCTCCTCCCCTACTTGTGCGCTCTCTCTCTCTCTCTCAAATATGAACATTGAAAAAAAAAAGAGAGAGAGAATGAGGAGCAAAATGTTTTTACAGGTAGCACTAAATACAGTCATGACTAAAAAACATTAAAACTGTAACCTCCAAAGTTACTAAAAGACATTAAGAAAATGATGAAGACATGAAAGAAAAATATAAATTGTTTCAAAAACTCTGGTATGAGATAGTTGAACATGGAGAAAGAACTAGAAATAAAAGAAAAAATAATTTTTAGAAGTGAAATGTAAAAGAGACATAAGACAAAAATAATGCCTATTATTTATTGATGCTTAGTAGATCACCCCAAAATGAAACAAAAAAAAAAAAACCATATTTATTTCACAGTATGTGCAAGACAGAAATTGGTTACAGTTTACTGGCTGTTTCTAGCTCAGTGTCTCTCACGAGGCTGAAATCAAGGCATCATCCTGAGTAGTCATCTCAAGGTTTAATAGGAGAAAGTCAGTTTTCAGGCTTATTCCTGTATCTCTTGCAGGCCTCACATCTTTTCTGGTCATTGGCTAGACATTAATTCCTTGCTAGGTATGCCTCTCCAACTGAACTGCCCTGAAGGAAGGGCAACGAAGTTGGAAACGATAGTCTTTTATAACCTAATCCCAGAAGTGGCATCTCATTGTTATTGTTGTATTCCATTTATTAGAAGTCCCTATATCCAGCCTACATTTCAGGGATACACGAGAATATCCAGAGGTGGGAATCATTGAGAGCTACCTATTATAAGAGGTGAAACATTAAAAAAGAAATGAAAAAAGAAATGACAATGACAAGTATTAAAGATAGGCAATGAAGATTTTATGTATGGCTAATGGGACTCTATGAAGAAGCAAATCAAAGAAAGGGATCACAGCAAGTATGAAAAACTATAAGAAAGCTTTTTCAAATTAACAAATATAGGCATTGGAGATACATAGCTTCTATCCTAACTAAAAGTGATCCAAACATTCATTCTATCCCTCCCAATGAAAAAACACACCACCACAATCATTGCTGAATACCTATCACTTACACTCTTATTTAGTGTTTTTATTTAACTTATGTTCCGAGATTTTAGTTATCATAGCATTATATCCTGAATTTAGAAGGCCAGCTATATTTTCTATATACATTAAGGTAAGTCATTTATACATTTATTTTTAAGTTATAGATATGTGAAACTAAAATCAAATAGTATTATATATGAGGTAAGAGTACCACATTGGGAA
Organism: Prionailurus bengalensis; assembly: GCF_016509475.1. NCBI lineage: Eukaryota > Metazoa > Chordata > Mammalia > Carnivora > Felidae > Prionailurus > Prionailurus bengalensis. Next base: position 84,568,594 of record NC_057346.1, on the reverse strand, counting down.
TGAAGTATCTAGCACATAGTAAGTGTTCAATAAATGATAGGTTATTTTGACAGATAGTAGGAAGTGGTTGTACATAGGTATGTTCAGAACTACCCCTGACATTGGAAAATCTAGGTCAGGATTAATGTCAATATAGTGAGTCAGCCAAGACATTCATAAATTACAAAAGCTAGCATGACAATGGAAGGATCAGTCTATGCACATGGGTTTTGTGGGCATGATTGTGTTTTCTTGCATTCTGTGGGAACTAATCTCTTATCCTTTAGCTTGGACTTTGATATTGTTTAGGGAACATGGATGCCGTATGCTGAAATGACATTATCAGCTCTCTCTAGCTTTGTGTTGCTTTCCAATGTGCCAGATAGATATATGATATGCAACACTCATAAATTATTTCAGAGTGTTTTTCTATTTCAGGATAAGTCCTTAATATGTATGGTACTGATAGGGATTAGGATGTACTGTTAATAGGTGGCAGCATTCGCCACTTTCTCATCCAGTTACTAAGTGACTATGTAATCATTTGTCAAACAGTCTCTTTTGCTGAGCTGACATTTGCATCTCCAATAATTTTGCATAATTAGGTTATAAATAGTTCTTTTGTGAAATTATGATGATGATTAAAGTTTAAAGGTATACGAATATATACATATAATTCTTTCATAGAAAGTAGTCCTAAACAAAATAAAAGAAAGATAACTGGTAAGAAATATCTAAGAAATGTTACCCTTGGGCAAAAATAGTCTCTTTCTAGTATTCCTAATATTGAAAAGAATGAATACAACACTTACAAAATTCATAAACTTTAGAGTTCAGAGAACAGGTAGTATCAATAAAAAATCAAGTAATTAGGATAAAAAATTTCTGGTCCCCAAATACAGAGGAAACTAACAGGGAGAATGAGGCATTACAACTAAGGCCCATAGTTTCACTGTAAGAGAAAATAAGAGAAAAAAAATTCCCTTCAGCAGCTGGAACCTTTTCAATTCTCTGATAATGAAAATTGCTGGGACTTTAGTGCGTGGCCAGGTTATAAAGTGAATAGTTTAAAAACATTCTAATTTAAAGTGTGTATCTCTTTTTTTTCTTCTTCTTTTGGACTGTAGCTGCATGTTTATTCCTTTTTTGAATTTTCTCTCTATGGAAATCCGGAGGAAATTAAGTCTTACACCATGTTCCAAAACTCTACAGCTAGGTTATTTATCTGTTCCCATTTCTCCATCTCTAGGTACCACAATAGGCATCCATATAGGAACATTTGCAATGGCAAGTTGTGAATCATATATTGAAATTTAAAATGACTCTGCACCGAGGGGAAATAGCTATCCTAGGTAATCACTGCTCCTGGGTACTTGGGAGCAGATTTACATCATGCAGCAATAAAGAGAGTGCTTTTTGGAAGTTGCATGTGGGACAAGCTTTTCTTTATCTATGAGCATGTCCTGCCCCATCACTCATTATATTTCACTAGCATTGGACTTCATTTTCTTTTCTAATGTATAAAGATTTCCTCATATATGAGGATCTTATATGAACTTATTTTTCTTGCTGAAAAGATTCTGTCCATCTGTGTCTTAATCATTTTGGGCTGAATAACAAAATACCATAGACTGGTTTGCTTGTAAACAACAGAAGTTTATTTCACATAGTTCTGGAGGCTGGGAAATCCAAAATCAAGGTGCTGGCAGATTTGGCATCTGATGAAGGCTAGCTTCCTGGTTCTAAACAGCCATGTTTTTGCTGTATCCTCACGTTGCAGAAAGGATGAGATAGTTCTCTGGGGTTTCTTTTCTAAGGGCACCATTCCCTTCATGAAGGCTCCACTCATATGACATAATCACCTCCCAGAGGCAACACTTCCTAATACCATTACATTGGGAGTTAGGATTTCAACATATGAATTCTGGACTCAAATGTTATGTCCAAAGCAATCTCAATTTCCTCAAGGCACCTACTTGTCATTAAGGTCTTAACTTAAATGTTCATTGAGGAGTCTTATTATCCTAAACCAACCTAACCTCCTCTTTCCATATACTCATGCCACCTATATCTTTGTTTAAATAATTTATTAAAATTTTAACTAAGTAATTCTTCATATAATTTCAGATTTCAGGTATTTTGCCCCTGCACAGTTTTATTTAACATTAAACTACAAGAGAAACTCAACAAATATATATTTTTAATGAACACACAAATAATTAATTAAATGGCATTTATCCGCTCACTGGCAGGCAGGAAACTTCCTTTTTTGCTGATGAACTACTATGATAAATGGAAGCATAGTATAAGATAAAAAGCATTCAACTTGGAGTCAGAACTTTGGGGTTCAAGTGCTGTTCTATAAATTTTTAGCTGTATGCTAATTAAAAGACACTCTATGGGTTGGGTCCTTCAACTGTAACATAAAGACACTTTACTCAAACAGATACTTTCCTTTATTTAGAAACTATTTAGATATTCCAAAGTGGAGACAAAAATTCTTCACAATGTAAAAAATGGTGTGCTATAGAATGCAATATTGTCCACAAGGTAGTAGCCTGCATATCAAATGTCATTGATTAAAACACAGGAGAAAATGATGAAATTTTGCTGTCTTAAAATTTTCATTAAAATGTTTAAAAAACTGGTAACAATAGTCACAAAGTTCAAGATTAGCTTTGCATTGCACTCAACAGAATGTCAGAAAGAATACTGCTGGTATTTAGGTTTCTGAGTTTCTTGGTCTTGCTGTCTTGCTATGCACAATGCCAGTGTTGAAGACCAAAGATTAAAATTAAGTTTTATCTGAGATAAAATGGTAAATTCAACCCATTGCAAGAAACAATTTTTCAGTATTATTGTATGCATAATTCTTTATATGATGGTAAAGATAGTGAAAACATGCAACAGCCACTACTTTGAAAATGATCTGTTTACAATAAGTGATACAGAAATAGCCATCAGGTAGGTAGAGGCTCCTTTTTCATGCAAGATAATGGACCCAGCCTCTCTCATCAGATGGACTGTGGACAGGATGGATTGCTGACTTGCCTATTTGCTTGGGTTTTAATATGCACAATGACACTCTTACAGCTGGATAAGCAGAAACTCAAAAGTTGGGACAAACGATCAGGATAGTATTAGGAGTTGAGTCTTCAACTTTTCAATCAACTCTAAACATGGCAAGGATATAAAATTTTTAAAGAACAAGAAAATAATTAAGGTATGGTAAACTCAAAATAAGCAAAATATCTCCATGGACTAGAAAGGAAATAGAAAAATGGCAAGTTAGTAATCAAGGACTAGAGCCAGGGCCTACTGGGCTCTGGGTCTGGATGCAGCTAGGATTTGCCTCCTGCAGAGTAATGGGATTCAAAGCTCAATGTGAATGGCAAGAGATCAGAGTCAAGTTAATTGCATGAAACCTGGGGCAGGTGCAGAGCTCACTAGCCTATGAAATGTGATCAAAAGAAAGTTATGGCTTCTGCTTGAGACTATAGTTTATATAAACATGCATGCCTGCAATGTTGAAGCATACAGACAAACCTTATCAATAGGATCTAAAATTAAGCCATTCTACATTTAGTGACTGATTTTGAGATAAGTTCACAGTCAGGAGAGACCTAGAACCTTGAACCATTAAAAAAAAATGGTATCGGAATAAAGTTCCATGGGAACCAAGTTTTATTTATGAAAGAAAGTGGGATCTCTGTGGCAACTAGAAAAAAAAAAAAAAGACTTTCCCAGATTGGAGTAAGAGAGATGGAAGGAGGCTTGATCCAGAGAGTAAGGTTCTGTGCCTTTCCCCAAGCAGAGTCCAGAGAGGTGATATGCCCTCACACAGTACATAGCTGTGAGGCCCATTGGGGGCCAAACAGAAGAATTCTTAGATAAGCTGTGGATATATCTGTAGGACTATCTATATAGGTCTGTCTGTAGATAGACTACCATCTGTGTTATGGACATAGCAGAGAAGATCTTCCAGACCCACACAGGCCAATAGAAAGACAAAAGTGACCTTGAAATCAGTGATTGATGATTATTTGGATTGATGGACATCTCAAGGGCTATTTCTCCTATTTCCTTCCTTTCACCCATATACCTTGCCTGAGAACTGGATAAGCCTCTTAGACACAGTCCAATACAAAAGAGAAGTTCCAATTTGATCGATATTCTTTTCTGCTGGTCTGATAAATATGAGTTTAAAATAGAAATTATGTTGTCTTGCCTACTAAGATTCATACCAGTTTCCAATCCAAACAATTCATGCAAGTAAAATATGGTTCTAAGTTACTATGAGGTTAATGAAATGAACAGGGAAGCTGGACAAGCTAACTGGATGGTAGGGCCAGGGGTTCAGTTATACCATTCAAATTCTTTGTCCTAGCTGGGGTTTGACACCATTTATTGGCAGTTGTTGCTCTGGCTTAGACTTAGATGAAATTGTCTTTGCCCAAAGTGGGAGCAAGTGGCAACAATTCCAGTTATACCCTTCTTGTGAGATGCCTCTTTCTTGTTCCAGGTAACCACTTTTTTACATCTCATTTCCCTACAAAGCAGAAATTTCCTTCAGGTTATCCCTTCTCCTATCATCTTTTCTGAGGTGGGATAAGGAGAATAATCAATTTATATACAAATCGGTGCTATGGTGCAAATTTTATTCAACATAAAAGTGGCATTTTCTCCTTGAAAGCTGTAGATGGAGTACAACTAAGATCTTCCCCTTTAAATCCTTTTATCACCTTAGTTATAAACAAAAGGTGCCCAGTATGAAATCCTCAAAGAGCCAAGGATTTCCTAGAGTGCCTTTCCCAAGTAGTTTTAGTAAAAAGACACACTGATTATATTGCCATTAGACTTGATAATGTTTTCCCCTCTCCCCTCTCAGCCTAAATCGAGAGTCCCTTCTACCCATGTCCACGTTTGCCTGGAAAAAAAAAGTGAAACCAGCCTTCTAGAGAGCCATGCAGATACTCTTTGACAATTGTAAATTAACAAACCAATAAACAAGATCAGGACTAAAAAAGTTCAGATTTTTAAAATGTTGAATCATCTTAAATTTCCATTTTTATAAGATGATGCTCAAATAATTCATTGGAAACATAGATTGTTAAAATATGCCAGAAGCTGAACTTATAAGGAAAATAAAATACACTGTGTTTTGTGCACACACAAACGTATGCTGTGAAGTCACCAGGAGAAAATAGACTTCTTTATTTTAAACCCTCATATTTTTAACCCCCTATATTATGGCAAAGGGAAGACAGTAGTATATTTCTAAAGTCCGAGCATGTGTGTGTGCATATAGGAGAGGGGAACAAAATATTTTGTGCTCCAGTCTCAAAGAAAAAAAATCAGTACAATTGGAGAGAAAGGTGAAGGAGGAAGTCTGGTGCTTAGTATGAAAGTTCTTGATTCCCAAGATTTCCAGGGAGAGAGGTGGGTATCAGGTATTTGAATGGTCTATGTGAGCTTGGGCCTGTTATCAGGGAGTGTGACTGACTGAAGACCAGAGTCTACCCTCAAATACAATGTAAAGCCAATTGCTTGGACAATCCTGGAAAGGGAGAAGTGTTCACTAAGAATGACTGCTATAGATGCACACAGGGACACAGAGCTATATTTGGGAAAATAGATTTGGAAAAATAAAGCAACATAAATATTTGTGCACATTCATTCTAAAAAAGAAAAAGAAAATATAGTATCAAATAAGTGGTTATGAATGTGTACTGACAAGTTATATTTTCCCCCAAAGCGGATTTTGTAGTTGTAATTTTCATTTTTATAGGATGCTTATTTCTCCACTCTCAGTTCCTTGGAAAAAATGGGACTTTCTTTAAGCTTAGGATTTTATCTCAGACTTAATCTCCCTCAGTTGTGCTTACTTGTATCTCTGCATTAATGTTTCTGTAAGCACTCTGAAATCCTCATCTTTCGTAAAAATTTCTGAGCTCTTAAAATTGGATAATAAATCATCAAGGGTAACCATGTTCACAGTGCTTACTATGCTAAAATCTTTGTGAATATATTCATTTAGACATGGATACCATGACCTGAAACTGTAAAATTCTTGAAAAATAAACGTAGAGGACAATCTTCATGACATTGTTGCAATGATTTCTTGAATGCTACATCAGAAGCTCAGGCAACAAAAGCAAAAATAGACAAGTGGGACTACCTTGAACAAAAAAGTTTCTGTACAGCAAAGGAATCAATCAATAAAATGAAAAGGCAACCTATAGAGTGGGTGAAAATACTGACAAATTATTTATCTAATGGGTTAATATCAAAAATACATAAAGAACTCCCATAATTTATCAGCAAAAAGACAAATCAATATTAAAAAATGGGCAAAAGACTTAGATTGACATGTCCCTAAAGAAAACACACAAATGGCCGATATATGAAAAGATGCTCAACATCACTTATCACTGAAGGAATGCAAGTCAATACCACAATATCACCCCACACCTATTAGGAGGGGTGTTATCAAAAATAAAAACAAAAGATAAGTGTTGGAGAAGATGTGGAGAAATTATACTGTCTACTGTTGGTGGGAACATAAAATGATACAGCCATTATGGAAATTAGTATGGAGATTCCTCAAAAGTTAAAAATGGAATTACCATATGATCCAGGAATTTCACTTCTGGGTACTTCTCCAAAATAATTGAAATCAGGATCTTGAGAGGATGTTTGCAATCTCATATAAATTATAGAATTATTCACAGTAGCCAAGACATGGAAACAACCTAAGTATTCATTGGCAGATGAATAAAGAAAATGCGGCACATATAAATAATACATTATTCAGCTTTAATAAAGAAGGGAATCCTGTCACTTTATGTAAATGAACCTTCATATCATTGTGTTCAATGAAATAACCAGTCACAGAAGAACAAATATTGCATGATTCCACTTATGTGATGCATCTAAAATAGTCAAACTCATAGAAACAGCAGAATGGAGGTTGCCAGGGGATAGAAGAGGGGGAAGTGGGTATTATGTTTCAGTTATGCAAGATGAATAACTTCTAGAGATCTGATGTATAACATTATGCCTATAGGTAATGATACTCTTTTGTGGACTTCAGTGTTTGTTAAGAGGATAAGTCTTACTGTTAAGTATTCGTATCATAATTAAGAAAGAAGAAAAAGAAATGGATACCATGAATGACAACTTGAGTGCTAGGTTGGCCTTTAAATCATTTTCCACATTATGTATGTAGACTTTGTTTACCTAACAATCCGTCTCCTCTTCCTTGGAGATCAAATTGTCCCTGTCAACCCACCGGAATTTTTCCTCACCCTGGTTCCTATTTGCATCATCATTGTGTGGTATTGTTTACTATATTTTCAGTAGTTTACTTGTCTACATATATATATTTTTTTAATTCTTGAGGAATAGAGTAGGAAGAATCCTGTTTTTATTCATCTATTATATTGGATTTGGCCTGTGTAGAGTTGAAATATTTTGTTGGTTGATTGATTATATAAACAATTTCTATTCAATTTATGGTAATTTCCAAGCCTGTTGACTTAGATAAACCTCAACTAAATGATAGAAAAAGCGTCATGCATAATTGATGACAGATTTTCAAATATCTTTAAGTTAAACTTATATTATTTTTGACAAGTTTTATCCCTTATGGGGAAAGAAGTACATGACATAGTGGTTTTGTCACATTAAAAATTTTTGAACAAATTTAGAAAATAGTATGACTTTTCTCTGTGCTTGAGATTCCTCATTCCGGAAATGAGATATTTGTATAAAGTTGGTATCTCTTATATAAATACTTATAAAATGATTTGGAAAATGTTTCTTTTTTGTGAAGTATTTGTTAGAAGTCTTTATTGGAAGGGTTCATTCTTCAAATATTTGGGGAACTCACCTGCAACCATCTGTTTATGGTGGGTTTTGCGTTTGTGAGAAAGACCTTTCACTACCAATATATTTATTAAATGATTCAGGTCTCTCATTTTTCCTTGATTCAGTTTTGGTAATTTAGATTATTCCGGATATTTATCCATTTCTAAGTTTTTAATTTTAGTTGTGTCAAGTTCTTCACTGCCCAGGATAGTGGATGCTCAATAACTTTTTTGGTGAATAATAAATGAAAGAATGTTAGACTTAAACATCTAGAATGAATCTTATGTATATCAACTGATGCTTCATATTTTTAGAGCTGCAACAGGATAATATTAAATTGTAATATTGAGCAAAAAGTAAAATCACAAGTAAATACATAAAGCATGGACAAACTAATTCATTGTACCCTGATACTTATGTATATTTTTCATTGATTTGTTCAATAGCTTTATCAAAAGAATTTTTTTTCTCCCAATCTCTTGCTTTTTCTCTCTCATGCCTCAAAATAGGACATTCAACATCTGTGTATTCTTCATGCAGGGACAGGATGATTGTCTATTCTTTATATAGGTTTTAAAGTAACCTACCTATTATTTATAGTATCAATCTTACCCATCATTGTACCTGAGATTCCTAAATTCTGGACTTTGCTAGCATTTTTGAGGCAAATTATTTTTCTCCTTGGTTATAAAGTCCCTTTTTACCTCTATTTTATGCTACAGCTTTCTCTGATCTCCTTTACCAGATTCCTATCTTCCATCTGCTTTCTGTCTTGTGGAAATTTGCTTAAGATTTTTAAAGATCCCTCCTATCTCTGTTTTTATTTATATCTGTCTTATCCCTTTATTATGTAGTTATCTCTTTATTATTATTTAGTTGAGCCTTGACAAGAAGAGCAAAAAACATACACTCTAAATTAGCTATCTTGTCCAAAATCTTAGTTTATGCTTCTTAATATATCCATAAAATGAATACTTATTGATTCAACTGTTTTCTCCTACAAATGTACAATATGCATTCACATTATCCATATTTTCTTTACTTTTTTCAACTATAAGCATGTGTGTAAATATATGCAAATATATGTGATTATGTACATATATAATACATAATATACGTGTGCTTATTATGTATTATATATATAATTTCTCATTACTTTTGCCCATGTACTATTGGAGAACATTCCAAAAATTTGATTGTTTGTTATTTGTTATCTGTAATATTAATCGGACCAGCCATAAACAGACTGCTTTGACAAAATACCGTTTCAATTCACATCCCGAACATGAATATATTGGGTGCTTATCCACATCACTACCAGTAGTGGATGGTACTGCCCTTTATAATTGTTGCCAACCTGATGAAGATGTATTTAATTGTTGCTTTCTTTTAAATTTTCTTTACCACAGGTTAGATTGAGCACCTTTGCACATTTTTTGGACATTTTGATTTCCTCTTCTGTGAGTTGCCTGTTTGTATTCAGTGGCAACTTTATTATAAGGTTGTCTGATTTGTTTTAATCATTGGAGGAAGTTTTTAAAATAGTAAATATAATAACTTTTTGTCACATACTTTGTCATAAACATTATCCAATGCTATTATTTTTCTTACAATTTTTAGAAGGTGTCTTTTCCACACTAACAACCTATTTATAAACATCTATATACGTCTGGATTCTGAGGTACTGTCTTAGTCAAAAAAGGCCTCCCACCCGTGTATTCTATGAGAAGCTATTTTCTATAGACTAAAAATTAACTTCCATTTTTTCTTGAAATATTTTAATTATTTAATTTCATATCTAATGATCCATGTATGTGGTTTTAACATTATATACATATATATACACATATATGAATTAAAAATCTAGCTTTATTTTCTTTCCAATGAGAGGTCCTTTATTCTAGCAAAATTTTAAAATAAATCTTCCTCTTCCTGTGATTTAAACTGCCATTTTTGCTACATATTAAATTTTCATATCTACCTTATTCAGTTTATTAATTCTGATTCTGTCACTATAATCTTAAGCTACTTCTGAGTCCATATAAAATGTCTTTATGTTTAAGACCATCATAGGGGCTCCTCAGTGGCTCGGTCAGTTAAGACTCCAACTTTGGCTCAGGTCACGATCTCACAGTTCGTGGGTTTGAGCCCTACATTGGGCTCTGTGCTGATAACCCAGAGCCTGGAGCCTACTTCAAATTCTGTCTCTCTCTCTCTCTCACTCTGCCCCTCCCCACTCACGTTCTCTCTCTCTCTCTCTCTCTCTCTCTCTCTCTCTCTCTCTCTCTCAAACATAAACAAACATTTAAAAAAATAAACAATTTTAAGACCATAATCTAGTTCATGTAGTATCAAAAATGCATATCTTTCTTCGGTATTTTTAAAATGGTGTTTTAGTATTTTTTAAATGGATATTTGAGGGTGTTTGCCTTTCCATGTTAAATTTGAATTATTTTAACCTATTTATTAAAAAAATAAATTCTGTGCAAAGTTGCATTTATCTACATTTGGAAGCAATACATTTAGAAGACAGATCTTAAAGGGCCTTGTAAAAACCTCAAGGAGTTAGGATTTTTTGTTGTTGTTGAGGTCAATGAGTTTAAATGCATTTATTGAGACTCCAAATGAAAAGGCTCTGAGAAACAGAAGAAATTTGACACTAAAAGATTCTATTTTGTTTACAGAGTGAGGGATGATCGAAATAAAAGGGACAAGATCTGAGACAGGAAGTTCAATAAAGAAGCTGTTATAATCTTCAGGTGAAATATAAAGGAGGGCTACAACAGTAGGGATAGATAAGTGGACAGATTCAAAAGATAGACCTGAGTGTTGGGCAAGGAATGAATGAAGCATTAAGATTTCTAAATTTCATGACTTCATCCATGACCAAAACGTGATACATTATCTATAATTCATGGGATACAGTCTAGCCACAGAATAGAGAATAATATGTACATGTGTTTATGACATAATAATACATTCAAAAGGCAGGAAGCAAAATGTTATAAACAAAATAAGTGTAGGTATATAAACAAAACAATGTATAGCAAAAAATTAAAGAAATCTATCAAAAGCTACTCTAAATGAAAGAAAATGTTTACTTATATATACAGTCACTTGTTTTACAGAAAATAATAAGATGATATGAAATTAGAAATTACCCATTTTACTATTGCTCATAGTAAGTGCTTTTATTAAATGTTTATTTTTGAGAGAGAGTGTGTGTGAGCATGAGAGGGGAGGAACAGAGAGAGAGAGAGAGGAGAGAGAGAGAGGGAGATGTGGGGCTCAAACTCAAGAACTACAAGATCATTACCTGAGCAGAAGTCAGATGCTTAACCGAGTCAGCTGGGTGCCCCTCACAGTAAGTAAGGGTGCTCCCCTCACAGGAGCATTTGCTATGTGGCTAGCACTGTGTTGAACAACTTACCAGCATTATGTCATTTTCTCCTCCCAAATCTCCTTTCACATAAGAATGCAATGGATTTCCTCTTTTTTATTTATCTTCTTATGAGTTAGTTAAGGAAGCTGCTGCTTATAGGTATAAATTACTCTCTGAAAGTCATTCATTCACCCACAAGTGACAGAGCCAGAACTGATGTGCAGGCTAACACCGAATCTTTCTTACATTATGTTTCTTTTTCTTGTAGCTTTCACCGTACTGTGTACATATTCAGCACTAATTACTGTCAATTAATAAATATCATCTTCTGGTGCCTCAGAGAAGAGACAGCAATTATAGAAAATAGAGGAAGAGTTTTTTTTTTTTAATTACACAAAAACAAAATACAACATTATTCATAAACCTGCAAAAGCAAAACAGAACATTATTTACAAGGCCATGACATGGACTTTAAAGAATCCCTAACCACTATCATTCAGAAAAGCATCTGGCAGCCAGGGAAGGTTGGAGGAAAATTTCATGGTTCTGTGTATTAAAAATCTATGACCCAACACTGGTATTTATGTTCTAACTACCTCTATTGATAATGTTCATTTGGTCATAAAAATTTTCACTATGAATGGGAATGTCTTCCTCTTCAGCCACAAACTGACCTTTATCGTTTGTGTTCTCTTTGGAGTTACCTGGATCATGTGGAGCGTGTGAAGTAGAAGAATCATATTTCCTTTCACTCGCCATGTTTTTTTACATATATAATTCTGAACTGGTTTCCACAGGATGTTTTTCAGTGTGAGGGAGCCTCCAAAATCCATTCTAATATTATTCTTAGTGACCTCTTTCTCTGTTTCCAATAAACAGGGATGTGATGAATTTTCAGCAACTGAGTTATTTAGGGAGGTAAATAATGTTAAATGTAGCAACGAGCATGATGATCAGGCTGAGAAGTTAAGACAGTTATCCAGTTCATGCAAATTTATGTGGAACCAGGCCCTGTAGTCTGCCTTTCAACGAGAGTGAGGTGCAAGTTGCAGCTGTAAGCACGATCAGTAGTGTGTTCTCAGCCTCAGCCCAGGCCCCGAGAATACTGCCAGCATCGTTTAAGATAAACCAGTGGGTCGGTTCATTTGTGCTAAAAATAGTTAACTAGAGAAGAGCAGTTTCTCTTCTCTCTTTGACGTGCAGTCAAGTGCCTTCTAATACAGGGTGATGAGTTTTTGGCAGGGACAGTGGTAAGAAAAGAAGTGCTTCGAAGTGAGAACCCATTCAACTGGGTTCAGCAAGGGGGAGAAAAGAAAAGGGATTTTTACAATAGAGAGGGAGCGAGGCATTTGGACACCACAGAATGACCTTATCTTTAAATTCCAGTTCTGCCTGTTATTAGCTGAATAAGCAAGTTTTAAAACCTATTTTAAACAGAGTTTCCTCATCGGAAGGTGGGGTTGCAAACAACCTACCTCATAGGGTTATTGTGACGAAAATGCAACACAGTATCTGCACAGGGTACCAGCAGACCTGCCTTCCATCTTTTCTTTGTCCTTTTTGTTCTTTTATCACTACTCTTCTCTGTCCAATTAATTATATTCTGGAAGAAGGAAAAGCTACATTTAAAAGATATGCAGACACCATGTGCATTGCTAACTCTTTCTCTTAATGTGTGGGTTGCCTGACTTCTAGTGTTTTCTTTCTCTGTGAACCCTGCTCATATTCCCCACCTCCAATTCCTAAGTCATTTACTACCCATGACATTTTCCAAAAACTGATTATCTCCTAACAATCTACTTGTCCTTGTCCCATTCTCCATCAATCATTTTTCTTTCAGATAAATTCATTAGTGTCCCCGTGTATTGAATAGTTTACATTTTGATCACAGCCTTCAGGAAATCATTTACTAACTCACAAGTTCTGGAGGATAGTGTCCTCCTGGTTCTCAATTTCTGTGAGTAGGAAGGCTTTGAAGCCCCAGGAGCCTGCTTGTAGGTTCCCAAACTGGGTTCTAGAACTGGGAAGCTCCCAGCATAAGAGGAAGGAAACAGAAGAGCTAATGGCATCTTTTCATGGCTGACAATATTGAAAGTGCCACATGAATTGGGGAAAGATCCGGAATAGTCGCTAAGAGTTGGAAGATTTCATTCTGCTCATACTTCACTGTGTAACCTGGGCAAGAGTTTTCTTCAAATAAAAAAAAAAATGTACATTTAGATTCAAAGATTTTGAAGAAAATAATTTATATTTTATGATTCTACAAATGATGTCAGGGATTAATAGTACTTTACATAAAAACACAGTTATAACTCTTTACCACTGTTATAAGCACTTTATAAATATGAGCTTATTTAATCCTAACTGCTCTATAAATTAGGCAGTATAATTACCTTCATATAGATGAAGAAACAGAAATGTGTAATAACGTGACCTAAGTTACATAGCTTTTAAGACGTAGAGCCAAAATTTGAAAATATTGGCTTGACTCTAGCATTTCTATTCTTAATCACTATACTTGGCTGCACTTAAAAATGAGATATTTGCATATCTCTTTGTACATTTTTAGATATGCTTCCTAATCACTATGTTATACTACATTGAAAAAGAACCTATTTTGAATCCGTCATCCACCTACTATGTCCGTGCCTGGAGCTGTTACTGAGCCTAGGGAATCATCAACTTTGAAGAGAAACATCCATAATTCTTCTAGTCATTCCATATCGCTGAGCCTCATGCTTCTTTTCTGAAAGTGGGAGGAAGTGTAACCTTTTAAAATAATTAGCCTGTCTTTTCTAAGACCACAAGGTCAATTTGTAGGCTGATAGGTTAAATGCTTTTTTTCACTACAGTCTAAGAGAATAAAGAACATTTTTAATGTCTCTGAAATGACTTTAATAGTAGATGTTTTTCCTTCAAAGAAGTTCTTTTATAATGTTTTCCATCAAGGAAACCTCTGGTTGACATTTATCTCTTGGGAGGACAATGCCCCATATGTCACCAAGAACCAAGATTTCCCTGTCATACACATGTAGTCGCTGTCAATCAATTTATTTTTAATGTGACCCTTGAATTCCCATACAGAGTCCAAAAGCATTCTTTTGCTCTGCTCCTCAAAATGTTTTAAAACATGACTTTGAAAGAGAAGGGGACCATAGTATCATGCAAGGATCTTCTGCTCAATATTGGTTCTTCAAGAAGCTCTTTGATTCTCAATTTTCTGATATTTAGATTGGGAATGATGATCATGATCTTAAAGAGGATTAGGAGGATTATACATGTAAGTTGCTTGGTGCAGTACCTGAGACATAGTACAGCGGTTCAATAAATATTTTTTTTTTCCTTTATTTTCTACTTTCATCGGGGACCAATCAAGATTTGCATAGTTTTTAGAATAATGGAATCTCATGATTGACCCAGATTCTACATTTATACTTCAGCTGTATTTTTTCTCATTTAAAATAGCACTAGATTTCTTCATTACCCAGTCAATTTTTATTGACCACCTGCTATAGTCCTCACTTTGCTATGTACTAGAGAGAATATTAAAATTGTACAACCGATTTAATTTACACCTACCCTAAATGAGCCAAGCATCCTCTTGAAAGATAAGGCTACCACCTTGTCTTCACTCCCCACCTCCCCACCACACACCATAAATGTAATAGCATCAAGTAGGATTATAAAATAACTTAGGAACAAGAACTGCATAATAAGATCACACAAGGTAGTTGATCATGATTACAATAACTGGCAGAGTTTTCATAGAGAAAGTAGATTATATAACTTGAGCCTTAAAGGTTGCATTTGGATGGACAAAGAGGAACAAGGAGAATCTTTAGGTTGGATAAACATCATCAGCTATAAATATGGAGACAAAAATATGCAGGATATTATAGGCAAGAGACTAAACATAATAAAAGGAACAAATATGTGTGGCTGAGAGGAATGGGGTCCAAGGTATTAGAATGATTAAACCCTGGAAGCAAAGGTGAAAGGTTAGAAGCAGATCAATAGGGAGAGATGGTAAATCCCTTAGCTACTATATTCTGTGATTTTTCAGGTATCGGACTCTTAAATCTAGACTCAAATACACAGGGTTACTTTGGTAAATCACAGATGATTACCTTATTAGTAGGAGACTCTGAGTCTCTCCTGAATTTGAGAGTCAGCTCACTCTTAGTCCACTTGGCCATCCTCTCAACCTCCATGACTTCTCCATTTACACAGCCCCTTGGCACAACACTACTTTACCAACACTGGTCTGGGCAAGTTCTTGGAAGTAGAACTGAGTTCAGCAGTGTCTGAGAAAGCACACTCAACTGGGGCATGGCTTTGGTTGTGTTCTCCAAGTTCGAGGAGGACCAGGCTATACAACAGAAGTCTTACATAATGATATATGATCTTTTCAGTGGAGCAGGAAGTGATGCCTGGGTTTTCTTGTAGGTGTGTGGACTGTATTGGTTTCTTAGGGTTTCCATAACCAAATTCTACAACCAGGTGGCTTAAAATAATAGTAATTTATTGTCTCACCATTCTGGAGACTACAAGTCTGAAATTAAGGTATTTAAAAGGTCATACTCTGATCTCTGTTGGGGAGAACCCCTCCTTGCTTTTTCTAACTTCTGATATTTGCTAACAATCCTTGGTGTTCCTTGCCTTATAGATGCATCACTTTAATCTCTACTTCCATCATCATATGGCTGTCTTCTTACCCTGTGTACCTGTGTCTGAGTCTTTCCTCCTCTCTTATGAGGACATCACTCATTTCAGATTGAGGGCCCACCCTACTCCAGTATGACTTCATCATAACTTGATTACATATGCAAAGACTATTTTCAAAAAAAGATCACATTCACAGGTACCAAGAGTTAATACATCAATGGAGATTTTCTGGGGTGGGGACCCAATCCAACTTATAACAGAGACCATTACCTAGCAGACAGGAATGAGTCCTTTATTGATCAATAGAACACAGCATCCTTCACCTAAAGCTGAGGTATCCTGGAAGTGTCTCTTGGTTGCTTAAAAATTTCTGGGCCTCAATCCTATGCTTTCACTATTATTTCTAGTTTTGAAGATTGAGCTTTAGTTATGAAGTATACTGCTAGAATAAAAAAATGTACATGTTTCTATGCAGTTGAATTTTTTGCAACAATTTCAGATTTGTCATTATATTTTAATGCCACAACTGAATTGTAAATCACAAATTATTATTGTTGAGTTTGAATAGAATTTGTCTTCCACACCAGAATATGACATATTGAAAAATAAAAATTCTAAGGATATCTGCACATTATTGCCTTATTATCTTGATTTTTGACCTTGAAGAATATCATCAAGTATCTTACACTGACTGATTTATCTACCTGCCAGTTGGCTCTCCACTGCAACCTCCCTATGGGTGAGCCTGCCTCTTTCATAGCTCCTTCCCAAAAAGGAGAGAGAGATGTTTAACTGGCCCAGGTTATTCATAAATTTACCATTTCAAGGAAGTCATCTAGTTTTGTTTTGTTTTGTTTTGTTTTGTTTTTCTGGAGCAGAACAAATAAAGGGGCAGAGAGAAGCCAGAATTGTTACCCAAACTGTTTTTCCTTCACCTGGAAAGAAACATCAGAAGTAGCAAAGAAACATTTCCTCCCCAAATTTATTACCCACATTTCTGTTTCAGATAGGAAAAAAAATGGGCTTAATGAGATAAGCTGATTTGCTTATAATTTTAGGGCTATTTCCAAATTTCTCCATTTCACTATAGTTGCCTTCTCTTTGCTATAGTGTACTTATTAAACATAATCTGGTCTTTTCATTTTATATTTGTGGTGTATATTCTTTTAGATACAGTTCTTAGACCAGAAAAACCTGCTGTCATGTATCAGATGATATAATTAATTCTTAGAAATTATGCTTTGCCATATTTTCCCAGTCAATGTATCAGGTTGGCATTTTGAACTACATTTGAACTCTTTAGCACTAAAAATAACTGACTCTTAAGAAAATAAATCCTTTCTGTTAAGAACAAAAGTTGAACTTTCTCAAAAGAAGGTAAGGATGTTGGGTTACCTTTTCATACCAGGAATCTAAATGTAGCCAATAATTAGCGATGATCCATTTAATACTATAGCCATCTGGTCTCATGTCCAAAAAATCAGCCTGTAAACATCCTATCTGAATAACCAATGCTGTCCTAAATTCTTTTTGCCTACTTCATAGCACTTTACAGTACCTTAAATTGTAAAATTTGTACTTATTTTGTTTCTATATCTTCCATTAGAATGTAAGCTCAATTAGGAGAGGAATCACATTTGTCTTATTCACCTTTGTTACTAACATAATTTCTAACATGTTTCTAGCATAATTTCTTTTTTTTTAATTTTTTTTTCAACGTTTATTTATTTTTGGGACAGAGAGAGACAGAGCATGAACGGGGGAGGGGCAGAGAGAGAGAGGGAGACACAGAATCGGAAACAGGCTCCAGGCTCTGAGCCATCAGCCCAGAGCCCGACGCGGGGCTCGAACTCACGGACCGCGAGATCGTGACCTGGCTGAAGTCAGACGCTTAACCGACTGCGCCACCCAGGCGCCCCTCTAGCATAATTTCTAACAAATAAACATAAATAAAATTATCTGAAGACATATATGAACAAAACAGTGATTCTTTTTTATACTTGTTGGACAATGTAACACTTATTTTATTGATATTTTACACAGGTGATTCATTTATCTTTGACAGTCTTAAGGCACTAAATCATTTCTGATGGTTTTAATTTCTTTCCTCTAAGATATCAAAATTCAGTGTTGAGAGTGATTATGGAATGTGGGGATATATGTTCCCTGTCTCCACTACAATCCCCATTGTATTTCTCTTCCAATATACCATGTTTTTGGTTTTTTGTTTGTTTTGCTATTTGCCAATTCTTAGGGTGGTGCCTAACCTGTTTGGAATTAACCTACTCATACCTAAAAACAGGAATTTGGAGACACTGGATTGAATTATGTTAGTAAAACTTATTGCATGTGTACAATGTTTCAGGCACTGGAAATAAATTATTCACTAATATTTAGATAAGGCTAAAACCGGTAATTTTTTGCCTTCATTAATGAAGGTTATCATACTTTAGGTATTGTCACTAATTCCCTTAAAAATAAAGAAACTAACATCCAGAAAATCCGGTGTTCCTCAATCTTCTGTTCCTCCTTGCAGGTTCATACTTTGTTATGAATAGGACCTATACACATATAATAAGCTGATTAACAGAATTGACTTTGAAGCTGAAGTGGTTTGTTTGGATTTGCACACTAGCTTGCTTCAATACTTGCTTGCTGTGTGTTCTCTAAACCTTAAGTTTCTTCACCTGTACTTTGGGAAAATACTTTTTTAATCATGGCCTGTTGCAATGGACCTTAGCATATTGACATCATGCATTTATAAGAGAAGATTAAACTCCTGTGAAGTTATCTGTTTCCCAGTACTGGTAGTGAGTTAGTAGTGATCTCAGAATTGTCAGAACTGTGTCACAATCAAGGGCAAGAGCTCTCATGGCAATTCTAAGAATTCACTTTCTTTTCATCTGGATAGCTTCTTGTGAATGAATGTAGGCTGCCAATGTAGGCTGCCATCTTCTTGAGTCATTCCTGTAACAGCATCTGTGACCTTTTACCTTGCAGAAATCCCCTTGTATTTGGCTTCTCTAGCCATCCACAAGCATTATGCCCCCATGACTTTCTGCACAGGCTGCCTTCCTTAAAATGACCTTTTACATTTCTGTCCTTGGCAATAGATAAAAATCCACTGCCAGTGAGGATTTAATCTTCATGTTACACTGACAGCCCTGCCCACCAGACACAATATCATTATAAGATGTCTTGCTATCAAGAGGTGATATTTTATAGCTTCTTGAGTGTTTCCCAAATTTCTAGTGTATTTTTTTGCCCTTGAAACTTTCAGAGAGTGATAAATATCATCCTGGAATAATCAGTAAACACGTAAATATACCACAGAGCAGAGAGAATACCAGCACACTCACGATGGGAGCCATGATGTTTGATTTGGTGGTCATTAGTTCCTAACATCTAAACTACGGGAGGCGGTAAGGTGAGAGTAGACTTCTTGTCTTGGAGCACTGTGCAGAAGAACTCTCTCTGTCCAGTCTTTTACTTCTCTCATCTTGCTTCTTTTCATGTTCACTATTCATTGCTTTTCTTCTGGCTAGATAAAGTTAGAGGCACTCATAGGATAAAACATCAGTTAAGAAAACAAATTCAGGGCTCCAGTAGCTAAATCCTAACAACACCAGGAACAAGAGAATGGATGCCAGCAGAGGAAGATCCCCAACAGAGCTTGTGATTTCCAAAAGTTGTCAATTACCTCCTTGTCAGTCTTAGCAGCTTCAATCTCTGCCCCTACAAGTATGCTATTCCTTATATTTATAAAGCAATATTTTTTAACATTGTTTAAAAGACCTTAATTTTTTAATCTCTGAAGATAATAATAATCCTAGTTTATGTTATAAAGAATGTTACATTTTTTTTTCTCCACAGTGTTTTTAGATCCATTACCCCATTTGACCCTCATATGACCCTATTGTAGGCAGGACAAGAAATTTTGTTCCAAGTTTTCCAAATGAGACTTGGGTAAACTAAATGAAGAAACTATGGAGACTTGGGGGAAACTATGTAAAGCCATAGAGCTAATATGGGCCACAGCTGCTCTTTGTTTCAGATCACACACTGTGTGTTCTAAGGCCACTCAACGGGATTCCCAGGAAGCTCCTTAAAGTGGTGTTAATGTATAGATAGGTATCTAGAGATCCATGATCTCATAGATGGGTCTATGTTTCTGTATCTGAAGATCTGGAAGAGTCTGATAAGCTTTGGTTAAAGCAAGGCCAAATTGCTTTTGCTCCACACCTTCCTAATTATCCAGTACTATCTGAATCTGAACATATCTCCAGGATGAAAATGCAGCTGGGAGATAATCCATTTTATCACAGCCCCACCTGATGTATATCAGAGCTGTAGGAAGCCATGTTTAGGTCAGGATAGAAAAAAAGACTGGAGTCAGAAACTGAATTTCTTGGCTTAGATTTTTCTCACTGCCTAGTATATTGAGCTATTAGTTATAGCATTCAATGTCTACCTTCAGGGACAGAATTTTATTCTAGAGTAGCTGTGCATGTTATAGAGAGACTATGATAATTGAGCATCCACAAATGCCAAGCATATGGCTAGGTGCTTTAAAGGCATCATTTTATTTAATGTTCATAATAAAATTATGAGAAGTTATTTTTGTATACATTTTATAATATGAAAATCAAACCAAAGAGGTGATTATTTTGTACAAGTAAGTCAATTTTAGGATTAACAAGAACAAAATTCTACCATAACCTAAAATGCAAGTCTAAATATAAAACTATAATAGGAGTGCCTGGGTGGCTCAGTCGGTTACGCGTTGACTTCAGCTCAGGGCATGATCTCACAGTTAGTGAGTTCAAGCCCCATGTCAGGCTCTGTACTGACAGCTCAGAGCCTGGAGCCTGCTTTGGATTCTGTGTTTCCTTTTTTCTCTGCCCTTCCCCCTCCCCTCCCTCCCTCCCTCTCTCTCTCTCAAAACTAAATAAACATTAAAAAATTAAATATATATGTATATATTACTATAAGTAATATCTCATATTAACCAATAATAGTTTATTAATAAAATGGTTCTTGAATATAACTTCCTATATCTAATTTCTTATCATTTATCCTATGAAGTATCTTTTTCCTTCTTATTTCAGCCTTGATGATAGTGTTACAATTTTGAAGCCCCCAAATTCGTCTTTTCTCAAGTTTAGCATTTCTTAATGTTTGAGATTTCAGCTGATGAGTCACTGCAAGAATCCATACTTGGACAAGTGCTCCCCCCATTAGTGGACTCTATTAGTGTAATATTTCCACAGCAGAAAGAAAAGAATTAACATTTAGTGACTCTTTATGTTACATTCTTGGAACTCGTATCATTGTACAATTATGAGGATACTAAAATTTTTATTTAACTACTGTATATTGCCTAAAATAACATAATTTAATATTGCATCAAGCCTGTAAGTTAACTAAGGTTATTGACATTTTACAGAAGTATAATCTGAAATTCAAAAGAGTTAAATAAATAGTAGAGAGTTGGGCAGATAGAAACCGATGAAGCTTTCATTTGAACACATTTTGGACTGGCTTTGAAGTCCATGCTGGGTCCAACGCTGCCTTTGGTTCTCAGAATCAAGCAATGTATTTCTGCAACGATGTGTCACCCCCTTCTTTGTTTTAGAAATATCAAATTCTGGTCTAGATCTAAGCTAGGGTTTTTAAATCTATCATGAAAATTTATCATGAAACTAAAGTTTCTAAAGATTTTTTTTTCATAGTACTAGTACTAGGAGGAACTGGTGCAAACAAAAAAATTGCCAGTGAGGCAATTTCTAACAGATAATTCCATTGCCTCTGATATGTTTCTGAGCTGGAACAAAATGTCTGGCAATGTGGGGAATGCAAATTTACCTTAATGATAAAGGTCTTGGTCTAGTCTATTTATACTCCAAGTTTATCATAGACACATTTAATGAACACTGACTATGAGGAAATTGGCTGTACAGCACAGGCATCTGCCTCAAAATTTCAGGATCTATTTGAGAGCTTAGTTAATGTTCATGTATTTCAAGACAGACATCAACTATAAATCCTGGATTAATACACATGCAGCAGAAACAGAAGGAACAGCAAAGATCACAGCAAGCTCTTGATTATGGGTAAAAATATTTCCATGCTGAATTTGGAAAGGACCTTAGAGATAACTGGGTGCCCTCCTTATCATAATTCTGTTAATTATAGGAGTAATAAATTCAAAGACAAAAAAATGTGAAAACTCAGAAAAGCAAACCAGGAAATATAATTCACCGTTAGACTTAACACCCCAAAACAAACATCGATATATTGCACAGAATTTTTTTTTGAGAAGTTTGAAAACAATTTGATGCCTTAAACTACTGATACACTGATATACTCCGCATAATTTTTATCCTTTCCTCCATTTCTGTGAGATTATCTTAACCCACTTTAAGTCAAATTGTGTATACAATTATATATAATTTTTATATTATTTTTCACTTAATTTTGCCAGAAACATTTTCCTGTGGGATTATATAGTTTTTCAAGTAACAATTTTAAAGCCTAAATAATATTCTACTTGGTGAAAGCATCATAGTTTACTTAGCTAATCTCTTAGTACTAGCAATATCTATTGTTTCCTATTTTAGACCACCAACTGTAATTCTACAGTGATGGTAATCAAAACTAAAGATTTTAGATTCTTGGCATTATTTCCTAAAATTAGATTCCCAAATGTGTAATTACTAGGTTAATATGTACATGTAATCAAACTGCTTTTCAAAGAGTTTTACTACTAGTAATGAAATGGAAATCTCATTATCCACACTGTCATTAGTACCTCATAACACACACACACACACACACACACACACACACACACACACACACACCATACAAATTTGATAGGCAAAAAAATTTTTGCTTTACTCTTTAACATTACTGTCTTTAGACTCAACAAGGACAGAAAATAGAAAAGCTATGTTATAGGACCACTCTGGTGCTTTTTTAGTCATGCCTCTCCATGAGACAAGAATTTCATAAGACCACATGTACTTGGAACACCAAACCCATGTTACTCCTTTTTAACCATGCTGGGTACACTGCACTCTGAAATTTCATATTCAAATTAACCTAAACTCATCTACAGAGGCACTGGGGGCCTTTTTCCCAGGCAGTAGGCGTAAGTACAAATTGTCTAAAGATTAGACAAGAGACAACTCTTTGTGGAGAAGTGAGATACAAGAGAGTGTAGACAGAGTTAGGTTAGGAAGAAAAGAAAGTGTGTGGTTACAGAGAAAAGAGAAGAAGTTCAGGATTCTGCTATCCCCTCTCTCCATGACATTATGATCCAGAACAAAACTGAGGAATATAAAAGCACAGCAATATTACATATATATTATTCCATTATGAACCAGTATATATGGAATATTGAATATATATATATATATACATATATACATATATCCATGTGTGTGTGTGTGTGTGTATATATATATATATATATATATATATATATCCATCACTATATATAGTTCTTTCTTTAAAATTTAGAAGGAAAAGACCCAAGCATGATATAATAATTGGCCAAAGAAATGAACAGATAATCCATAAAAAAATCCAAACTGACTCCTAAAGTTGGGATGTTCAACTTCACTCATAATAAGAGAAATGTAAATTTAAACCATACCAAGATATCATTTTCACTTTTTAGACTGCAAAAAATAAAGCTTAACAACACCTTCTGTTGGCAAGGCTGTGGGGAAACAAGCACTGCAGGTGGGAATGCAAATTGGCACAACGTTTTATGGAGGGAACTTTGGCAAATCTATCAGAACTATATATGTGTTTGACCTGGAAATTCAACTTCTAATCAGTTACCCTGTACACACCGCCAATAATATGAAAGATATATATATAGCAATTATATTCACATACGTATAATATTATATTTATACATATACGTATTATATTTATATATAACAATATTATGTATATATGAATATATAATGTATATTATAATTGCAATATATTATTAATATATAATATATTAATATTCCATATTATATAACAATATGAAAAATATCTATATGGTAATTAACTGCACTATTGGCAGGAATTATAAAATATCAGAAGTAACCTACATACTCATATCTAGGAATTTGGTTAAATAAACTATAGTCCTCCCATACAATGGATGACTATGAAGCCGCAACAAATCATGAGAAATGAAATGATATGATTTTAATATATATTGTTAAAAGCAAAAGCAAAGTATTAAATGAAACATATTTAATTTTAGCTATGTTGTAAGAAAGGTAAGGAAATAATGAAAAATATATTTATAGGGGCACCTGCGTGGCTCAGTTGGTTGAGTGTCCGACTTCAACTCAAGTCATGATCTCGCAATTCATGGGTTCAAGCCCACGTTGGGCTGTGTGCTGGCAGCTCAGAGCCTGAAGCCTGCCTCAGATTCTGTGTTCCCTCTCTTCTCTTCCTTTCCCCCCTCACACTGGCTCTCTCTCTCTCTCCTCAAAAATAAATAAATATTTAAAAAATTAAAAAAATAAAACTATATGTATTTATTTTTCAAAAACAAAAAATAATACCACAAGCACATATATGAAATATAAACCAGAAACTAGTTTTTTATTATATTTAGAAAGTATTTGAAAGTAAAGTAAAAGGATTTAGACCAAAGGCCTAGTACTTTTCTGTGTATTTGTTTGTATATTTCTGACTTCAGGTCCATGTTAATACTTTATATATTCAAAAAATTAAACGTAAATAAATCAACAAAGGTGTATGTGGAGGTTAAATTTAGAATACAAATAAACTCATAGACTGAATTTTGTTTCAAACGAATAACACACTTAATGAGGGTATAATAACAAATTCAAAAGGGAACCTTTGAACATTGTGTCTTCTCTCTATACCCTCAGACTAAAGATTTAAAAAACTGTAAGCAAATAATGAACACTAGTTGCTAAATTTGTTTGTAGAAGCAGTGTGGGTTTATGTTTCTGAAACTACTCTTTCTATATTCTAGTATTGAGCAAATAAGTAAAAAAGAAATCTAAGCATATGGAAGGAGAGAAGATGAAAATTAAACATATGGTGTTGGATTTGCATTGAAGGTGTCAGTATAAATTCATGGTTTTTAAGATGTCTAGGACAGATAGATATAGATAATAGATAGGGACAGAGATAGAAGAGATAGAGATAGATATTTGTGTATTTGTGTGTGTGTGTGTGTGTGTACATTATATTTGTTTTCTAGCTCTGTCCCCCCAAAAGTTCTAGAAATATGACTCCTCAGTAGCAGTGAGCCTATCTTGGGCCCAGATCTGGGTTTCTTAATTATAAACATGTAAATGGGAGAAAAAGAGTTCCTCTTTATGGTAAAATGCCAACTGACAAGAAATAATTGAGTTAGAAAATTACAATTTGGCAAACAGTAATAATTTACTTAGGCAAAAATCATCAAACTGCTGAGTAAAATTTGCTGAGAAAAGGATATTTACATAGTTTCAAAGTATCTTCTTTATAGGTACTTATTAATTGCAAGAGGAAATCCAATCACTCTGCCATGGAGATCTGGCAGACATAACCTTAACCAGGCAATCAAATGTATTACCATGAAGGGGATAAATCAACATCATCTCCAGATACAATGCACTAAGGTCATTTTATCAGTGGTGTAATATTTCTACTAAAAATGAATCAACTAAATCTGATCACAAGGCAACATCAGCCAAGCCCAAACTGAGAGACATTCTAAAATATGACTATCCTATACTTTTCAAAAATGTTAATATCATGGAAGACAAAGCCTGACAAACAATGCCCCATCCAGATTG
Organism: Prionailurus bengalensis; assembly: GCF_016509475.1. Taxonomy (NCBI): domain Eukaryota; kingdom Metazoa; phylum Chordata; class Mammalia; order Carnivora; family Felidae; genus Prionailurus; species Prionailurus bengalensis. The sequence goes on along the minus strand of NC_057346.1, from coordinate 84,542,869 downwards.
GACCCTGGAATAGCAATAAATACATTAGTTCTGGCGATTAGTGGAATTTGAATAAGATCTGTTGATTAGATAGTAGACTGTGCTATTATTGGTTTCATTATTTTGATAATTGTGCTGTGGTTATGTAAGGGAATATTCTTATTCTTAGAATATGCAGCATTTTGACTACAACATTTTGCCAAATTATTCAGAAAAAATATTACACATGATGATGAAGCAAGTATTATAAAATGTTAACAACTTCAGAGTCTGGACAAGAGTACTATACAGTTTTTTGTACTATTCTTACAGCTTTTCCATAAGCTTTTCTGAAATTATTTGAAAACAAATATGTTACAATAATAACAACAACAAAGAGAACAGATTAAAATAATATTAAAGTCTCTCAGAAAAGAACATTGCTCTTTTACTTGAGGTACTTGAAACTTGAGTTTCAGCCTCACTGAGCATTTGCAAATACTGAAATATGGTACCCAGAAGTGAAGGAGAAAAAATATATATATATATATATATATACACACACATATACACACATACATACACCAATGTCTGGTGTAATGGGAAGGGTGAGATCATTGCCCAGCCCCCTTAATAACTGCCTTTCCTCAGATTCTATTTATATATGACAGCAAGAAAGAGAACCTATTCTCAGATTAAGGCCTATTAAAAGCAAGCTGGATCTAAGAACTGATTGCTCTTCAGCCTGTCACATCATGGAGACCCATGAGTCATGACAGAGTTGGAAGGTGTATCACCTGAGGGAGAATATGATGTCCAGTCCCCTCAAATGATATTTTACCATTCACTTCTTTTGTGTGCTGGTTTCTAGGAGCCACCCTATTATAATTACATAGTGCAAACTGGGAAAGGTTGACTCATGGCTTTCTATCTAAAGCCTCAGTATGCCAACATGTTTAGAGGAGTATGTGTCTGGGTGCCTGTCTGCTTTTGAGGGACCCCAGAATTATCATAATACTAATACACAGAGACTATCTCAACAGAGTCTATCAAGGCTGAGTCTCTGATCCTAAACTAGAATAAGATTAAGAACTTTACCACTTTATTTTTATTTTTTTAAAGTTTGTTTTTTATGAATCTCTACACCCAACGTGGAGCTCGAACTTACAACCCTGAGATCAAGAGTCACATGTTCTTCTGACTGAGTCAGCCAGGCACCCCAGAACTTTACCACTTTTAACATTAAAGCCATAAATGTCTCCTGACACTATGGCCCCATGTAGTACATTTCAAAATAAAGACAGTGTCATACTGTAAAATATGCATAAAGCAGTGAGCAGAATTTTATTTATCTTTATTGCAGTGCAGTTGACACAGTGTTCCATTAGTTTCAGGTATACAGTGTAGTGATTCAATAGGTCTATATGTTATGCTATGTTCACCACAAGTGTGAACACCACAAGCACCATACAGTGCTATTACAATACCACTGACTATATTCCTTACGCTGAAACTTTTATTCCCATGACTTACTCATTCCATAACTGGAAGCCTGTATCTCTCACTCCTCTTCACCTGTTTTGCCCATCTGGCAACCATCAGTTTGTTCTCTGTATTTATGGGTCTGTTTTGGCTCTTTGTTAATTTATTCATTTTTTGGATTCCACATATAAGTGAAATCGTATGGTATTTGTCTTTCTCAAACTTATTTTGCTGAGCTTAATACCCTCTAGATCTGTTCATGTTTTGACATACCCATGATCTCATCTTTTTTATGGTTAAGTAATATTCCAGTGTGTGTATATATGTGTGTGTGTGTGTGTGTGTGTGTGTGTGTGTGTGTGTGTGTATGAGCATAAATATGCCATTCCCTCTTTATCTATTCATCTGTATATGGACATTTGGATTGCTTACATATCATGGCCATTGTAAATAATGCAGCAATAAACATAGGGGTGCATATGTCTTTTTGAATTAGTGTTTTGTTTTCTTTGGGTAATATCCAGTAGTGGAATTGCTGGATCTTATGGTATTTTAAGTTTTTAATTTTTGGGGGACTCTCCATACTGTTTTCTGCAGTGGGCTATACCAATTTACATTCCCATCAACAGTGTACAAGTCTTCCTTTTTTTCCACATCCTTGGCAATAGTTGTTATTTCTTGTCTTTGATTCTAGCTATTATGAGAGGATAAGATGATATCTCATTGTGGTTTGATTTGCATTTTCCTGATGATTAGTGAGGTTGATGCCATCTATATGTCTTCTTTAGAAAAATACCTATTCAAATCCTCTGGCCATTTTTAATCAGATGATGATGATGATGATGATGATGATGATGATGATGATTTTGGTGTTGGGTTTTAGAAGTTGTTTATATATTTTGGAAATTAACTCTTACTGGATTTGTCATTTACCTTTATGTTCTTCCATTCATAGGTTGCCTTTTTGTTTGGTTGATTGTTTCCTTTACTGTGAAAAAGTTTTTTATTTTAATATAGTCCCAATAGTTTATTTTTGCTTTTGTTTCCCTTGTCTGAGGAGACATATCTAGAGAAATTTTGCTGAGCCCAATGGCGAAAAAATTACTATTTATGTTTTCTTTTAATAGTTTTATGGTCTTGCATTTAGATCCTTAATCCATTTTTAGTTTATTTTTGTGTATGGTGTAAGAAAGTAGTCCAGTTTCATTTTTCTACATGTACCTGTCCTGTTTTCCCAGCATTGATTATTGAAGACACTATTTTTTTTCCCAATTGTATACTCTTGCCTCCTTTGTCATAGATTAATTTATCATAAAAGTGTAGCTTTATTTCTGAGTTCTCTGTGCTCTTCCATTAATCTCTATGCTCATTTTTGTGCCAGTTTCATATTGTTTTGATTATTACAGCTTTGTAGTATGTCTTGAAGTGTGGGATTGTGATGCCTCCAGCTTTGTTCTTAAGATTGTTTTGGCTACTAGGAGTCTTTTGTGGTTCCATACACATTTTAGGAATATTTGTTCTAGTTTTATGAAAAATGTTGTGGTATTTTCATAAGGATTGCATTAAATCTGTAGACTGATTTGAATAGTATGGATATTTTAACAATATTAATTATTCCAATCAATGAGCATGGAATATCTTTCCATTTGTTTGTGTCATCTTCAATTTCTTCCATCAATGTATTATAGTTTTCAGAGTACAGTTTTTTCACCTCCTTAAGTTTATTCCTAGGTATTTTATTCCTTTTTTGCACAATTATAAATATGATTATTTTCTTAATTTCTCTTTCTGCTACTTCATTATTAGTGTATAGAAACACAACCAATTTCTGCATAAAATTTTGTTTATCCTTCAACTTAACTGAATTAATTTAATACTAATATTTTTTTGGTGGAACGGTTAGAGTTTATTATGTGTAGTATCATGTCTGTTACAAATAGCGACAGTTTAACCTCTTCCTTACCTATTTGGATGTCTTTTACTTTTGTTTTGTCTGGTTGCTGTGGCTAGGATTCTAGTACCATTTTGAATAATCATGGTGAGAGTTGACATTTTAGTCTTGTTCCTGATTGTCGAGGAAAACCTCTTAGTTTTTCACCATTGAGTATAATATTAGCTGTGGACTTTTCATATATGGCCTTTATTATGTTAAGGTATATTCCCTCTAAACCCACTTTGTTGAGAGTTTTTATCATGAATCGGTGTTGCATTTTGTCAAATGCTTTTTCTGCATCTATTGATATGATTATGAGATTTTTATCCTACATTTTGTTGATGTGGTATATCACATTGAAATGTGACTTTTGAACCATTCTTGCATCCCTGGAATAAATCTCGCTTGATCTTGAATGATAACCCTTTGAATGTAGTGTTGAATATAGTTTGCTGATATTTGTCAAGGAATTTTGCATCTATGTTCATCAAGGATATTGGCCTGTAGTTTTCTTTTTATGTAGTATCTTTGTCTGGTTTTGGTATCAGGGTGATACTGACCTTGTAGAATGTATTTGGAAGCTTTCCTTCTTCTATTGTTTGGAATAGTTTGAGAAAAAATAGATATTAATCCTTCTTTAAATGTTTAGTAGAATAAAATGTTTAGTGAATCCATCTGGTCCTGGACTTTTGTTTGTTGGGAGCTTTTCGATTGCTGATTTAATTTCATTACTACAATTGGTCTGTTCAGATTTGTTTTGTTTCTTTCTGATTTAGTTTTGGAAGGTTGTATGTTTTTAGGAATTTATTTGTTTCTAGGTTTTCCAATTTATTGGTATATAATTTTCATATGATCCTTTGTATTTCTGTGCTGTCAGCTGTTACTTCATTATTTCATTTCTGATCTTATTTATTCGAGTCTTCTCTCTTTTTCCTGATGCATCTGGCTAAAAGTTTATCCTATCTTTTCATAGAACCATCTATTGGTTTCATTGATCTTTTCTATTGACTTTTTAGTCTCTATTTCAGTTTTTTTGCTCTGATCTCTATGATTTTCTTCCTTCTATTCACCTTGGACTCTGTTCTTTTTCTAATTCCTCTAGATATAAGTTTGGATTGTTTTTGTCTTTGAGATTTTTGTTTGTTTCTTGAGATGGATCTGTATTGCTATAAATTTCATTCTTATAACTGCTTTCATTGTGTCCCAAAGATTTGGGGTTCTTGTATATTCATTTTCATTCGTCTCCATGTATTCTTTAATTTCCTCTTTGATTTCTTCATTAACCCAATGACTGTTTAGTAGCATATTGTTTACCCTCTATGTGTTTGTAATTTTTCCAATTTTTTTTATTGATTTCTTGCTTCATACTATCATGGTTAGAAAGGATGCATAACATGATTTCAATCTTAAATTTATTGCAAATTGTAGCCTGACATGTGATCTATCCTGGAGAACATTGGAGTTCTATTTTTTTTTAATAATTAACTATGTTGAGACCTTTCTTTATCTTTCTCTTTCCTTCTTTCCTTCTTTCCTTCCTTCCTTCCTTCCTTCCTTCCTTCCTTCCTTCCTTCCTTCCTTCCTTTTAGTTATCAAACACTGAATACTGAATTTCTTTCCTTTCTACTTGTGTCCATGGTTGTCATTGACCTAAACTTATGGTTAGTCTGGCTATTTATAAGAGAGTACCATACCAGGCTGGGCCTATACAGTTTCTACACAAAAGATTCTCAACAGGAAGCTTAGAGGAGAGGATGATGTTCATTTCTCTAAGATGTATAGGATAGTTGGAGTGCTTTTTCAGTCTACTCATGTCTTGCTGAAACCCTGATGCACACAGGTAAAGATGAGTAACTCTCCTCCCCCTACCATCCCTGTTAGAAGAACTGCTAGTTTTGAAACACTGCTACCAATGGATTTACATGTGATTTCTCAGCTGTGTGGATTCTGGGAGATGGGATGGATAGAAAAGTTAAGGTATTAAGGTTTGTTGTTCTAAAGATACTCCTTTCATGCTAGGAGAGTGTAATTGTATTCTTATAGCATGATTCCCTTATGAGGCCTCTAGTAAACCCAGAAAATATGGTAAAATGAAGATGACACCTGAATTCCAAAGATAATATATCTAGAATAAAAGAAGATGAGTCTCCAGGATATTTATAAACAAAGAAATATACCTAGGCTTTAATGATAAAGCCTCTTGGATTTAAATTCTTTCTGACCCAGTGTCAACCTTCTCCTGTAACTTGCTATTTTTGCCAGACTTGCACTTGTCCTCTGAGCTACAGTGATGCTAAAGCCGGCTTTTTGCCCCTTCCATGCCTATCCTGACTTTTGAACTTGCATGGAAATCTTCCATTTAAGGGAAAAATCTGCATCAGGAACAAAAACAAAAACAAACAAAAAAAAAACACAGTCTAGCATACTATGCTTTGTCTTTCATGCTATGAAACCATCTTCACCTCTAAATCACATACCAGAAAATTACTCTTTCAAAATAAATAAAATGCAGTTTCATCTACAATCACAGACAGTTTTTTACTAGGAAAATTTGATCATCAATAATCCCTAAATCATTGGAAAAGAAGACCCTACTAATGTTTATCTGGGTCAAAGGACTACTGCAAATTCTTGATAATATGTGGCAAAGGTTGATTTATATAAAGAAACAAGGTTTTCTGCAATTTGTATTGTAGAATTTAAGGTTAACTCAAAGATCCAAAGATTCACTGGAAATATTACCATGGCATCATTCTCATCCCTAGATCTAATCCCTAACATCTTTTTGATGTTAACAAGTAACACTGGCAGACATTTGGAATCAGGAACATTGAGGTTATGATTCACTTAGCCTGTACAGGTGTGACCTCCATACCTTCAGTCTACTTCAGACCCACTTTTCCTAGAGCACTATATACGTGTTGCTAAGGGTAATTGATAGAATTAAGTTAATAATTTTTAATAGGTTTTTGGGGTGTTGGTGGGGGTTTGGAGCCAACAACCAAAAAAGAATTCTTGAAGACATCTTTGGTACAAAAAGGCAGTTTTATTAAAGCACTGGGACAGGACCCTGGGCAGGAAGAGCTGAACTGGGGTTGTGCACAGTGGCTGCTTATACTGTGGAGTTGGGGGAGGTAAAGTCAAGAGGAAGTTTCTTAAAGGGATTTCCATACGCTAAAGAGGATTTACAGATTACTAGAGACCTGGGTATTGTCAAGCTAAGGTTGATTTTTCCTCTTGCAAAACATTATCATTAAGATAGTAGGGAGTTCCTGGAGTTGAATCTATTGATAAGATTATCCCTTTCTTATAATATTACTAAGATATTTGTAAACTGATGAAGACTATCAGATTAACCATTTGTTTTGTGGGGAGTGGGGGGTTGTGCTACCTTGTACTTGGCCCTCAACTTGCCTTATGGTCCCTCATCACTTTTTTGCTTCTCTTTCTCCAGTGTGAGCTCTTGCTCAATGCTGTTGTCAAATTTCCTAAAATATTTTTCACAAAACAAAGTTTTGTGTTTGTATGGCTCTGTTGACATGCATGAGGAGTTTCTGCTGGAGACAAAAATGTTTCAAAAAATTGAATAAACCAAAAAGTAGAATATAATTTGGTTCTAACTTCATTCTGATTTTGTCATTCCAAAATGGTCTTGTAAATATTTGGATATGGAGACTTCGCCCTATTTTGGATAAGTTCTGGGAATTTTATTTTATTAAAAAAAAGCATATTTCACATTTATCTGACATTTATATTACTTCATTGACAACTAGATGTCTCAATTAGAAATTTCTAATAAGCTGTCAATGTTTTATTTCTATCTTTCATAAACTTTCAACTTAATAAAGATAATTTTCTTTTATTGATTGATTGATTGATTGAAATTTATTGTCAAATTGGTTTCCATACAACACCCAGTGCTCATCCCAAAAGGTGCCCTCCTCAATACCCATCACCCCCCCTCCCCTCCCTCCCACCCCCTATGAACCCTCAGTTTGTTCTCAGTTTTTAAGAGTCTCTTATGCTTGGGCTCTCTCCCAAATAACCTCTTTTATTTTTTTCCTTCCCCTCCCCCATGAGTTTCTGTTAAGTTTCTCAGGATCCACATAAGAGTGAAAACATATGGTATCTGTCTTTCTCTGTATGGCTTATTTCACTTAGCATCACACTCTCCAGTTCCATCCACACTGCTACAAAGGGCCATATTTCATTCTTTCTCATTGCCACGTAGTACTCCATTGTGTATATAAACCACAATTTCTTTATCCATTCATCAGTCGATTGACATTTAGGCTCTTTCCATAATTTGGCTATTGTTGAGAGTGCTGCTATAAACGTTGGGGTACAAGTGCCCCTATGCATCAGTACTCCTGTATCCCTTGGGTAAATTCCCAGCAGTGCTATTGCTGGGTCATAGGGTAGATCTATTTTTAATTTTCTGAGGAACCTCCACACTGCTTTCCAGAGTGGCTGCACCAATTTGCATTCCCACCAACAGTGCAAGAGGGTTCCCATTTCTCCACAAGCTCTCCAGCATCTATAGTCTCTTGATTTGTTCATTTTGGCCACTCTGAATGGCATGAGGTGATATCTGAGTGTGGTTTTGATTTCTATTTCCCTGATGAGGAGCGACGTTGAGCATCTTTTCATGTGCCTGTTGGCCATCCAGATATCTTCTTTAGAGAAGTGTCTTTTCATGTTTTCTGCCCATTTATTCACTGGATTATTTGTTTTTCGGGTGTGGAGTTTGCCGAGCTCTTTATAGATTTTGGATACTAGCGCTTTGTCCGATATGTCATTGGCAAATATCTTTTCCCATTCCGTTGGTTTCCTTTTTGTTGGTTGTTTCCTTTGCTGTACAGAAGCTTTTTATCTTCATAAGGTCCCAGTCGTTCGTTTTTGCTTTTAATTCCCTTGCCTTTGGGGATGTGTCAAGTAAGAGATGCTACAGCTGAGGTCAGAGAGGTCTTTTCCTGCTTTCTCCTCTAGGGTTTAGATAATTTCCTGTCTCCCATTCAGGTCCTTTATCCATTTTGAGTTTATTTTTGTGAATGGTGTGAGAAAGTGGTCTAGTTTCAACCTTCTGCATGTTGCTGTCCAGTTCTCCCAGCACCATTTGTTAAAGAGACTGTCTTTTTTCCATTGGATATTCTTTCCTGCTTTGTCAAAGATTAGTTGGCCATACATTTGTGGGTCTAGTTCTGGGGTTTCTATTCTATTCCATTGGTCTATGTGTCTGTTTTGGTGCCAATACCATGCTGTCTTGATGATGACAGCTTTGTAGTAGAGGCTAAAGTCTGGGATTGTGATGCCTCCTGCTTTGGTCTTCTTCTTCAACATTACTTTGGCTATTCGGGGCCTTTTGTGGTTCCATGTGAATTTTTGGATTGCTTGTTCTAGTTTCTAGAAGAATGCTGGTGCAATGTTGATTGGGATTGCATTGAATGTGTAGATAGCTTTGGGTAGTATTGACATTTTGTAATATTTATTCTTCCAATCCATGAGCATGGAATGTTTTTCCATTTCTTTATATCTACTTCAATTTCCTTCATAAGCTTTCTATAGTTTTCAGCATACAGATCTTTTACATCTTTGGTTAGATTTATTCCTAGGTATTTTATGCTTCTTGGTGCAATTGTGAATGGGATCGGTGTCTTTATTTGTCTTTCTGTTGCTTCATTATTAGTGTATAAGAATGCAACTGATTTCTGTACATTGATTTTGTATCCTGCAACTTTGCTGAATTCCTGTATCAGTTCTAGCAGACTTTTGGTGGAGTCTATCGGATTTTCCATGTATAATATCATGTCATCTGCAAAAAGTGAAAGCTTGACTTCATCTTTGCCAATTTTGATGCCTTTGATTTCCTTTTGTTGTCTGATTGCTGGTGCTAGAACTTCCATCACTATGTTAAACAACAGCAGTGAGAGTGGACATCCCTGTCGTGTTCCCGATCTCAGGGAAAAAGCTCTCAGTTTTTTCCCATTGAGGATGATGTTAGCTGTGGGCTTTTCATAAATGGCTTTTATGATGTTTAGGTATGTTCCTTCTATTCCGACTTTCTCGAGGGTTTTTATTAAGAAAGGTTACTGAATTTTGTCAAATGCCTTTTCTGCATCGATTGACAGGATCATATGGTTCTTATCTTTTATTAATGCGATGTATCACATTGATTGATTTGCAAATGTAAACCAGCCCTGAATCCCAGGAATGAATCCCACTTGACCATGGTGAATAATTCTTTTTATATGCTGTTGAATTCGATTTGCTAGTATCTTATTGAGAATTTTTGCATCCATATTCATCAGGGATATTGGCCTGTAGTTCTCTTTTTTTACGGGGTCTCTGTCTGGTTTAGGAATCAAAGTAATACTGGCTTCATAGAATGAGTCTGGAAGTTTTCCTTTCCTTTCTATTTTTTGGAATAGCTTGAGAAGAATAGGTATCATCTCTGCTTTAAACGTCTGGTAGAACTCCCCTGGGAAGCCATATGGTCCTGGACTCATATGTTTGGAAGTGTGTGGGTGTTTAGGAATTTGTTCATTTCTTCCAGGTTTCCGGTTTGTTGGCATATAATTTTTCATAGTATTCCCTGATAATTGCTTGTATGTCTGAGGGATTGGTTGTAACCATTTCATTTTCATTCATGATTTTATCTCTTTGGGTCATCTCCCTTTTCTTTTTGAGAAGCCTGGCTAGAGGTTTATCAATTTTGTTTCTGTTTTCAAAAAACCAACTCTTGGTTTCGTTGATCTGCTCTACAGTTTTTTTAGATTCTATATTGTTCATTTCTGCTCTGATCTTTATTATTTCTCTTCTTCTGCTGGGCTTAGGCTGCCTTTGCTGTTCTGCTTCTAGTTCCTTTAGGTGTGCTTTTAGATTTTGTATTTGGGTTTTTTCTTTTTTCTTGAGATAGGCCTGGATTGCAATGTATTTTCCTTTCAGGACTGCCTTCGCTTCATCCCAAAGCGTTTGGATTGTTGTATTTCATTTTCGTTTGTTTCCATATATTTTTTAATTTCTTCTCGATTGCCTGGTTGACCCATTCATTCTTTAGTAGGGTGTTCTTTAACCTCCATGCTTTTGGAGGTTTTCCAGACTTTTCCATGTGGTTGATTTCAAGCTTCATAGCATTGTGGTCTGAAAGTATGCATGGTATAATTTCAATTCTTGTATACTTATGAAGGGCTGTTTTGTGACCCAGTATGTGATCTATCTTGGAGAATGTTCCATGTGCACTCAAGAAGAAAGTATATTCTGTTGCTTTGGGATACAGAGTTCTAAATATATCTGTCAAGTCCATCTGATCGAATGTCTCCTTCAGGGCCCTTGTTTCTTTATTGACCGTGTGTCTAGATGATCTGTCCATTTCTGTGAGTGGAGTGTTATAGTCCCCTGCAATTACAACATTCTTATCAATAAGGTTGCTTATGTTTGTAATTGTTTTATATATTTGGGGGCTCCTGTATTCGATGCATAGACATGTATAATTGTTAGTACTTCTTGATGGATAGATCCTGTGATTATTATATAATGCCCTTCTTCATCTCTTGTTACAGCCTTTAATTTAAAGTCTAGTTTGTCTGATATAAGTATGGCTACTCCAGCTTTCTTTTGACTCCCAGTGGCATGATAAATAGTTCTCCATCCCCTCACTTTCAATCTGAAGGTGTCCTCAGGTCTAAAATGAGTCTCTTGTAGACAGCAAATAGATGGGTCTTGTTTTTTTTTTTTTTTTTATCCATTCTGATACCCTATGTCTTTTGGTTGGAATATTTAGTCCATTTACGTTCAGTGTTATTATAGAAAGTTATGGGTTTAGAGTCATTGTGATGTCCATAGGTTTCATGCATGTAGCGATGTCTCTGGTACTTTGTCTCACAGGATCCCCCATAGTCTCTTGTAGGGCTGGTTTAGTGGTGACAAATTCCTTCAGTTTTTGTTTGTTTGGGAAGACCTTTATCTCCCTTCTATTCTAAGTAACAGACTTGCTGGATAAAGGTTTCTCGGCTGCATATTTTTTCTGTTCATCACATTGAAGATCTCCTTCCATTCCTTTCTGGCCTGCCAAGTTTCAGTAGAGATATCGGTCACGAGTCTTATAGGTCTCCCTTTATATGTTAGAGCACGTTTATCCCTAGCTGCTTTCAGAATTTTCTCTTTATCCTTGTATTTTGCCAGTTTCACTATGATATGTCGTGCAGAAGATCGATTCAAGTTACCTCTGAAGGGAGCTCTCTGTGCCTCTTGGATTTCAATGCCTTTTTCCTTCCCTAGTTCAGGGAAGTTCTCAGCTATTATTTCTTCAAGTACCCCTTCAGCACCTTTCCCTCTCTCTTCCTCCTCTGGAATACCAATTATGCGTAGACTATTTCTCTTTAGTACATACTTAGTTCTCTAATTTTCCCCTTATACTCCTGGATTTTTTTTTTTATCTCTCTCATTCTCAGCTTCCTCTTTTTCCATAATTTTATCTTCTAGTTCACCTATTATCTCCTCTGCCTCTTCAATCTGAGCCATGGTCGTCTCCATTTTATTTTGCAGTTCATTTATAGCATTTTTGAGCTCCTCCTGACTGTTCCTTAGTCCCTTGATCTCTGTAGCAATAGATTCTCTGCTGTCTTCCATATTGTTTTCAAGCCCAGTGATTAATTTTATGACTATTATTCTAAATTCTCTTTCTGTTATATTGTTTAAATCTTTCTGATCAGTTCATTAGCTGTTGTTATTTCCTGGAAGTGTTTTTGAGGGGAATTCTTCCACTTGGTCATTTTGGATAGTCCCTGGAGTGGTGTGGAACTGAGGGACACTTCCCCTGTGCTGTCTTGAAAAACTTGCGTTGGTGGGCGGGGCGCAGTCAGACCTGATGTCTGCCCCCAGCCCACCGCTGAGGCCACAGTCAGACTGGTGTGTACCTTCTCTTCCCCTCTCCTGGGGCGGGTTTCACTGTGGGGTGGTGTGGCCCGTCTGGGCTACTTGCACATTGCCAGGCTTGTGGTTCTGGGGATCTGGCGTATTAGCTGGGGTGTATCGAAAAGGTGCACAGGGGCAGGAGTGGCAGGCTCATCTTTCTTTTCCTTCGGAGATCCCCTTCAGGAGGGGCCCTGTGGCAGCGGGAGGGAGTCAGACCTGCAGGAGGGATGGATCCGCATAAGCACAGCGTTGGGTGTTTGCGCGGTGCAAGCAAGTTCCCTGGTAGGAACTGGTTCCCTTTGGGATTTTGGCTGGAGGATGGGCGAGGGAGATGGCACTGGCGAGTGCCTTTGTTCCCTGCCAAGCTGAGCTCTGTCATCTGGGGCTCAACAACTCTCCCTCCCATTTTCCTCCAGCCCTCCCGCTCTCTGAGCAGAGCTGTTAGGTTATAAATTTCCAGATATTAAGTCCCGCTTGCTGTCAGAACATACTCCCTCTTTCCCCTCTGCTTTTGCAAGGCAGACTGGGGGTCTCTGCTTGGCCGGCGGGCTGCCCCTCCGCCCCGGCTTCCTCCTGCCAGTCTGTGTAGCGCGTACCGCCTCTCTGCCCTTCCTACCCTCTTCTGTGGGCCTCTCATCTGCGCGTGGCTCCAGCGAATCCGTTCTGCTAGTCTTCTGGCAGTTTTCTGGGTTATTTACTCAGAAGTGGGTGGAATCTAAGTGATCAGCAGGACACGGTGAGCCCAGCGTCCTCCTACTCCCCCATCTTCCCCTTGGAATCTCCAAGAAGATAATTTTCTATACCAAATGTTTACACATTTAGATATCATTTTGGGGAAATGTTGCAATTGTAAATTTTCATGGATCCATGAATGATGGATGTTATTAATACACAAAACTTTTTTTATGATTATTTATTTATTTTCAGGGAGAGAGAGAACAAGAGTGAGTTAGCTGGGGGAGGAGCTGAAAAAGAGGAAGAGAGAGAGAGAATCCCAAGCAGGCTCCACATTGTCAGCCCAAAGCCCTATGTGGGGCTTGATCTTACAAAATGTTAAATCTTGATCCGAGCTGGGATCAACAGATACTCAAACAATTGAGCCACCCAAGCACCCCTAACCCATAAGCCTTTTGAAAACCTCAGACCAGTGGCTCACTGATTCCAAACACTCCTTTTTTTATTTGTCTATATAACTGTGTTCATGCAACTAATTTTCAACGTTTTTAATTTATTTTTGGGACAGAGAGAGACAGAGCATGAACGGGGGAGGGGCAGAGAGAGAGGGAGACACAGAATCGGAAACAGGCTCCAGGCTCCAAGCCATCAGCCCAGAGCCTGACGCGGGGCTCGAACTCACAGACCGCGAGATCGTGACCTGGTTGAAGTCGGACGCCTAACGGACTGCGCCACCCAGGCGCCCCCATGCAACTAATTTTCGAAGAACATTCTGTATTCTCACTTAGCTTCTTCTATCCTGCAGGCTCAATTCAAATTTTACCTTTTCAGATTGCATAATATTTCATCTACCTAAACTCACAATGGCACAATTTTTCTTTGTTGTCTGAGCCATTCTATTTATCTTTAACATTTAAATCAAGAGCTTTGGAATAAAATTGACTTGAAGTTTGAGTCTAAGTACTTTGACTCACTGCTGTGTGAACATGGACTTTTAAATCCTCTGTTCCCTCTTTTGTAAAATGGTGGTAGTAATACTTATTTGAGAATACGTGTGTTTATGTATTGGGGTACCTGGGTGTCTCAGTTAGTTGACTGTCAGACTATTGATTTCAGCTCAGGTCATGATCCCAACTTGGCTCTTTGCTGAGTGAGGAGCCTACTTAAGATTCTCTCTCTTAATGGATGCCTCATTTGGATAAACATCAGGTCATGATCACACAGTTAATGGGTTCAAGCCCCACATTGGACTCTGCTGTCAGCATGGAGCCCGTTTCAGATCCTTTGCCCCCTTCTTTCTCTGCACCTCCCCAACCCATACTCTCTCTCTCTCTCAAAAATAAATAAGCATTAAAAAAAACAAAAAGATTCTCTCTCTCTCCCCTTGCCCTTCTCTCTCTAAAGTAAATTTTTTAAAAATATGATGGTATATATAAAGGATTTAGCACAATTCCTGGGCCATAGAAAACAATAAATGTTGCCTTATCATCATGATTGATAGTCTGGTTTTACCATAGTTGGAATAATTTAAGGGCCTCTCTTTTTAGTATTCAGACTAAGACTCTAAGATCTCTATCTTGTTTATATCAGATTGTCTTCCTTTGTTTCTTAGCTCACCACCGCCCTTAAACAGCTTTTACACTATGCATAACCACTTTAAAGAGGAGAGTTTCCAACTTCCTGCAGGTTTTGCCTGAAATGTACCCTTCCCTGGTATTAGAGAATAGTGATAGTTTCCGTCAGTCAGTCATGAGGCCCCAGTTCCCACTGATGATATTTAAAATGTCTTGAGAACAAAAGCTTATGTTGTAACATTTTTAGAAAGTTGTGCTACTTAACTTTATATTTGTAATTTGTAGCTTTCTACCAAGCCAGTCTGTAATAAAAGTGATATCCCCACAACCCCCCATTATCTGGCAGATAGTAGTTGTGCAATAAATATTTTCTTTTCATGATTATCAGCCTGAAAACAAGGGCTTTCTTTACTTTTACTTTCCATCTCTTCCAGTCCTTTCTGTCCAGTGAAGTTGTTAGTAAGAAATGAAATGCCCAAAGCCAGGATTCAGAGGACAGTAGCCTAGGGCTTGGATAAGACATAATGCAGAGAAGAAAGCCCAATTCACAACTGGGCTTCTTTCCAATATGACTCAGCTTCCATTTTATTTATTGACTCTGAGTTAGGATGGAATTCTACCTTAGAAATACTTCAACTTTTAAGGATAAAGTGGCAGTATATATATTTTTCTTTCAACCTCAATATTCCTCCACACAGGTAAATTCTGTTTTCCACTGTGACATGAAGACAACAGAATCCTTGTTCACATATCATTGATTGTGGGCAGAGTCTTTGCCAGTCTAACAGTAGTTGTCAGAGATAAAGTTCCAATTAGAAAACAAACACATAAAAAAGAATTTTTGTTGAATTAAACTGCCATGCTACCAAAAGTAATTTAAAACACTATTGAAAAACAAAACCACCTAGTTAGGTTTTACTTAGAAGAAGGGAGAGGGAGAAAGAGTTAAAACAGTTTGACGGCCTGCTATTTTTTTCCCATAAAGTCATAAAGCTTAATTCAAAAATTTTCTGGAATTTATAGTGCCAGAGGCTAAGCTAAAAATAATTTTCCCTCATTAGATCTTGTAGTTTAACCTCTGAAGTGGAAGGTTTGTGACAGCTACATCAAGACTCCAACTCACAAAAGCACCATTCAAAAAGGAAAAGAATAAAGAGGAACTGTTGCTATTAAATGACCCATAGAGAATCCAGGAGACAAAGAAGACTATTTCTGTCACTTTCTGGGACCAAGCATAGCGTTGCTGGGCTGTTCCAGGTGGATCACTTCTGTCAGCTCTAAAGGTATCATGTGCTAAATGAGCATGAAATTTTATCTGGGAGCAAAGCCTTGGAAGTTAAACTTGACTAGACAATGACAGGAATCTGAGGAGAAAAAAAGCAGCCAAGGTTTTGCTCAATAACCCCAGTGAAAATTAATAATCAGTAATTGTCTCTCTATCTCCTTTCCCAAATACTGAACAGAGCTTTTGTATTGTGCCTGTAGAATGGAGAAAAAGAAAGCCAAAAAGAATTGAACTCCAGACTACTCTTGAAATCTGGAACTAATGTTAAGGGGTGGGTTTAATTTCTGAAATGAAGACTTCTAGATTTTAGTATTGTGTTTTTATTTCTATTTTTATTTTTGTATTTCTTTAACTTCATGATCCACCTGGTAAAATACTTATTACATTATTTTAGTCTCCCAATTTTTATTGGATAACAGATTCTGATATTCTTTGTGATCTGCTCAGTCATGTTTGTGATCATGTCAATAATAGGGGAAGAAGAGATGAGGACCAGTGTATTGGCTGAATTCAATCAGGTGAACAGAGCCCCTTTGAGTAATGCAGAATAAAAGACTATGATAAGGATTAGGCCAACTACAGTTGTGGCAGTTTTTTTTTTTAAACTTGTGGAAATTGCCTCTTTGGTGGGAAACTAAAGATGCCACAAATCCACAAAATCAGTTGTTGGGAAGACAACATGGACATAAAATTGGGGAAAGTGAGGACACATTGGAACTTGTGAGGATGAATTGAACTAGCATCTGCCTCTCAAGGCTTTCAGTCTTAATGATGTGGGCAACTTGCAAAAGACAATGGCACTCTTTCCTCTGGCCCAGGACTCAGAAAAACTGAAAGACAGTCCTAATGGAAACTGGAGGAGATGTGGGTCCTGATGCTGCCTCATGCCAACAAGGTGAACCAACAGATTAATAAAGATGAATGGCATCCACAAGAGCTCCTGACCCAATATCTTTATTCAGAGAAAAATGGCTTCTGCTTTACTTCTGCACATTTCTCTTAGAGTCAACAGTAACCTAGAACTATACAGGCAAGGATTCTAGGAAACATAATTCTAGCTTAGCTATGTAGATGCTATTAAAAAACTGTCATGACACGTATTTATTCACTACCATGTTTTCCGGGCACTGTACCAATTTTTATCCCATTTAAATACTCCCATGAGAGGGGTGCCTGGGTGGCTTCGTCGGTTAAGCGTCTGACTGCTGATTTTGGCTCAGGTCATGACCTCATGGTTTGTGAGATGGAGCCCCAGGCATCAGGCTCTGCACTGACCATGGAGCATGCTTAAGGATTCTCTCTGTCTCCCTCTCTTTCTGTCTCTACCCCTTCTCTCTTTCAAAATTACTAAATAAACTTAAAAGAATAAAAAATATGAGAAAGTATTTCATCCTTGAGAAATCTGATGTTACATAGGTCAATGAACCTTTCTAAAACTTCTAGAAACTGAGAGAGAGAGATCAGATTTTAAATTAAGACCAAGTATTTTGACTTCAGCTACTGATTAATCCTTAGGTTTTCCTTTGTTAACATTATACCATCCACAAATGAATACTTTTTTACACTGTATATCAGTCAGGGTTTCAGGAAGAAGCACATGGCATTGCCCATCCTAGGTTATTTGAGAGAGCTTAATAAAGGAACTATTTGGAAAGATTTTTCATCAGGGATGAGGAAAAAATAGTAAATTCCCCAGTACTAGCAACTTCCTGACTACTAGCAGAAAGTTACTACAACCACTAAATCTGAAAATGCAAGGAAAGAAAGCAGTTACTACTACCCGAAGTGGGTAGCTGTATGAAGAGGGCCATCAAACAGGAGCTGAGTCTTTGGTAAAAGGAAAAATCCAACTTATGGTGCTTAGAAAGAAGGGAACAGAAATAATAAATACTCCAACTTTACTGTGTTTCAGCCTCCCTTCTTGTGCCCTCCATTTACTGACTTCTGTTCATATAACTCAACTAACTCTTGGATACCAATGAGCTAAGGAGTCCTTTTATACAATCAACAGAAGTAAGAAGTCAGTATCTTGAGGGGCAGAGCAGGATGAAGAAAGGTGGATGGAGACTGATCCAGAGGAGCAAACGGAAAATATCTAGCCTATACTAATTATTCCAAGAGTAAAGCATTGCTAATGATTTTAGAAAAACATTTTGCTTTTACACAGACTCATAAACATACACTAAAACATTTTTTAAAGGTAATACCTAAACTTTTTCTTTCTTTCTTTCTTTCTTTCTTTCTTTCTTTCTTTCTTTCTTTCTTTCTTTCTTTCTTTCTTTCTTTCTTTCTTTCCTAAACTTTTCTTACTTACTATCTAGTAAATATTTCTATGGTTTTCATCATGGACCATTTTTCAAATTTTGAAGAATGAGCTAGTTTTTTAAAAAAGCAAAGAAATAAAAACAAAACCACAAAGCCAAACCTATGCCATAGCATCAGCTTCTAGTGGGGGTGGTTGGCAACGGTGGGGTGGGGTGGGAAGGTTGACCAACAGAGGTATAACCCCTGAGCCCATGAGTAGATCATCAAAGCACTTGCTTCTTTAATAAAACATCAAAGGCTGCTGCATGCTGTTGGGTATTTCTGAGACTAAAACTAAGGTGAACTATAAGTGCTTCACAGCATAAAATAGGGGAGTAAATATTTTCTGAATCTTTGGATTCTTCTTGGCAAAAGTTTCTCACTAATTTTCTAAATATCCATTTCTAGGTTTCCTACATTGTAGAAAAATCTACTATAAGGCCTGGGAGTTCAGATTTTCTTATCTGTTTCTTGAGAAGTATTTGCCAAGTATTTAACTAGGCTCTCAGCAATACCTTCCCAATGCCTATGGGAAGTGGGCCTTATGGGTAGCTAGGGAGGAAGAGACAGCATCTCTCTTCTTACCATTAAAGCTGAAGTTTAGGCTCTAATGCCTCGATAAGGTGATTGCTAGCAAAAGCACATGCATGCCAAGATGGGTATCAGTGCTAAGAACCTCCTTACGCTCCACGTCCATCTTAAGATAGTGTCTCTGTCAGATTTTAACACAGCTACACAACACATATTCATGACATATGGTAGAAAGCAAATGGCGAAACTGAAATGTCCACGTCCGCAGTCTGGGGCCAACATTGACTATCTGTAAAATTGGGGGAAAATTGCTGAATTTCTTCAAACTTCTGTTTTGTCATCCATAAAATAAGAAGAACACCATTGCCTAATTGGCTTTCTGGCAAGGAATATTTGAAATAATATGCATAAAATACATATCATGGGGTACACAGTTAAAATGGGAGCTGCTAGAAGATTCTAGGAAGAGAGTGGCTCGACTTTTTTTCAAGATTCCCTCTCCAATGCAAAATCAATTAATAGGTATCTTTTCTTAAAAATTTTTTTTTAAATGTTTATTCATTTTTGAGAGGGAGCATGAGCGGGGGACAGGAAGAGAGAGAGGAAGACGCAGAATCCGAAGCAGGCTCCAGGCTCTGAGATGTCAGCACAGAGCCTGACATAGGGCTTAAACTCACTGACTGCGAGATCATGACCTGAGCTGAAATCAGATGCTTAAGTGATTGAGCCACCCAGGAGCACCAATAGCTATCTTTTCTGAGTTGAGAATCTGCTAAGGCCAGCAGGAAAGCCAGTCCTGAAGGTACAAGAGGGTCCTCAGTGTCTGTGAGTTCCAGGAAGAAAACTAGGAAGAAAAAAATTGACAGAACCTGGGAATCAGCAGTAAAGTACAAAGATCAGAATATTAAAAATATGGAGAAGAGGTGGCCTGCAGAGATTCATATATCCAGATGGGAAGGGCAAGGCTGGCTTTGATGACTGTTCTCAGGGGAAGACCCACAGGTTCCCTTATTCACTGACATTGACCTCTTTGCATATAGTCCTTCTTTGCTATAAGCCTATCAAAACACTGCTTCCTTAAATGTCCCTGTAACTCCTCTTTCTGCCTAATTCTATAATCACTCTAGTTTTTCTTTTGTTTGGTCAGACCTAACAGTTCTTTTGTGTGTGTGGCATTCCTCCTTGCAACAAACAATAATCCTGGCTTTGTTGGTCTAAAGGTTCATGCAGGTAATCTGTGGCTTACTGGGGTAAAAGAAATCTGAGAGATGAGTAGCTTTCTCCTGGTGCCTCAGGAGTGAGTGCCAACCTGTAAAAGCAGAGGGTCAGATAATGTTTTATCTCCTACAATTTATGGAACTTCCACTCTATAACATCTCCCAGAAATTATAACTAAGTCTCAGAGTAGTAGTAAAAAAAAAAAAAAGTAACATGGCTTGCAAGGAGAAGTAGAAAGTAGAAAATGGGCAGCTCCTAGATAATCAGACATAAGGGGACACGGGCAACACATTAAGCAATAGAGTAGCAATCTAATAATATAGTCATTTAATAGGAGTTGATTTGAAACAAAAGCCATTTTGTCAATTAGTTGAATAATTTTAAAACTGAAAGAGTCAGCAAATAGACTAAGAATTATGGACACTGATGAGACCAAAATTAGCCTCCTAGAAAATTACATATTTAAAAAAAAAAGCAAAATACAGAGTAAAACTACAGAACAATGGAAATAAAGAAAGAAAAGATAGGAGATAAGAGGATATGTTCAGGAGTCCTTGTAGATGTATTTCAGATGGGAAACATGAATAGATGAAAGACAGGAAAAAAATAAATGAATACTAAGGGAAACTTTCTACTCTTGAGGCTTCAGCTTGCAAATAATCACTAAGTTCCTTTTAACATTGATAAAAAAGTGTCCTTGCCTGGGCATATTCTCATAACATTGCTAAATGCCAAGGATAACTTTTTCGTTGTTGTTGTTAAGTATATAATTTTGCAGACTTAGGAACAGGTTCCTTAGTAAATAAAAATAATCAGACCAATTACAGACTTCTCTTCTACCACCTTGTAAGTCAATGAATTTGTAATAACACCTGCAGAGTACAGAGTAGTGAGGCTACAATCAAAGAATACTGCAGTAAGCCAGGGTATAATTTATCTATTAGGGAGACTGAGAGACATTTGAGGCACTGCAAGATTGAGAGAATGTATCACTAACATTTCCAATCTGTGGTTTCCTTGAGATAAAACTCTAGAAAAAGAAAAAAAAAATCGAAATAGTGACCTCTAGATAGGAGGACTCTAAAAGGAGAGGAAATGGTGATAAGAACAAATCTTAAAAAGTATAGTTAAATATAAAAAGATGCTGAAGAGTGACTGTGACTATGTAATTTAGGTGTTAAATAAGCAATCTGTTAACATAGCAGAACACACTGTAGGGAAATCCTAACAGGCTAAAGTAGATGTTACTAGCATGTTCTAGGAATTTGTGACTGAGGATTGGGATGATGAGGTGGAAGAAAAGCATCTAAAAATCTCACAGTGATAGATGTGAAAAGGTGAGAAACTTGTTTTAAAAGTTTCATTTTGGGGACAGGGTAGTGAGGAAATATAGAGTATTTACTTCAAAGAAATAATTGAAATATTTCTTTATATAAAATTTCTTTACATAGAATAGAACCACATGTGTGATTATCGAATTTGGGAACAGTGGGTAAGCAATAATAGAATGAAATGGTATGAAATCCCCACATTGACAGGGCAAAGAGGAAGATCAATAGTAACTCATTCTAACCAGAAAAAGAGAATTGGAAAGGAGAAAAGAGCAAAGTAAAATTCATAATAGATATAATTGAAGGTAGGAGAAATAAGCTGAAATGTTTTTATACAGGAAATGTGATTGGAGCAAATTCTCCAACCATAAATGGGACACTGTTGAGTGGATTACCAAACAAAGACACACATCAAAAAACACTGTTATATGCTATCCCCCGAAGCTTATTTCAATTGTTAAAAAAGAAACTTTATATAAAACTGCATTTGATTACACAGTGGTGTACTAAAAGAGACCCTAAAATCCAAACAAAAATATAAATGGAAAAATCAACATAAATATTAGTTAACAAAAATCAAAGTTTAAAAGCATAAAAAGTGGCAAGGTATGAGTAAGGAGGAATTGTACATAATAATCAAAGCCACGATTAACTAGGAAAGGATTATAGTCCTATTACTCTATATATCAAACAAATCTATAATACAAAACAATGGAATTCAAGAAGAAATTGATGAAATTAACATTATGAGGTACATTTTAAATAAACCTCTTTCAGAAAACATAGATCTAATAAAAAACAGGTAAAATTGTATTTATTTTACATATTTTGATGAGTAACTTTAAAATTTGTAAAAATTGGCATGTGTTGGTTGCCAATAACATGCAGAAAGTGTTAAAAGGCAGATTGTGAAGGCCAGTTTCTCATCTTAAGAAGATAATAAAATTGTAGCAAAAGTAGTTACTAATTAGAATATAAGAAACATTCTTAAATGGCATAGGATCAAAGATAAAATCAAAACAAATTATAAGCTATCTTGAAACTAATGAAAAGTACATGCTTAATAAAAAAAATCCTATGAAAAGGTGAAATTTGTCACCTAGAAAATTTATAGCAGTAAATGCCTATGTTATTAAATATGAAAGTCTAAAAATAAATGACTTTAGTGCTCTTTTAAGAAACTTGAAAATGACAGCATTATAAACCAGAGCTAAGTAAAAATAATTAATTGTTAGAAAGAAAATCTGAAATTAATGAAATGGAAAAATAAATTAGTGGCTACACCCCTTCTGTGTCTTCACTGGAGAGCCTACTCATCTTCTTTCCACAGTACGCTGTTTTTGTAAAATCTGACCTTGTTGGAGAATCTTGAAAATGAAGTTAGGGCAACTTGAATTCATTGAGCTTTAGCACACCATTAGGGTCTAAGAGATGTTATGGCATTAATGGACTGAATATTTTTTTCTTGCATTTATAATGTTTATTAGACAGAACTGTAGACTAAGATGTTATGCTGAAGAGACAGCTACATTCTGTCTCTGATAACAGAATTAGTATGAACTTCTAGCGCAAATTATTTAATGTGAAATATAAGAAGGCCTTTCTAGATTACTTGATCCAAATTTTGTTCTTCCTATCTGCAATTTGGAGAAGCCTTCAGGACTGGGTAGGGAACTGTAAGGGAGTCTTATTCTTGATGAGTTCATGTGATGTGATGTGTGTGTGTGTGTGTGTGTGTGTGTGTGTGTGTGTGTGGCTTTGAACTGTAGCAATTGTGCCTAGAAACTCACACCTAGCAAGCATGTATGGCACTGAGATGATAATTCAATTGATTTACTTAATGGAAAAGGAGGAATGGAAGCCCCTATTATAAAGTGTATACCTAGAGCTAAATGCCCAAAGTAGGTGGCCAAAAAGGGTTGTGCCTACAAATCTGTCTCTGGGAATCATACTTTCTCAGGGCTTTTAGCAGACAATATGTAGGATATTGGAAAACTTGGATTAATTTTATTTCAGAGTAAAAGCACTGTATGATGGAAAGTAAAATAAAGAAAAACCAACTGACAAAGGCAAAGGAAAAGGAGAATTCCTTAAAATTTGAGATGTTAGAAACCAAGCTAATGATATATGAAAGGGAAATATGAATCCTATAGTCCAGAATAGATAGACATTGAGAAGGAAGGAAAAAGAAAATGTGTTCAGACATGAAAAGGGAAGACCAAAATATTATTAGTGTGAACAATCAAATCAATATTAGATGGGATTCTATGTAACATGGTTATTATAGATTGAAATTTAGCAATTGTCTCTCCCTTTAGGCAACACACTCAAGAAAGTTACAGAATGAGGACATTAAGGAAAGTTCACAACACATTGGAATATATCAAAGTAGATCTAGTGAGTCCAGTTTTAGAGTTGGTGTGGGAACTCATCAGGATAGTGTTATCCAAATTGGGGAGATGAAGAATGGCATGATTTGTTTGAACAGAATTCACTGATTTCGCATATCTTACTGTGAGAGACTAGAGATTTCAAAATCTAAGGGATTATTTAAAAAACAAACTTCTGATCCAAAAACCAAGGGCAAACTAAAACTAAAATCTAAAAGGGCACTGAATTCCAGTAAACAAATGTGAATTCTAGGTATATTTGAAAAGGAATGGAACTAAATGAACAGGCATATCAAACTACTAAAATTTAAGTAGGATCTCCCTGAAAGGAATAGAATAGATCCCAGTATTGCCAAAAGAAATACGGCAGAACTAATGCTACTTGAGGCACATATCATCAATAGCTGGGGTAAGCAAGTAAAGTATCTTTGGGGGTACATGCCAGATGTATTACTCTTCAGGAGGTGACGAAAATACAGATTTCAGGAGCAACTACAGTTTTGGCCCAATAATCTGTGAAGTGTGATTCTCTAGCTGAAACAAATGTAGAACTGATTCTAAGATTTCCTACTGAGCTAGTTTCACAGGCATAACAATCCCAAATTAAATGGCCATGTCAGTGGAATTATAGCAACCAAGCAAATATCCTCACTCATAGGGGAAGAAAGAAGCCATGTGTATTAGGATAGGCTAGCTTATGCTGTGCTAACAAATTAACTCCTGCATCTCAGTGCCTAAAAATAAAAAGACTTAGTTTATATTAATATACAATGGAAGAGGCTCTGTTTCCCACATGGGTAATGTTGCTCAGTGAAGCAAGCAGAGCTGCTGGTGTTTCTCTCAGTGATTTTTCACTGTTTCAGGCTAGGAAAGTCTCACATCACTTTCCATTGTTCACATTTTATTGGCCAGATCTAATCACATGATTCTCCTTAACTACAAGAGTGTGGGGGTGCCTGGGTGGCTCAGCCAGTTCAGCATCTGACTTTGGCTCAGGTCATGATCTCATGGTTCGGGGGTTCAAGCCCTGCATCTGGCTCTGTGCTGACAGCTTAGAGCCTGGAGCCTGCTTTGGATTCTGTGTCTTCCTCTCTCTCTGCCCCTCCCTCACCTTTCTCTCTCTCTCTCTCAAAAAAAATAAATAAATAAACATTTAAAAATATTAAAAAAAAAAAGAATGTTAAGAGCATTCATGTGCCTAGAAAGGAAAGTTTTGGTAAACTCTGGTAACATTTAGCACATGATATTGCTAGGATTTTCCCACATCTAATGCAGCACTGGTGAGTCAGGATCACAGAACTCTAAGGGAAATGAAAATTATTCAGCTTTGAATAAAATGGATAGAAAATAAAAGACACAACAATAAGTAATCCAAGTAATGAAGGCTACCAACCTTGCAAGTCATCAAATGCCATTATCTGAGAAAGAAGAAATTATGTTTGGCTGGATGCTCTTCAGTCCCAACCACCATATAGGTAAACTCTTCTGCCAAATATAATTTCTTGACTAATTTAATTTGAATTCACAGATGATGGACTCTACACAACGATCATGGATAACAGAAGTCATAGGGAAGTGAAAATCAAGAGTATTTTCTCCACCCTCTCTCCTTCAGTCAATTAGTAATGAATTATTCCTCTGGCCTTTGTGAATGTAAAGTACAGGACTTCAAAAATATAATTTGCCTGTGCCGAGGATTGGTTTTTTGGATTTTATTGATACAAGATTAGTGGCATAAGTTTTTAGTGAGTACTTCAGATTCTTTAAAAAGTGACACATATAAAAAGTTGTCAATTGTACTAATTCAGTTTGGAGTTGCTAAAATAACCATAAATTTTTTAGTAGTATTTACCTCAGATGGTGGTTGTCTGAAGAAACGAAGTCTACCTAGACATAAATAACTTTTTTGACTGAGGTTGAGAATAAGGAAGTAGGTAAAATGTTGCATTTTTTACACTTCAGTTTTTTTTTTAATTAGCAGGCTATTTGTCACCTGTTATTAAAATTTCCAAACCATGAAAGACTATGACAATGAACAACCTACATACACTATTACAGATACATTCAAAACTCATTAATGCTTTGCACTATTTCGATAGATATAGATGTGGCAGATATTGATAGACATATATAGATGTATATAGATATCTCAGTTTCCTCATTGACCATTTCAAAAAAAGTTGTAGACACCATGGTAATTAACCCCTAAAATGCTGCATAAAGACATACTCCTCAATAACCTTAATAACATAATATTATATCCACATCAATTAAAAATGATTTAACTAATTATAGTTTGTTATCAAGTTCTTTTCAAGATAACATTTAACCAAGTTTTCACTTTGCATGTGATTGAAATATGCACCGCATTTCTTTTAATTTAGAACAATTTTCCTCCCCCCTTTTAAAATAGTAATAATTTTTCAAGATACTAGGCCAATTTTCTTTTAGATCTCTGTTTTTTGTTTGTTTGTTTGTTTTCCCCTCATAGGGTCATTTTAGATAATTGTGTGTATGGTTGAATTTCTTTTTAAAAGTTAGAAATGATAGCTTGATTACATTCATGTTAAGTATTTTTTATGTTGGGAATATTTCTTAAGACTTAATTACTTCTGGGGCATCTGGGTGGCTGTTAGTTAAGTATCTGACTTCAGCTTGGATCATGATCTCATGGTTTGTGAGTTTGAGCCCTGTGTCAGGCTCTGTGCTGATAGCCTGGAGCCTGCTGTGGATTCTGTGTCTCCCTCTCTCTCTGCCCCTCCCTTACTCGTGCTCTGTCTCTTTTTCTCTCAAAAATAAATAAACATTAAAAAAATCTTAAGAGTTATTTACTTCATATTATATCACATCAGGAGAAACATATTGTCAAGTAATTTACTTGATGTTAAATTTGGTCACTTTTTTAAGGGAGTGACAACCAAACTACTCCATTATAATTTTTTTTTCCATTGTAGTTATAAAGTAATCTGTGGTGATATTTTGGCAGTATGCAAATATCCTGTCTACATCAATTTTTGCCTCTTTTTAGCATTCACTGATGATCTTTTCCTGACACAATTATTGTATTTGATGTCCAAAACACTAACATACATATTTATTAGCTGTCATAATTCTGTTTCTTTAAAAAAGGTTCTCTTTTCAACTGTTAATGAACTATATTTCCTCATGAAAAGACAGGGTAAAAAATGAATTCTTTATTTTATTTCCTTTATTTTTTTAAAGAAACTAGTGTTAACAGTCATTTTTGATATGCCATTTTTTTTGTTGTTCTTTTTTTCTTTTAAATTATTTCCCAGAGAACCAACTTTTAATTTGTTTGTTCATCTCATTATTATTCTGTTACCTAACATGTTAACTTCTGTTATTAATGTGTCTTTATAATGCTTGTCTTTGGTTTATTTTGTTCTTATTGGGTGTTCATTTTAATTTTCTCATTCTTACTTATATAACTTTTTTAAGGTTTTGCAGTTCATCTGAGTACTTCTTTTGATATATATTCTAAAATATATCACTTTCCTTAGCATCACCATTTAGTTGAGTGTAACACAGTTGTCTCATAGTGTCTTTCTTTCAGTTTCTTAAAAACAGTGCTCCGCTGTGGTCTTGCTCTGTGTGTTGATGTTGAAGAGTCTGATGTTAACCTGAATTTCTGTTTAGTTTAATTCAGTTGTTTTCCTCCAAACTTTATTGAGATATAATTGATATATAACATATAACTTTAAAGTGTACAACAACTTTAAAGTGTGTTATGTCTGAGTCACCTGGGTGGCTCAGTCGGTTGACCCTCCAACTCTTGATTTTGGTTCAGGTCATAGTCCCAGGGTCCTAGGATCCAGCCCCACCACACTGAGTGTGGAGCCTGCTTAAGATTCTCTCTGTCTTTCTGTCTGTCTGTCTCGGTCTCTGTCTCTCTCCCTCTGCCCCTCTCCCCCACTTGTACACACTCTCTCAAAAAAAAAAAAAAAGAAAGAAAAGAAAATATGTGTTAAGTTTGATTTGATATGTTTATATACTACAGTATGATCACCACTACAGTGTTATCTAACATCTCTATCAAGTCATATAATTACCATTTCTATTTTGTGGTGAGAACATTTAAAATGTTAGCAATTTTCAAATACATAGTATGATATACATGGTGTATATGTTGTGTATAAAATATATGTTATATAATATATAATGTAATATATATTCTATTATATGAAATGATATACAGAATAATATATAATCCATCATTTATACACACACACACACACACACACACAATTGATTTATCCATTCTTTCATTGACAGAAACTTAGATTGTTTCCATATCTTGGCTATAGTGAATAATCCTGCAATAAACATGGGAATGTAGAAGTCTTTTTTATATCCTGTTTTCAGTTTCCTTTGGATATATACCCAGAAGTAGGACTGCTGTATCATAAAGTAATTCTATTTCAAATTTTTTGAGGAACCTCCATACTGTTTCCCATAGTGGGTATACTAATTTACATTCTCAATAGTGCACAAGGGTTCCTTTTATCCATACCTTCACCTATATTTCTTATTTCTTTTCTTTTTGATGATAGCTATTTGAATAGGTGTAAGGTAACATCTTGTTTTGTTTTGCATTTAACTAAGGATTAATGATGTTGAGCGTATTTTCATCTACCTGTTGGCTATTTGTACGTCTATTCAGTTCATCTGCCCATTTTTAATCAAACTGCTTTTTTTAAATAAGAGTTCTTTATATGTTCTGGATATTAATCCCTTATCAAATATGTGGTTTGCAAATGTTTTCTCCCATTCTGTAGGTTGTTCTTGCATTTTGTTGATGCTTTCCTTTGCTAAGCAGAATCATTTTCGTTTGATGTAACCCCATTTATTTTTTTTCACTTTGTTGCTTGTCATTTTGGTGTCATACATAAAAAAATTATTGCCAGTACCTGTGACAAGCTTTCCCCTTGTTCTCTACTCAGAGTTTTACATTTTCATATCTTACATTTAAATCTTTAATCCATTTCAAGTTAATTTTATGACTTATTTAAGATCAGGGTCCAATTTCAGTTTTCTGCATGTGCATATCTGTTTTCCCCAACATTTGTTGAGGAGACTTTCCTTTTCTCATTGAGTATTCTTGGCTCTCTTACCGAGTATTATATGACTGTATATGCAGGGTTTTATTTCTGGGCTGTTTGTTCTATTCTATATGTCTATTTTTTATTCCACTATCATATTGTTCTGATTGTTATAGCTTTGTAGTATAGTTTGAAATCTGTTAGAATTTTGATAAGGATTGCATTGAATCTACAGATAGCTTTGGGTAGTGTGGACATTTTAAAAACATTCATTCTTCTGATCCATGAACATGGACTATCTTTATATTTGTTTGCATCTTCTTCAGTTTCCCTCATCAGAGTCAGAATTTTTAGTGAAGACATCTTTTGTCTCCCTATTTGAATTTGTTCTTAAGTTTGCATAGTTTTGATGCTATTCTGAATGAGGCTATTTTATTTATTTCTTTTCAAGTATTTTATTTTTGATGTTTGGAAGTGCAATTGATTTTTGTATGTCAATTTTATATACTGCAACTTTACTGAATTTGTTGATTAGTTAACGGTTCTATAGTTGAGACTGTAGGATTTTTTTTAAATGTAAGATCATGTGGTTCACAAATACAATTGTATTTCTTGTCTTAATTTGTGTGTCTTTTATTTCTTTATATTGCCTGATTGGTCTATGTAGGACTTCCAATACTATGTTGAATAGGAATGGTGACAGTGGGCATATTTGACTTGTTCCTAGTCCTAAAATATTCTTTTTATTTAAAAAAATTTAAAAAGCTTTCAACCTTTCATTGTTAAATATAGTGTTAGCTGCTGGTTTGTCATCTATTGCTAAGGTAGTAGCAGTGAGGGTGGTAAGAAAAGGGGTCAGATTTTACATGAATTTGGAAGATCAAGATGACAGGTTTGGCTGATAAACTTTGGTTTGAGGTGTGCAAGAAAGATTAAAAAATGAAGCAAGAGTAATTCCAAGCTACTTTGGCTGTGCCTGTAGAAGAATGAAATTGCCATTTACTGACCTAGGGAAGTATGGGATAGAGCAGATTTAAGTTCAGAAACTAGTAGTTTTATTTTGTTGTTGTTAGGTGTAAACATCCACATGTACATACCAGTTAAGCAGTTGGATATAAGATTCTGAGATTTAGGGGAAAGATCAGAAATGGAGATAGAATTTTGATAGTTTTCTTGCCTGAACCATAGAAGTAAGAAGAGTGTTGTTATTTATTATCTCACCTAATAATCACCTGAAATAGAATAATACTATTTCTCCTTTTTTTCCCCAGTATTTAAACTCATTGTGGAGAACACCCTTTCAGGGAAAGGATCATTACTTTTGATTTTGTGTCTCTATCTTCTAAATATAGCTGATTTCTATTAAATACATCTTGAAATAATAAATACATAGAAAAACTTTGAGTCTACTGGCTTGGTAATGTCAGTAAATTTTTTAAAACTGAAAAAAAAAAGTCTCTAGTATTTAGGTGTCATGAGGGATGCAAAGATGTATCAAAAGCAGATCCTGATTTTAAGATGTTTGTATCATCCCACCATTCATATGACATGAATTTCATTCCCTGGTTGTATGATAGGATGATTAACTTATCAATCAGGCTGAAACAGATAATATTTTTTACCACATACGCAGAGATTTAGGCTTCTCCTTATTCTTTAGTCATGGATAAGAGAAACTTAATGAACCTTAGGGTGTTTTATTAACAATTAAACACAACAACATGATTGAAGTAATGTACCAAAACCTTGCGAAAGGAATATGCATTTACAAAACATGTAGCTGAAGACTCTTCCAGCTTTGTAATCACTTTCAAATTTTTTCCCCCCTACATTCTTTTCACCATCATAACAACCCATATCCACAAATAAGCATTATCCATAAATACTCATTTGTGGCATGAGTATAGTTACAGTAATTACCTAATGATATCGGTAGGATCATAAGTGAGAAGCTACTTGTAAAACATACTGTCATATACATGATAATTAGTATATATCGTACTAATTATTATAGATAGTATTGGTCCAAATTTTTTCGTTAAAAATGTACAATTTAATTTTACCTATTTAAAGGTTTAATTTCTCTTTTTGCCTAGTTCAAATTATTTATGACATTAATAATGCTTTAAGAATATATCATTTAGGGGTATAGGCTTTAAATAACTGAGTATTTTATGTCATAAAAGAATTTATAAGAAGAATATCAAGTAGTTCACAGAATTGACAGAAGTCTTGGTGAGCCAGGTGTGAAAAGGGCGATGGATCAAGGAAGGATGGGTTATTTTGAAGTCTGCCAAGACAAGATCACAGAAAGAGTTTGATTAAGAATACCAACACTGGACACTTATTACTGGGCAATTGCATTGTTATGCCATTTTTTCAGAATTCAAAATCCTTGAATTTATGTATAACATGTTTGTTTTCTATATCACTGGTTTTCAGATTTGGTTGAACAATGGACTCACCGGGTGGGGTTATGTTAAAAACACTGATGTCTAGTGCTCACTTCAGGAGCACATATACTAAAATTGGAGTGATATAGAGAAGATTAGCATGGCCCCTCCCTGCGCAAGGATGGCATGCAAAATCATGAAGCATTGAAAAAAAGGAAAACAAATACTGTTGTGTAGGTCTGATTCTTAGAGCTAATTTTATTGTCACAGAGTACAGCCTGGGCAATGGGATTTTTTTAAAACTCCTTAGATGATTCTAATGTGTAGTACAATTCTATAATTACTGTTGCAGTGGTAGTGTCCATTTGCTTAAGGAATAGCTGAAATACTCAAATGACTCCTACCTATATTATATGTTAATTAGTTAATTGGTTAATATATTATTTTTTAAATGATTCATGTGTTTTAGAAAGTTTTGGGTTTATTATTTTTTTAATTATTTATTTTTGAGAGGAGAGTGTGAGTGTGGAAGGGGCAGAGAAGGAGAAGGAGACAGAGGCTCTGAAGCAGGCTCTGCACTGACAGCAGAGAGCCTGATGTGGGGCTCCAACTCACAAACCGTGAGATCATGACCTGAATCGCAATCAAGAGTTGGATTCTTAACCGACTGAGCCCCCCAGGCACCCCATGGTTTAGAAAGTTTTAAAACAAAGATAAATATCTTGCGAAAATTACCCATAACCTCCTATCCAAAGATAACTTCTATAAATATTTTCATTTATCTTTTCAGATAGTCTACTTTGTGTATGAGGTGTGTGTGTGTGTGTGTGTGTGTGTGTGTGTGTGTGTGCGCGCGCGCGCGCACCTGTGTGTGTGTGTACTCTCACATGTTCTTATGTACCGTGGTTCATAGGAGCTGAAGTTTCATGGCAGCTCCCTGTCCAGAAGACAATTTTTCTTTATTGAATTGTGCCTTCTAAAGAGAAGGCCTCCAAAGGTTAAGGATTAATTCAGCTAATGAACTGTGAATATTGGTAAATTGACATTTCAAAGGGCAATGACATTCAATGATGCTGTAAAACTCACTATCTCAGTGAATTAATATTTGAGTGTTTGAAAATATCAATTTTCCTTATGCAAAGCCACAGCAGAATTAACTTATTTTCCTCATTTGACTCTTCCCTAGTCTCTTTACCTTTATTAGACTCCTTTTGCCTTCATGTATGTCCCTCTTCCTTAACAAATGAAAAATGAAAAGTCATTTAAAAACTGGTGTTTTATTGGGTTTGTCTAATGGACTCTTTTCTAAACTTAAAAACAGATATGGGGCTTTTGGGTGGCTCAGGCGGTTAAGCACCCTACTTCATCTCAGGTCATGATCTCAAAGTCCATGAGTTTGAGCTCCATGTGGAGCCCTGTTCTGACAGCTCGGAGCCTGGAGCCTGCTTCAGCTTCTGTGTCTCCCTCTTCTCTCTGCCCCTCCCCAACTCACTCTCTCTCTCTCTCTCTCTCTCTCTCTCCCAAAAATAAATAAACATAAAAAAGATACATACTTTATAATTTAAAGTACCTTAAAATTTATTTAAAGGTAACTTAAATCATGTAATTTTTAAAAGCTGTTTATGTATAAGTAGTCTCATATAGAGTGATATTTATCAGCCTTCTTTAAAGCACAACTAAAATGTTAAATTCACAATCAATATTCAGCTGATTTGGATTTTCCACATTTGTAGAGTTTTAATATGTTAGTCTCTGGGCTCTGACCATATAGTCTTCATTTTTAGAGAATTGTTTTGGGGATGCTTGTCATTAGTCACTTTCTCTTAAAACGTTGAAGAATTTATATAGTAGTTCCATATCTAATGACGAAAAAATATATATCGTGGGTGTGAGAAGAAAAATGTATGTTGGGGCGCCTGGGTGGCTCAGTTGGTTAAGCGTCCGACATTGGCTCAGGTCATGATCTCACAGTCTGTGAGTTTGAGCCCCACGTTGGGCTCTGTGCTGACAGCTTAGAGCCTGGAGCCTGCTTCGGATTCTGTGTCTCCTTCTCTCTCTGACCCTCCCCTGCTCGTGTTTTGTCTGTCTCAAAAATAAATAAAAACATTAAAAAAATAAAAAAAAAAGAAAAATGTATGTTTAGGTAACAAAGCAAATACAAGTACTTCCTGTTTATGCTAGGGCAGACACATAACTTGTAACAGGAGGCTAATTGGCAGTGGGCACGTTAGAGACAACCACTTTCTACCCCTTATTGATATATAAGGAAATAAAACTCAACAGCATAAATCAAACATCTTTATTTTGTATTGTGTTAATAACAAAACAGAACTGCAATCTCAATTTCCTTATTCCCAATTCAATAATATTTCCAATATACTATAGTGGCAGCTGTAATTACATTATCACAGATCTGTATTCCATTCTATTTGCACCACTGGAAAATTTGGGCTATAAAACTAGCTGCACCCATTAACTTATCAGCAGGGTATTACCTGATTGTTCAAACTTTCACCAAAAACAAAAAACAAAAAACAAAAAACAAAAACAAAAACCAGAAGAGAGACGAGGGAGGGGAGCATGTTAAGGTGTTAAGGTGATTTAATACATTGGTGAAGATTCAATCATTTGTACATAGTCTATGCTTCTTTCCTGAGATATATCAGTAGCTACAGATTTGATAACCAAAAAATTGCAATGTTCTTAGTAACAGATGGAAATCGTCAGTGTGAATAATGGAATGGTAATGAAGCAGCATTTTTAGGAAATGTATTCACTGGGGGTGGGGGGATATTCTGCAATTTGTAACCTAATCGGGACTGGCCTAAAATGATTTTTGGGATACTACCTAGTGGATTCTGGGTTAAGCCATGTTATCAATTTAAACATAATTCATCAATTCGTAGATAATCTCTGTTCCCACATGTAAATGCTCTTTATCTAGGCTTTATTCAAATGTAATTTCCTTCAAAATGCTATATTAAAATTGCTATCATTGAAAATAATTTTTAAAGCCAAAAACATTCAAGCTTTGTTTTTTTCCATTAAACCACGACTTTTCTTAAAATGAGTACTATGATTACAAACTTATATTTATTATGGTTAGATAGAAAATATGAGCCTAAGATGATCCATTGCAGATTGAAAACATGAAGATGTTCAGTCTTGAGAACTATAAAAGAGAAAGAAAGATGAAAGCTATTACTGAGGAGAAAACAATGTGTTAGAGCCGATTCTATACCATGCTTTAACTTCTGGAAATGCAGTACTAACTGTGGTTGAACATCTGAATCCTGGACTGTTTCATGCGAAACATCTGTGTGATCAAGGGAAGTGGATGCTTCTTAAGCATGCAACTGTTTGGCATCTTCTAGAAGAACTAGTGTCTTCTAGAAGTACTACATTGCAGATTCCTTTTTGCCATTTAACTTTACCAAAGACCCAAGATGATAGATAAAAGCCAAAAGTGTCCTATTTGGCTGTCATGCCATGTTTCACACCTGTGACATGTTTTCAAGATGTGACGAACATCTGCTATAAATCTAGTCTGTATTCAGGAGCATTCTCAGAAGTTGTTGTGCTTTAATTCAAGAGAACCAAGAAGCTAAAACTCAGTTTTCCCACTTGATGTGTGACCAAAATGAAACTCAATGAATAAGCAACCTGCCCAAGTTTATATAGCTAAGTATGGCACCAAGGCTTGATCTCAAGCCTATAATTTCCTTACTAAGAAAGGCATCTTCACTTAAAGTATTTTGTATTTATATGGTGATTTTTAATTTGCAATGCATCCATTTCTATTTCTTGGCATAGTTCATTCTCTGTAGCCATGTTAATATATATTCACTTCTTATTATCCTTTTGAAAAGCCCAAAACTTTGTTGTTTGAATATATATGTTCAAACAGAGCTGGAACTCTGTTTGTGTGTATATTTAGATGACATAAAAGCATAAAAAGAACAACTTTTTCTAGGAGTCAACAAGTGCTTCTCTGGGAATAAAGTAATGGCAGATGTGAGTTTCTGGTTTTTGAGCCAGATTTAAAATAATGCATAAGTTGATTGAATTATCTTAGTTTCTCTCCTGCCCTCAAGATTAAAAAGCACACATTCATCTTCCACGAGAAGTCATAGACAATTTCTGCAACACTTTATTTTGGCTTGAATACCAAAGTATATCAAGGACATATGGCAATTCTAGGGTGTTAATTTTGCAAGTCATAGGCTTTTGTGTGCGAGTCTATGAAGACTAGGTCTGCATGTGGAAAACAAAATTTCGGTTATACATAATTAGCCTGAAAACATTTTAGCTATATCCAAGACATTGGAATAGGTCCTGGTAAATTTGTCATACATACATAAAAATCCAATGAGCAAGCAAAAAGGCATGAGGTATGTTCTTATATGTTTAGGGGAATTGGACGTAAATATATGAGACAGATGTAAATATTAACTGATCAGTGAGGAAGAGGAGTTTATTGCTATAGATATTTGGAGGTATGTAGTGAGCCAGGCTGAGGGAAAGAGAGAGACAGAAAGAACAATAAAAGAGGAAGAGGCAGAGGAGGAGGAAGAGAAGGGGAGGCGAGGGGAGGAAAAGGGTCACATGAGAGAGTTGTCATTGGCATTGAACCTGGAACGGAATAATGAATAAAAGTGCATTACATAAAGGTGAGGTTTTCAGAAAGGAAGGTTAGTTCAAGCAAAGACCTTAGAATCAGAGAATCTCAAGTTTCATTTGATGCCCAATAGCGACCCAGGACACTGAAGTGCATGGTGTGTGCTGAAGAGTAGGAGTGGTGGGGTTTGTATTAGACACAGTTCAGTGCAGGAAACAAAGCACACTCCAGCTCTTTCAAGCAGCAAAGGATTTAATGTAGATAAATATGTACTTACAAAGTTATTGAAAGTGCTGTGAAATAGCAGGAATCTTGAATAGGATAAAGTTCAAGAGCACACCACACAGGAGAGCTGTGATCTGAAAATGCTGCCACCACTGCTTCTACCAACCCACAACTGCCTTTTAAGCCTTCCAGATTTGGTGAATAGACAGTGCATGTAGCGTGTGCTCTCTAATTCCCTCTTGGCATTTAGTTCCCACCTTCTTGAGGGAGAACGCAGGACCAGTGGCAGCAGGATAACCTTGGCATTATATCTGCATTCTGAATTTCACACATGTGCATCTCATCAGTAGAACCTGTTTTGTATCCAGAGCAGTAGTTAACAATGTGTCTAGGAAACTTGGTTTATAGCCTTTCAGCCTGTGCAGTAGAGGAACCCTGAAAGGCAGAGGGAATAGAGGTTGAATGAGCTAGTTCATATCATCCACCCCAGAGCCCTAAGGTAATTTGGAGTTATTTGGTTGATGGCTTGAATGTCAGACAAAAGGTGAAAACTAATATAGTCATTAATGTGCATCTAAACAGTTGATGACACCAGCAGGACATGGCTTAGAGGCTGAGATCCTTGTCCTTTGATTTATCATTGAATTTAGTCAATGAGAGGTACAAGTAGGAGATTGGAGAATGGGAAAATAGAAAATTCTGGGTACTTATTCTTGCCCTGGCCCAGGCTAGCATTAGCTGCCTTTCTTCATGAGGGACAGAGCTTCAGTGAAGCAACCCTTCCTTAAAGCAGCAGGTCTCACTTTATTCTGGCAAACACTCCCTCTCCTTGCATCTAGGAGTCATAGTTACTTCCAGATGTTATTCCTCTGAGGATACATGATGATTGTTTGATTTCCTTTACCCTGACCACTCTTTTGTAAACAGTCCTTTCTCTTCAATGATCTGTTTGGGGTGATCCATCTTGGTCCTGCCAATGCTTTGACTGTTACAATGTGCCTAATTATATTCCATATATTATATGGGTCTTTTAAGTGCTTATATAACAGGCATGGAACTGACAGAAACAAAGAAAAATTATCATTTTCATAATAAGCTCAAGACAGTCAGGGACATGAGTGAGGCAGCATATTTCTGTCTTGCCTTTTTCTTTCAGATGTCTTCATGCACTCCTTTAATGCTAGCCTTCACCCTCACCACATCACGATGATTCATCTCCATGGCCCAAAGATCCATGGTTCAATACGATAAGAACAATGCTATGGAATAACAGCTGTGGTATATTTGCCAGATACTTCTAAGGGTTTTATTTTTTAATTAAAAATAATTTTAACATTTATTTATTTTTGAGAGAGAGAGAGGAAAGGAGAGGAGAGGGAGAGTGTAAGCAGGGGAGGGGCAGAGAGAGAGGGAAACACAGAATCCAAAGCAGGCTCCAGGCTCTGAGCTGTCAGCACAGAGCCTGACGGGGGGCTTGAACCCATGAACCACGAGATCATGACCTGAAGTCAGACGCTTAATCAACTGAAATACCCAGGTGCCCTATTTCTAAGAGTTTTATATGTATTAACCCAATTAATCTTTACAACAACCCTTTGTACCAGGTAAGTACTGGTATTATCATCCCTTTTTACAGATGGAGACACTGGGGCTCAGGGAAGTTAAGTGGCTTTTACAAAGGCACAGAACTAGAAATGGAGGAGTTGGGATTCTAACCCAGGGACTATGGCTCCAGCATCTCTGTTCTTAACCACTATGCTCTACTAACTCTTTTTTTTTTTTGTAAGATGTACAACATGATGATTTAATGTATGTATACATTGTGTAATGCTTACTACAATCAAGTTAATTAACACATCCATCACCTCACCATTACCTTTTCTCGTCTGTGGTAAGAACACTTAAGGTCTATTCTCCTAGCAAATTTCAAGTATGCAATACTGTATTATTAACTATAGTCACTATGTCATACAATAGATCTTTAGAACTAATTCATCTTAGAACTGAAAATTTGTAACCCTTTGATCAACATTCCCCATCTCCCCCACCCCCACCACTCAGCCCCTGGCAACAATCATTCTACTCTCAGATTCTATGAATTTGACCTTTTTTTATAGTCTACATATAAGTGAGATCATACAGTATTTATCTTTCTGGGTCTGGTTTATTTCACTTACTTTATACTAACTCTTAACGTGACCATATTTATTTATGGAGCTGGTAGATAAACAATTCCCTGTTTAAATTGTGTTTTTCTTTTTGAATTTACAAAATTTATAGCCCAAAGTCTGACCAACGCATTGTTATTGGAACTGGCAATAGAGAGGGAGAAACAACATGGAGGGATATATAGAGTAATCCATCTCACTGTGACTTTTAGAAAGTCATTCAATTTCTGTGGTCCTAAATTGTTTATCTGTAGGGCAAAAGTGTTGAATTAAACCCATTAAGAAAAGAGGAAAAATCTAAAGCATGCATAAGATAGTCAGGAGATAAGAATAAAATTGAACAAAATTAGTACGGGATTATTCCAAGAAATTAAGAAATTTAAGAGAAAATTAATGATGCTATTTTTAAGTTAAATTAGAAATAGCAACATATAAAAATGGCAGTAAAGAAAATGGAATTCGATTTTAGGCAGGCTAGATACACATAATTTTTAAAAAAGAAAAAAAAATCCAGACATACAATAGAGAGCTAAAATATAAAGATAAAATAAAATATAAAAAATGTCCAAATTTAATAACAAAGTTTTCCAACTGAAAAAAAAAATGGAAAAAACGTAGAAAATAAAAAAGACTCAGTGATTTTTAGAAAAGCATAAAGCAAGTGTAGAAAATGTGTAAAATACATCCTGAGGATTTTGACCTTCAAATAAAAAAAAAAAAAAACAAGATCAAAAGAATCCTATAAGTTTCCAGAAAATGGAATCACCTATGGAAGAATATATAAATATCCAGTTGAAAACATTCAGCTTTAAACACACCATTAAATAACAACCAAAAATTAATAAATGCAGGATTCCATTAAAAGTTAGATATAAACCCCAATAAAATGCTTGCAAAGCCAATGGTATTAACTAAAAATGATTTTTAAAAACCTACAGAAGTGTGAGGTAATGGGTTAAGTTGGTTAAATTAATAAAACAATTACAATTGGTAATTGTATTTCTCTAAATATATAGAAAATATTTAGGAAAAAATATTACCATTAAAAACTATAAGTAACTTTCTTCCTTAATTTTTTGGATTGTTTAAAAAGTTTGGAAATTAATGTTTTCAAGTTTATTATAAAAATAAGCTCATTTTACAATAATGAAAAAAGTAAAATGGTTCTAATAATACTATTTGTACATTTATGGTAAGATAAGTTTTTGTATCATGAAAACTTACCAGTATTTACATAATGACAATTTACTTAAATTATTGGAAAACTATGTTTCTGTGGAAACTGGCTATAGAAGTCTAGCTCTGCAAATCC
This sequence comes from Prionailurus bengalensis, assembly GCF_016509475.1. Taxonomy (NCBI): domain Eukaryota; kingdom Metazoa; phylum Chordata; class Mammalia; order Carnivora; family Felidae; genus Prionailurus; species Prionailurus bengalensis. The sequence continues at coordinate 84,503,499 of NC_057346.1, read as the reverse complement.
AAATAAATCAACTGAAAACAAATATAAAATGCTTGATAACATCTGTGTTCTGAAATGCAGTTAATATACATTAGTTCTTATTCTGTATAGGTAAGACAAAATTAAAATTAATAGAGATACTCTTATAAACAAAACCACTCCCGGGAATTGCCTGAAGTATTTTTCACTCATACAGAAGTAGAGTTTCTGAGGAATGAGCAGCATTGCCTTACCTGAAATATTGTTGTGTTACTTGACTACCTTTTTCAGAGCATTTGCTACTCCCCCCCCCCCACAGTTGTTGGTAACTGTGGCTGTCAATAAGTCATCATGAACACTGACAGAAACTGTTGACTCTCAATGCTCATAAATCCTTGTCATCCCTCTCACCGGTGAATGGAGCACTTTAGCAATTTATTTTTAGGAACAAAACTGGAGGACATAGGGAATAGACCCTCAGTATTTTTGTCTTTCCAAAATGCTTCCACAAATGCCCCATTTTCTTTGGCAAACAACTCCTTCTCCATTGCACCCATGTGTTTCCTGGTGGGTTTACCAGTCACCGTGTACCACTCCCCCTTCCCCACCGTAGTGATTTGTCTAATTATAGGCACATGACAAAAACCTAGTCAATGGAGCCATCCTTTGGGATTTTTTCCCAAAGTTTCTTTTCCTCCCTGTAGGTGGAACTGTAAGAATATAGATTCTAAATAAATAAAACCACTACCCAGGGAGAGAGGCCAGAAGAGGAGAAAAAGAGGCATGGTAGATCCAGTTCTAATTCTAGCAGTCCCTAAAATGGCATTGGTTTTTCCTATGACTATGCTAACCCAGACTTGACTTCCAATAAAGGAACACATGTATTTTAAGGTCTTTATTTATTTATTTACTCATCTATTAATGAGTAATTCATTCATCTATCCATTCATTCATCTTAATTCATCTATCCATTCATTATTATAGTCAATAGCTTCTATATGTATAACAGGTTTATTGAATGGGCTGAATTTGACAGATGAATTAGTAAATTTACTTTATGGACTTGCTCTTCTCTATATCCAGAAAAAAAAAAAAAGGGTAGATCCAAAAGCCTTTCCAGTGATAAATGACTCTAATAATCAAGTGTCCAAACAAATCTTACTTGATCCAAATTCATTTTATTATTATTTTTTAATTAAAAAAATTTTAAATGTTTTTATTTATTTTTGAAGGAGAGAGAGAGACAGAGCATGAGTGGGGGAGGAGCAGAGAGAGAGGGAGACACAGAATTCTAAGCAGGCTCCAGACTCTAAGCTGTCAGCACAGAGCCTGATGTGGGGCTTGAACTCATGAACTGTGAGATCATGACCTGAGCTGAAGTTGGATGCTTAACTGACTGAGCCACCCAGGTGCCCCATTACTTAATCAAAATTTAAAGCTTCCCTACCACTCCTATGTTTATCCTAGTTCAGGTTTAGAAGCCTACAATGGAGGCATGGAGAGTAGTTGTTTTTCATGCCTCATTTCTTACTTCTCATCTTTCATTTCTATTAAATTATGAGCATGTTTGAGCATCCGTTGACTGTAAGCTATATAAGAGGAGTCAAATGATGCTCTGCTATATTACTGCACATGGTCATGCTTAGAAAAGCCAACTTAGCTCCTGAAATCAATGTATAGTGTTTCAACAGCTTTGAGGTTATCTCTCAGATATCTGGTACTGTTTCTCTTTGGGATGTTAAGTAAATATTTTGTTAGAAAAACTCCCCACAAGAAAACATATGCATTTAAATGCATGACTTTCAATTAATTATTTGGCCTAAGCCTCTTTGGTTACTAAGAACTGCTTATGTCCTGCCTGATTCTGCTTATGTTCAGCCTGCATCTCCTTCCCTACAATGTCAGGACATGACATATTAGACTTGCATGGACTGATCATACATAATTCCATTATTCCAAAGAATAAAGATAATTTCTACAGATAGTTCAAGTCAACCAAAGGCAAAGAAGATAAGCATAAAGACCCCAATCTTTGAAGACATAAACTACTAACACATGCTCTGGTCCAATCTGATAATGTGAGCAACAAAAGAAATTGGCAAATAGAGTAACTTACGTTAATCTAGATCAAACTAGATCAAATTGATTCTGCCCAAGATGGCAGCAACCAAGGCATGTCCAGCATGAGACAACTGTTCTACACAGAGATATTGTCAGAAAGAAATTTCTGGAGTTTCGAATTGGAAGAATGGATTAAAGACAAAACAAAACTTTCCAATAGACTGTTTTTAGCTGAAAGGTGGCCTAATTTATATAGAGGCAGTCTGCACTGAGATCCATTTCTTCCTAAGAATTCTAGTGTTTGTATATTTTAATATGTATGTATCTGACTAAAAGCCCCATGACCACTTTATCTACTTGATAAACCTGTGACTGCTCTCTTCTTATTATAGTAAATGATTTCTTGTTTCAAAGTGAAAGTTTTATTTTAGCTTCACTATTTCATGAAACATTTCATGAACAAATGATAGATCACAAACATTTACATAACAAAGAAATAATGTTAAGTTTCAAACTATTAAGCCTTTCAACCATGCCTGGTGTAGGAAAGATCAACTAATAATCCTTGCTGTTCTGCTGGTGAAATTACTGAATAATTCAAAGAAGAAATTATTTAAAGCAAGGCTGCTGAGAGGAGGAGGCTGGATAAGTGACGTGTTGATTCATTAGCCTGTAGTTTCTTCTTGCTGCACATGAAAATAGTGAAGCAAGAATAATGCCATTTTGTAATCTCTGTAGGGGCGATTCTTTTTCTGGAGATGTCACCTGAAGGCGTTAACAACCAGAGCACTTTGTCTTGTTATGTGGTTAGATTGCCTTGTGATAATTTTATTGTTAAAGAAGCAAGTGATTGTTCAAGATTTTATATCAGAAGAATTGCATGAAAGTTTGTGGAATTTGTCCCTTCCCCAACTCCAGAAAGCCTCATTGTTGTATGTACTGCTCCCATGTTATCTTCAAAGTTACCATCCTTCTCCTAAGAATAGTGATTACCCTCTTTATATGCCACATGTTTTCCCATTTTTGAAGATCCTTCATGTGCATTATTCTATGTAGTTTGCCTGACTCCTCTTCAAAATTGGGATCTAAAGCTCCAAGTTCAGGTTACCCTTAGAAAATGTAGTTCAAGCATTTCCAACATCTTTCTCCAGCTAGTCAGCATAAAGATGGGCTTTACTCTTTCACATGATCAGGGGAAAATGTTAGAGACAGAGTGTGGGCTATATGTATTATTAAAAGTTTCCTATGTCAGTGTTCCCTTTCTGTGACAAGTCAGGCCACAGGAAAAGTTAGTAAATGTAAGGGGAATGAGAGTTTTTAAAAACATTTACTGAGTCCATACTTATGGCAGGCACTGTGTTAAGGCCTTTGAAAGTATTGTTTTCTTAAACCTCTTGAAAAGAAAAAAACACAAAATGAAAGAAAACAACATGAGGAAGATATGTTTCTCATCTCCATTTTTAAGTGAGGAAAATGTGTAGCACTCAACCTAAAAACTCTTAGATCTAACCAATGAATTCACTAAAGCTGTGGAATATAACATTAACATAAAAAATCAGTAGCATTTCATACACTATTAATGAATTTTCTGTATAAGAAATAAAGAAATTGTCCCTTTATGATATCATAAAGAACAATAAAATACGAATAAATTTAAACAAGAAGGTGAAAGCTCTGAACTCTGAAAACTTCAAAACTCTGATAAGAGAATTTGAAGAAGATACACACAGATATAAAGATATCCTGTGTTCATGGATCAAAAGCATGAATATTGCTAAAATACTTTTACTACCCAAAGCAATCTACAAATTCCATGTGATCTCTATAAAAATTCCAATAACATTTTTCATTAGGAAAAACAATATGAATATTTGTATGGAACCACAGAATACCCTAAATACCAAAGCGATCTTGAGAAAGGACAAAGCTAAAGGCATCACACTCTGATCTCAGACCATAGTATAAGTCTATAGTAATCCAAACAGTATGGTGCTGGCATAAAAACAGACAAATAAACCAAAGGGGCAGAATCAAGACCCCATAAATAATCCCAAGCATATACTTCCCACTATTATTTAACAAGAAAGCTAAGAATACTAAATGGAGAAAAGGCAGTCTCTTCAATAAGTGGTTCTGGGATAATTGGATATTCACATGTAAAAGAATGGAAATGGACCCCTTTCTTCCATCACTCAAAAAAATTAACTTGAAATGAATTAAAGATTTAAATGTAAGACCTGAAATTATGAAACTCCTAAAAAAATAAATAAGAACAAAGCGACTTGACGCGGGCCTTGGTAATGATTTTTTTTTTGGATACGACACCTAAAACGCAAGTAACAAAATAAAAATGAACAAGTGGAACTACATCAAACTAAAAAAGCCTCTGTACAGCAAAAGAATCCAATAAAGTAAAAAGACAACCCACAGGATGAGAAAAGATATTTGCAAACCATATATCTCATAAGGGACTGGTATCCAAATTATATGAAGAACTCATACAACTCAGTAACAACAACAACAAAATAACTGAATTTAAAAATGGGCAAAGGACCTACACAGACATTTTTTTCCAAAGAAGATACATAAAACATACCAATAGGTACATGAAAAGATGCTCAACAACACTAGTCATTAGGGAAATGCAAATCAGAATCACATTGAGATATCTGTTAGATATGGCCATCGTCAGAAAGGCAAAAGGTAACAAATGCTGGCATAAAGGTGGAGAAAAGGGAACACTTGTACACTATTGGTGGGATTATAAATTGGTATAGTCACTGTGGAAAATTTTATAGACGATCCTCAAAAAATTAAAAAAAAAAAAAGAACTGCCAGATTATCCAACAATTCCACTTCTGAGAATATCCCCAAAAGAAACAAAAACATTAACTAAAACATGCATCCACATGTTCAAAGCAGCATAATATACAATAGCCAAGACATAGTAACAAACTAAGTGTCCATCAATGGATAAATGGATGAAGAAATTATGGTAAACACACACACACACACACACACACACACAGAGTGCAATATTATTCAGCCCTAAAAAATGAGAAAATCTAAACATTTGCAACAACATGGATGGACCTTGAAGACATTATGCTAAATGGAAGAAGTAAGAAAGAGAGAAAGATAAATACTGTATGATCTTACTTATATGTAGAATCTCAAAAAAATTTTTTTTAAACAAACTCATAGAAAGATAAATCAGACTTGTAGTTGCCAGAGGAGGGTAGGGGGGAGGAATATTTGGAAACAGGTGGTTAAAAGTACAAATATCCAGTTTTAAGATAACTTAAAGGCTAAGGATGTAATGTACAACATGATGACTATGGATACTAATGGTGTGTGAGATCTAAGAGAGTTAAGAGAGCTAATTCTAAGAGTTCTTATCATAGGGAGATTTTGTTTTCTTCTTTTTATTGTATATATATGAGATGATGGATGTTAACTGAATCTATTGCAGTAATCACTTCACAATATATGTAAATCAAATTATCGTGCTGTATGCCTTAAGCTTACACAATGCAGTATGTCAATTCTTATTTGTTAAAATCAGAAAAAATTAAGTAGCATCTTCAGTTAGAGGTGATCCAAGAATTGTGGAAAGAAGAAAGATGAGATTGCTTTCTGACATTTGTAGTATAAAAATCACACAATGAATAAAATGCTGAGAGATGAGAATGTCTTATAAAGAGATTTGCTCTTGTCAAGCAATAACTGACTACTCTTGACTGAGGACATCAATACTCCTGAAGGGAAAAAAAAAGATTGATCTGCCTGGAAGTTGCACATAAATTCCAGTGATAGAAACAAATAAATGTTATATCCATCCAACCAACACTCAAAGGAAATAAAAAAGTAGACAATAAATTCAAACATTCCAGTGTTGTTAACAAGACCACCCATGTTGTGGAGATTAATCTGTTGAACTGAATAAACCTGATGGTAATTAAAATTCTATTCATCTACTGTTTCTTATTCAGATTCCACATAGCATTCTAATCATGATATGGTTTCTCATGAAGTCTGCCAAGAGAGATAAAATAATAAGGACTCAAGTACTTCAAACTGCATGACAATTATGTTTTAACCAGGAAACTTAGAAATTAGCATTCTGATTTTATCTGCCAGTGTCATAAATTTGGTTAATGCAAATTTTTCTCTGAGAAACTTATCTGCTGTCTCAATTTAGTTTCTTGAGCTAGTATGCTTGAGGAGTAAACACGGGGCACTGGAAAACTTACAAAGGTAATAAATTAATAACTACATGTTAATATTTCCCCTGAAAATATAGAAAAAGTATGAAATTATCTGCCCTCCTTCCACTTCTTTTAAGTTATAATACTCAAGCACCTAATATGTTCCAGGCATTATACTAGATGCTAAACATCTACCACTCTACTACTAATCTACTTTTATATGAACCCTAATTGAAGTATTTTATAATATGAATTTATAAATTAAGAATTTCAACATCAGAAATATCAGGAAGGGTTAGTTCCTTGTGGTTTAATGTACCTCTGTATCAGGGTGCTTCAATGGTATACTTCAAATCAATTACATTTCAATACTAACATATCAGTGTCCCTGAACTCTACTCCTTCAAATCTCTTCATTCTCAAATCTATAAATCTGATGTCAACTCCCTTTTAATGAGCTATGATAGAAATATGAATTTAAGATAGAACTCTTCTTTGCAATGCCCAAAGCGTCCTTGCCAAACTCAGAGTAGTTTAGAAAACAAATAAGGAATCCCAATGTCGAAAAAACCCAAGAAGAAATTACGTCTAAACCAAGCAAGGAGTCTATGATAAAACATGAAGATTTACCTTGATGGTATTTGCCCTGGCATAACAATGTTAATGAATGAATGACAAAGAAATACCAGAATGAAACACTCAGGGGAAAAATGTAACTATGAGAAAATTTTTCATCAAATATATGAGCTCTTACAATTTTCAATCCTAGTCCTCTATGTTACCAAAATTTTAGTTGCCTTTTGAAATGTGTGACTAAATTCCCTCAAGGAGAGAAAGGCAGTTTGAATGATTCATTCACAAAACAATTGCCACAGTGACTGAGCAGTTCTGACGTGGTGTTTAGCCATTCTCAATTATCACTCGATTTGTCTGAGGAAAAACGACAACAACAACGACAACAAAGATCTTCAGTCACCAGCAATAACTAGGTAACAAATTGGATCCTGCTGCTCTGCACAAATTCCACACCACTCAATATGTGGCAGTGGCTGTGCCAAAGACCAGATAAAGAGGTAATTTATCAAGGTCATCTTCTTTCAGTTATCCCTGAGTTTTCAAAATATAATAAAAAAAGAACTGGAAGAAGGTAAGCAATGGCTGATTCCTATTCATAGAGCTATATCTTGTATCTTGTTCTTTGAGAAGCTAAGTCTAAAGAATTAAGTTTTCATTTAATGTCTTCAGAAAGAAGTTAGTCTTTGCTAGGGATTTTTTACAACCTTTAGGTAAAACACCTGTAAAATAACAGATACATTTACTTTATGTTATGGATATTGGCCCTAGCTTGTTATCAGTAGAGGACTTGCTGGTGAGAATTCATACATGTATTTATCCAGTAATTTGTTATTTAGTGCCTACTCTGTCTTAAAGGCTGCATGTAAGGTTTGGTGAAAATAGAGAACAAGAGCATCTCAGCTGTGAAGAAAACTAAGTCAAAGAGTGATACAAATGAATACATGAACAAGTTAAGAGCAATGTTGACAGTTTCAGAGTTGTGTGCTTATCTTTAAACTCATCAAGATGTGTACATTAAATATGTACAACTTGTTTGTATGTCAATAATATTTCAATAAAAATGAAACAAACACAACAAAATGTAGTGGGATGGATTCTCCTTATGCAATCCTACCACTCATGATCTGTGCAACCTTAAAAAATTGTTAACCTCTGGGGTACCTGAGTAGCTGAGTTGGTTAAGCAAGCATCCATTAAGCATCTGACTCTTGATTTTGGCTCACGTCATGATCTCACGGTTCATGAGTTCAATCCCTGTGTGAGGCTCTGTGCTGACAATGTTGGAGCCTGCCTGGGATTCTCTTTCCCTCTCTCTCTGCCCCTCCCCCGTTCCTGCTTTCTCTTTCAAAATAAATAAATAAACTTTAAAAAAATTTCTAACTGCTATCATTTTCAGTTTATCTCTGTATTTGTAACAATTAGAAATAATGTAAGCATCGTGACTCTTAAAAAGATATGTCCATGCCTTAATCTCCAGAGCCTGTGAATGTTTTCTTACTTAGAAAAAGGGTCTTTGCAATTGTAATTAAATTAAGGATCTTGAGATGAGCTTAATTTGGATTACTCAGGGGGGTCCTATATGTGGCCACAATCTCAAAGAAGATGGCAGCCACCAGAAGCTGGAAGAAGCAAGGAATGGAATCTTTCTTATATGCTTAGGAGGAATGTACCCCTGCTTGCTTTCAGACTTTTGGCTTCCAGAGCTGTGAGAGAATAAATTTCTGTTGTTTTAAGTCAACAAGTTCATGTAATTTATTATGGCAGCCCTAGAAAACTAATAAATTAGTAAAGGGCTTAAAACATTACCTGAGGCCTAGTAGGCATTCAATAATAATATCTGGGACAATGAGAATAATGATAAAGAGGATTATGATAATTTTCTTTTATAATCAGCAGAGTCAATGCGCATAATCCTATAAAAGACTTTTTTTTAGGTTGTTTTGACAGGCTTAGAAGATAAATTTTTTAAACATTTACATCAGTGTGCCTTCCAAATCTGTTGGCAAGTTAGTCTGGGTGTTTTCATCTATACATACACACTGCTTTATCTACTATACATATTTTATTTTGCATTTTGGTAAAAAGCAGGAGAAAGAAAAGTAAAATGGATGAAAGGGTTAAACATTAGTCAGCAATTATAAATACATTAGAAAACTAATTTTGAATGTCAGTAGCTGGCGCATTAACGGTGATAAGGACAAAACATAATATTGGCGTGTACAACTCACTGAGTCACAGGGTAGGAATTGGTTAGTTTGGAGCCATGAAGAGCTGATATAATTAACATTGTTTTCCATGGATTTATGGAAACTCTTGAAGGTTGACATTCACTTAATCTCTGTGAGTGATAAGACAAGGAGATGACATACTATCAAGGCTGCTAATACCTCATGGTAGACTGGAGGAGCTGTTCTTTGTATATAACACACACAAAATTTATGGGTATAAGATTTCAAAGCCTGATCCTAAACCTTGACATTCAAACTTGAAAGCTTAAAAATTGCAAAATTTTGTGAGAATAATACTCTGCTAGCAAGAGCACTGAAGGAATTTTTTTTTAAGAATTAGAAGGTTTTGGTGTTTTAATGTGATCCGTTATTAGTATAGTTAGATGTATTTATAGCAAGTGATGGTGTTTTAAGAGTGACAGTTATTTCACCACAGGAATTGCTTAATGAGGAAATTTCTTTCTTCAGATTAGGAAAGGGATTATCTATACGCAAAACTCAGGTAAGAGTGTCTACTTTCAAATATATATTGAGATTAAATTTATCAAAACTTTTACCTGAATGATCCATCTTCTATTTTAAATAAATAGCCTCCAAAATAATAAAAATAGATAAATGGCTGACTGATTGACCTCTAACCCTGAAAAGAGCTTTAAACTTCAAGATTTTCCTAACAATAGGAAGAAAACTTTAAACCACCCACTGTTTTGGGATCCATCCCTGGATTCTCAAAGAAAAAAAAAATAAACTACCCACCATTTAACAACAGAGGTTATACAGTAGCAGTTAGTTTTTATGTTTCATAAACTAATAGGAAAGGTGGCTGAAGGAAGGAGAGTTATCAGAAATCAATTTGAACGAATGACTACGGATGAAGCTAGAAAAGAACTAATCCTATGGAGAAAACAAACCAAGTATATCCAGCGTTGTCATGTAGTAAAGTCATAGGTACAAGGAAAGGGCTTATTCTGAATCTATGATTTGAGAAGACTCTCAGCTAAATAAAGCTAATTCACCTCTATGGTATCAGGGCACAGTTTAAAGTACTTCGGTGTTAATATAAGAAGTGACAGTCTTTCCCACACTGTGGAACATTACTCTAGTGTCTGTGGTGGCTCCTGGGAGTCTGTGGTAGACCCCGGTATGCTACGTGTGCACCTGGACAGAGGCCAAAGTAGTAGTGACACCATTTAGTTGAGGCTATAGTATTTGCCGGCAACTGTGATTCCCAGTAAATGTGGAATAATTGTCCACCATTCCTCCTCAACATTTTGGAACCCAGCAGGAATGGTGGTGGTCAGAGGGCATAGAACTGCCTGGTGGGTATCCAAGAATGTCAGTGATTACATGGCTACAGATCAGCTCCACATTCATGAAGAAGTGTGAGATACTATTATGTGACCACTTGGGGACTGTCCAAAAACACTTTCTAGAATCTCTGCAGGCTTTGAGGACTTACATAGGGAGGTGATGTCAAGAACCAGTGAAATTTGAATAAGTAATGCAAATACTGCCCTATTTATACAGTTCTTGAGAAGCTGGTGTAGCTAGTATGTGAACAATTACATTTTTTGGTGGTAAAATATGTAACCATTAAAAATAATTTCCAGAAATCTCAATATAAATGAAAAAGCTTTTTACAATCATATATGTAAATAAATATAAGTATATCTAGCTAGATCTGTCTTTATATTTATTAATTCAGCAAGCTAAATCCCTAAATGGATTTTAACTATATATAGAGGTTGTGACCTAAAATGTAGTCTATATGGAGCACATGAAATTAACTTTGGATCCATGTAGCAACTCAGAAACTTTCTTATTTTGTATAATATTATGACACTTAAATATCTCCATGAGAAAAGTTCAGAATATGTTTTAATTTGTTTTTAAATTGATTTTAGTGGAAATTTTTGGTGGGGATTGAGGAATTTAAATGCTAATTAAGTTTTCTAAGGTTATTAATTCAGTACATCCTTATTGTTGGTTACATACCATTCCTGGTGTTATAAATGGAACAATGAATAATATCAGGTAGTCATAAGTGTTTTGATAAAAAATAAAGTAAGGTGAAAGAATAATAAGGATGATCAGAGAAATCCTAAGAATAACAAGATGATTTTTAAGTTATTAATCATATTTGTTTTCATTTATATTTTAGTATATTTAAATAAATTATACCAAATAGCCAACCTGAAGCAAAAAACTTTGTTCTACAGTACATCTTAGTTTTAGTTCTACATAGTTAAGTAAAAGGTTTGAGAAAGCTTGAACTTCTGAAAGAAATGTGTATGTGTGTCTTTCAGGGTATATTTGAGTGTGTGTGTAACATACAAAGACAGACAAACTGTGGTTCTGAAAACCCCCCAAAATCTATATTAATCCTTACATTCAAAAGCTAGCCATGTACCCACAATGAACTATCAAAAAGAGAAATTAAGTAAACAATCTCATTTATAATAGCATCAAAAAGAATAACATACTTAGTAATATATTTAACCAAAGAAATGCAAGATCTGTACATTGAAAATTATAAAGCATTAATGAAAAGAATTAAAGAAGTAACAAATAAATGGGAAGTTATTCTGTGCTCATGTATTAGAAGAATTAATATTCTTAAAACGTCCATACTACCCAAAGCAATCAACAGATTCAGCACAATCTCTATCAGAATTTCCATGGTGTTTTTAAAGAGAAAAAAAACAATCCTAATTTATCTGGAACCCCAAAAGACCTTCAATAGCCAAAGCAATTTTGAAAAAGAACAAAGCTAGGAAGCAACACACTTCCTGACTCTAAATTATATTAAAAATCTATAGTAATTAAAACAGTATGGTATTAGTATAAAAACAGACCTATGTATATATATTGGAATGTACAAAGCACGGTGGTTTTTTACTCAGCCTTTAAAAAGAAGGAATTCTTATCATTTGTAACAATATGGGAAAACCTTGAGGACATTATGCTAAGTGAAATAAAGAAAAATACTGCATAGTATCACATATGTGGATCTAAAAAAAAAAAGTCAAACTCCTAGAAACAGAGAGTAGAAAATTGAAGTTTCCAAGGTTTTAGGGAGAATGGGGAGGATTCACAAAAACAGTACAAACGTTTAGTTATAAGATAAATTAGTTCTGAGGATCTAGTGTATAACATGGTGACTATAGCTCATAATACTGTATTGCTTGTATAATTGAATTTACTAAGAAAAAAAAGAAAAAAAATGTGAACATGTGAGTTGATGGATGTGTTAATTCACTCAATGATGGGAATCTTTTCATAGTGTATACTTATATCAATTTATCACATTGTACACCTTAAATATCTTCCAATTTATTAAATCTGGGGAAAAACTAAAAAGAGAAATCTGAAATTTCCTCAATTTCACTCAAAAATGTGACTGCTTAAATAGTCATTAGGGGAGAAAAAGGGCTGCCAATACCTGAAATGAAAAGATGAGCTATAACAATATAAAGATCATATTGAAGTCTGTTATTAATTCAACAAAGCCCTCAAAATTCTTAATGGAGATAGCACATTTTATAAAGGATGAAGGAGGCTATAAATACAATAAAATGAAGGACAAGAGTAGAGGTGAATACGCATTTATCTGCAACATACCTTTTCACTTTCAATTACCTACTGTTATTTATGAGTGTCATATTTGCCATTACTAGTGATAAATCACATTTGCCACTTCAGATTATAAGCATCGATTTGTAATTGAGTTGTTCTTCATGAGACAACTGTATATATTATGCCTCAGGGTGACTGACAGCAAGGATTAAATACAAAAGTCTGAAAGAACAATAGTTATGGCATAAAACAAGAATGGTTACAAAGTAGAAGATTTTTACAGTTCTGAATTATAATTATAGAAAATTATTGCAAATCCCACTATTTGTTTCTATCAAGTGTTTCAGATGATTAATCGTTATTTTAAGCAATGGTGAAAAATACTTCTAGTGTTAAGAATAGAAGGTTTCAAAAATTTATATATATCACACTTGCAACATATTAAAATTTACGTAAGAAAAGTGAGCCGAAGAAATACCTTAAAGTATTTTAGGGCAAAGATCTCTGCTTCTGGCTATGATGCAGGCATTGGTACTGGGCTAGTCTTCCTGCTGTAGTCAACAGTAAAATTGTACAAACTATGTAAGATAACTTTTACCAGGCTGTGGACAACTGACAATACAAGATTTTAATCCCTAAGAGAAGGGACATTCTCAAGGTAAGCCCCAGGGTTAGCCTGGCCCAAGGAAAATTTCTTAATTTCAGTTGCAGCATTCTGAATCCAGTGCAACGACTGAAGCAGAGCCCTAGTAGAAAGCAGAGTTTTGAGTTCAGGGCAGAGTAAAATAATTGGATTCAGCTAGATGCAGCACTATAAAGGAAAGATCTGTACAGAAGCAGAGCCCAGAGTTCAGTATGAAAGTTTCATCCAAGTCCTTGGCAGAAGTCTGTACTACACATAGGTAAGAGACCACCACAGGTTTAGAAAGTGGCTGGTATGGGATGGAGATTGCAAAAAAAGATACTAAAGGCTAAGCAGTGCTGGAAACATTAGGATCCAGCCAAAGTGGAGAAATCTTAAATCTTCATTATTGTCTTTACCATCCAATTCCAATTGAGATGTAGGAAGAGGATGCCTTAGTAATAAGGATTATGTCCTAGAGTAAGAACAGAGACTAAAATTAAGCTCTTACAATATTAACATAGGACCAAAGACTTTGAAAGGTAAGTTCTAACAGGTTAGAGAAGCATGATGAACACTGTGGGCTTTCCACAGATCTGCCCTACCAAATTGTAAAACCAACTCTATACAAGTTCAAGGTGAGCATCCAGTTAGCAACCCATGTAACAGAACAAAAATCAATACTTTGCAGAGAAAGACAATGGAAGTTATAGTATCTACATAGTGTAATTCACAATGTCCCCATATATAATCAATAATGTCAGAAGTATAAAGAAGCAGGAAAATAGACCCCATTTTTTTAAGCAATCCATAAAAACTTACCTAATGGTGGCATAACATTGGGAAGAGTAGACAAAGACTTAAAACAACATTAACACTTTAAAAATCAGAATCTAAGGAAAATATTACCTTAAAGAATAACCAAATAAATATACCAGCAGAAAATGGAAATAATGAAATATAATAGCATAGAAATTCTAGAACTTAAAAAATGCTTCAGGCAATTAAAAAATTACTATATGTGCTTCACTGTGTTGCACATGGCAGAAGAAAGAGGAAATGAATACAAGGCTATATCAACAAAAAATTGACTTCAAAGAAAAATGAAAAGAGTTCCAAAATTTTCCTAAATAATATCAAATGGTCCAACATACATGTAATTTGAGATTGAAAGGAGAAGAAAGTGACTACTGGGTAGAAAAAAAATATTTGAAAAAAAATTTAGGTATAAAATTTCTCAAATGTTATTAAAGACTTTGATCTAGAGATTTAATAAATTCAGCAAATCCTGAGCAAGATAAGTATGAAAGAACCCACACACACCAAAGCAAATCATAACCAGATTTCTGTAAGTTAAAGTTTAAATCTTGAAATAAAAGAGAAAAGAAACACAGTACATGAGAGGAAATAGGATGAATGACATCTGTCTTCTCATTGGGAAAATAGAAGGATAGAAATAATAAAATGATATCTTTAAAGTTCTGAATGAAAAAAAATCTATCAATCTACAATTTATTATTCAGCAAAACTATCTGATAGAAACAAGAGTGAAAAACCTTTATAGACAAATAACTGAGAAAGTATGTCTTTAGCTGTACTGAATTACATGAAATGCTTCAACATGTTTTTAGGATGAAGGGAAAGATGCTTTCAGAAAGGAATGAAGAGCCCTAGAAATATTAATTAAATGGATAAACATAGTAGTATTTGTATTTGTTCTTTTTAAATTCTCTTAAAATGACTAAAAATAATATGGTTGTAATGTGGGGTTAATAATGTATACAGAAATATAAATAACAACAATAGTGCAAAAGAAAAGAAGTAGGTAAACTAAATGATAATATTGTAAGTTACAATATTCCAGAAATGGAGATTTTGAAGTGTAAACTATAATAAGAAAGTAGGAAGAGAGAATTGTGACTTGGGAACTGAGTAGTGAGTATAAAAAGTGTGAAATGGTAAAATATTGACCCTAATACATGCATAAATTAAGCATGCTAACCCTAAAGCTACTGCTAAAAATAATCAAAAAGAGGTAAAGATAAGCCAGTAGAGAATAAAAAATGGAATACTAAGAATATTCTATAGTATAGGAATAAAAATTTCTTTTACTACTCATAAAACAGCATTTCGTTTTCAATACTGTCCTGAACACTTTTGACACTTCTGATCACCAAGTGTGTAAGGGTTTCCTCCCACCACGAAATTCTCAAACACTAGCTGAGTGTTTTATAATTTAGCTAAAATCCGATACTAACTGAAGATAACATCAGATCTCACAGGTTAAGGGTTCAGTCCCACCAGACTGCTCCTAACTTCAGATGCTAATCAAGAGTCCGTGTTGTTATCTGTGCTTCTGAATGACTAGCTATAAATTGGAGGTATCAACAATCCCCTCCTTGGGTGCAATTAATTTGTTGAGTGGCTCATAGAACTGACAGAGAGGGTTCGCTTAATAGATTACTGGTTTATTAGAATATAACTCAGGAACAGCCAGATGGAAGCCATACATAGGGCAAGGCCTGTAGAAAGGAGCACAGAGCTTTCATGCTGTCCCAGGGGTGTCCCATTTTTAGCACTTCTGCGCATTCACCAACCTGGAGGCTCTCTGAACCCCATCCATTCCGGTTTTTTTGGAGGCTCCATTACTTGTCATGATGATTAAATCATTGACCATCAGTGATTAGTTCAACCTCCCCAGAAAGTGTGGGGAGGAAGTGAAAGTTCCAACCCTTTAGTGCCAAGGTCAGTTCTTTTGGCCAACAACACCCATCCTTATCGGTTTTTCAAAAGCCTTTTCCTTAACATAATTTGGGTGTCTTTGAAAGGGGCTTGTTATGAATAACAAAAGACTTTTTCTCCTTTAAAGCTCTTTTCACAGAGAAAATTCCACCAGGTTTTAAGAGTTCTGTGCCAGGAAAGGGGATGAAAACCAAATATATATTCCTTACTATGAATCACAATATCACATCAATTGACCCCAGAAAAGCTAAGAAATTTGCTCTGGTTTATGCAGCAAGACAAACATATTAAATTTAAAACCTAAGAATGAATAGGAGGAGAAAAAAAGTATTGTAATTTTCTGACGATAGATATGATTATCCACATAGAAAATGCAAGAGAATCTACAGATAAACATTTAGAACAAACACAAATTCATCAATATACTAAACACTAGATAAGCATAAAAACTCCAGTGATATTCCTGTATGATAGCAAAAAAAAAAAAGAAAAAAGAAAAAACAAAACACTAGCAGCTCTAAAAAAATACCACTTACATTAGTAAAAAATATATAAAGAAATTAAGAATCTAACAAAATATGTGCAAGTTCTTTCAGGAGAAATTAAAAAATATAATTTAAAGAGTTGAAATAATGCTAAAATAGTATAAATATTCTATTTTCTGGATAGTAAAACTGTATTCACTATTGTAATGAGTTATAAAATTCCAATTCCAATAAAAATCCTTCAAGCTAATTCCAAATTCATGTGGAAAGCAGAGTGAAGGTAATCCAAGTCATACCTGAAGAAGACAATGATTGAGGAGCTGAGGATACAACCTATAAGACATTAAGACTCATTATAAAGCTATAATAGTTTTGCGGTGCCTGGGTGGCTCAGTTGGTTGAGCATCCGACTTCAGCTCAGGTCATGATCTCCCGCCTCGTCAGTTCGAGCCCCAAATCAGGCTCTGTGCTGACAGCTTAGAGCCTAGAGCCTGCTTCAGATTCTGTGCCTCCCTCTCTCTCTGCCCCAACCCACTAGCATTGTCTCTGTCTCTCTGAAAAATAAATAAACATTTAAAAAAGTTTCTTTAAGAAAAGCTATAATAGTTTAAAAAATATTGTAGTATTGGTACAGGGAGAGAAAATAGAATTGTAAAATAAAATAGGTCAAAAACAAACCCCTGCATATACAGACATTTGATATTATGTAGACTGAGCATTATAAACATGGGAAGGAAAGATTACTCCATAAATGATACCGTGAAAACTGATAATTCTTTATGTGTATTCTTTCTTTCTATATATATATATATATATATATATATATATTATGTATGTCTTTTATATATATATGTGTTTACTACTTCACACTACACACAAAAATTAACTTAATAATAATATAAGACTAGTACCTAGGAAGAAATATTTTTTTAATTTTTTAACACTATTTTTGAAAGAGACAAAGTACTAGTGGGGAAGGGGCAGAGAGAGAGGGAGACACAGAATCTGAAGCTGGCTCCAGGCTTTGAGCTGTCAACCCAGAGCCCGAGGCTGGGCTTGAACCCAGGAATTGTGAGAAATAGTGAACAGTGCTAGAATAATTGTACATAATTAAAAATGTAAATTTATATTTCTTATACTTTACATCACACTCAATCTCTAATGAATTAGATATGTGACAATTTTAACAACGTGGAAGACATAAAAAAGTGGGTTATTGAAATGTGGTACAAGGAAAACTTCTAAACCATGGTAAAAGATATGATGAAATATTAAATAAAAATTAAAAACTACTTAATAGTAACTGAAGTGAAGGGGAGCAGAATATACCACCCCAGAAGAAAAACAAGCAAAATTAATACAAATAGCAAAATAGGAAGATATTTATAGAAGATAAAACATAGAATTGTGTATCTATAGCATATATAAATATATATCATATAATATATAATATACATGTTATAGATATATATCTTAAAATCAATAAGATGTAGGAGAAAGATCAGAAAGACAATTGGAGAAAGAATTTGAAAAGGCAATTGAAAGACAATACATATGAGTGATGGAAATAAAGAGTTTTGTTGGAGGTCATTAACTTTTTTTTTAATTGTGATATAATTTGCATACAGTGCTATAATTCAGGTGTACAGTATAATAATTCGACAATTGTATAGATTACGCAGTGCTCATCAAGATAAGTATACTCTTGATCCCCCTTATTTTACCTTCTACCCACCCATCTTCCCTCTGACAACCAGCAGGTTGTTCTCTGTATATCAAAGTCTGGCATTTTGTTTTGTTTTGTTTTTCCTCCCCCTTTCTCTCTCTCTCTCTCTCTCTCTTTCTCTCTTTAGTGTGATTGTTTATTCTTTCTTTATTTTTTCTTCCATGATTTTATTTAAATACAGGTTAATTTAATATAGTGGTGTATTGGTTTCAGGAGTAGAATTTAGATATTCATCACTTACATATAACACCCAGTGGTCATCACAACAAGTGCCTTCCTTAATGCCCATCACCCAGTTAGCCCATCCCCCCATTCACTTCCCTTCCAGCAACCCTCAGTTTGTTCTCTATAGTAAGACTCTCTTATGTTTTGCTTCCTTCTCTGTTTTTATCTTATTTTTCCTTCCCCTCCCTTATATTCATCAGTGTTCTTAAATTCCATATATGAATGAAATCATATGGTATTTTTCTTTCTCTGACATATTTCACTTAGCTTTTTACCCTCTGGATCCATCCATATTGTTGCCAATGGCAAGACCTCATCCTTTGTATGGCTGAGCAATATTCCATTCTATATATAAACCACATCTTCTTTATGTATTCTTTTATGGATGGACCCTTGCATTGCTTCCATATGTTGGACATTGTAAATAATGCTGCAATAAACACAGGGTTGGATATAACTTTTTGAATTAGTATTTTTGTTTTCTTTGGCTAAGTAGCATAAAGTTTTATATTTAAAATCATGAACATTTAAAGAAAACATTAAGTACTGGTTTTTGTTGGTGTTCTTGTTATTTTGGGTTGTGAGGACTGACAAAATACAGAATATTAAAAGATAGATAATATCTAGTGTTTTCACAAGCTTTGGAGAATGAACACTTTTTTACCTGGTTTGTCAACTTAAATAAAGAGGTAAACTGAGGCAAGCCCAGATTATCAGAAATTGAGTTTGCTCAAGAATAGTAGAGGAATTGCATTTTGGGAAACACATGCTGTAGCAAGCTGTAGGTGAGTTCTTTGAGGGTTTGGGAAGGCTGTGTGTACAGGCAAGGAGTGCAGAGAGGGGAAAGTCCACCCAGGATCCCAGCAGTTAAGTTCATTGGCTTGAAGGTGTGGAGGGATTCTTGGCAGATGTTTACTGCTCATGAGATAAGTTTTGGTGTTCTGTAAATTAGGTATTCACAGGAAATCAGTCTCTTAGTTCTGAAGTTTCATTCTTCTGAGATGCACACGTGAGATTCTCTATTTCATATCCTCCAATTCCATTTTAGATTGAAATCTTTTCACAGTTTGTTTTATTTAAGATTAATAATTGCTGTTTCCAGAAAACAGTTTGACCTAAGGTTTAAAAGCCTTTGGCTAAGGTTCTCCAATTCTAGAGTTTCACTTAAAAAATACACACACACACACACACACACACACACACACACACAGTACATACCAGCAAACTGGTCCATTGTGGCAATGTTTAGAACTAAGGGAGGGGCACCTGGGTGGCTCAGTGGGTTAAGCGTCAGACTTCGGCTCAGGTCATGATCTCGTGGTACATGAGTTGGAGTCTCGCATCAGGCTGTGTGCTGATAGCTCAGAGCCTGGAGCCTGTTTCTGATTCTGTGTCTCCCTCTCTACGTGACCCTCCCCCATTCATGCTCTGTCACTCTCTGTCTCAAAAATAAATAAACGTTAAAAAATTTAAAAAAAAAATAACTAAGGGAAAGAATATATATCCTTCAGAATCAGATGTGACATGATATAGCTATCCACTCAAATAAAAAGATCCATGATTAGTCTTGGAAATTTATCTATGATATATTGAGTTAAAAAACTTATTGTTACAAATCAATATATGCAAGATTATCCCACTTAGTTTGTTGATTTAATATTAGTTTATGAATTTGTTAAATATAACTAAATATAAACACGAATATATTAGTTTTCTAGTGAGAAGACATCAGTTAACATCTTCCCACCTGTCAAAAATTGGTTATCAGAGAGAAGGGTTTCATTTTTATCATGCGATTATGTGGGTTCTTATTCCACTTTCTTCATGTTCTTTGTCTTCTAAGTTTACAACAATACATGCATTAAATATTAGAAAACATAAATAAAATTTATAAAAATTAAAACCATGCCATTTCTTGCTTATTATTTTCACCAAAGGAGGAAAGAATTTTACCTAGGTTTATCTTTGGCTTTGGAATTGGAAGCTTCTGGGAGCTTTCAGCTGTGTCTTTTGCATTTTCTATAATCATTGCCCAGAGCATAGCAACTGAAGGTAAAGGTAAATAAATTGGTCACATTTCTTTAGCCAAAGCTTTCTCTAGATTTATGAAATAAATGAAACATAATACATCCAGTCTGACTCTTTTGGCCACTCTGAAAGTGGATAATGATTCTTACTGCCAAATTAATCACAGAAACCTCCACTCTGATGTATTTGATATGCAAAATGGATGAAGCCACTTTCAGCTACCTGTTCAATCCAAAGGAAATAGCATATATTTTGAGACATTTTGTTGGAAAATTCTATTTAACTGGAGCTTTTGAGAATAACTATTGTGGTTCTTTTATTTGGGGAAACAGGAAGGAAAGAAAATGTAATCACCATTACGGCAAATACTGGACTAGTTGTTTTTTGTAATTAAAAAAATATATATTTGCTATGATCTTCTTAAAAAGGTATGGCTTTCTTGATTGTATAAATAGGAAATGTAATCAGAGAATATATGACTAATCGAAGCCATCCATTTAGGAAAAGAGAAAAGTAAAATTTATGCATAGTCATTTTTTATTATTTTTTTAAATTTTAATACCCATGACTTTTTTTTTTTTTTGCTGGAGGAAAGACTAGGAAAGTGGTTGGCATGATTATAAATGTCTCATTTTTTTGCCAAATGGGGTTAAAAGTCTATCTCTTGAGTAACACATGCAAATAACCCTGAATCTCCATTTTTTCCCCTATATTGCCATTTCTGTAAAGCAAGAGGACCACTTTTTCTTGGAATTTATCTGACACTCCTGTTTTGTAAGAATTCAGTTATCTGGGGCAGGCCAATCTAAAGAGGAATTTGTTTTCAGGACATGCAAGAATAAGATCACCTTTATTTAAAAAATATTTCCAGAAGATCCAGAAAATTGTGTACATGAGGTTCTAAGCCTTTATAAGAGAGTAAATAAAAAACTTCCCTTAGATGGTAATAGTCAATTTTCTGTCTTTAGATTAATGAAAGGAATTATAGAGTATGGGAAGCATATAAATCAAAGTCAGACCATGTTAACCTGAAAATAGAAAGCTGCAATGAGGCAAATGAGTCTTTACTTGGGGTCAAAGAATTGCAATTCAGGGAATACAGATTCAAGTAGAAATTGAAATACTGCCCTGCTTGTAGGGTAAAAGCAAGAGTTTGGTTTTTGTTTTTGTTTCGTACATTTTTTTTTTACATTTTCTTAACTTTATTTGTTTTGAGAGAGAGAATGGGGAAGGGGCAGAGAGAGGGAGAGAGAGAATCCCAAGCAGGCTCCACACTGTCAGTGCAGAGTCCAGTGCAGGGCTCGAACCCATGAACCATGAGATCATGACCTGAGCCAAAACAAAGAACCAGCCATTCAACTGACTGAGCCACTCAGGTGCCCCTAAAACGGGAGTTTTTATAAAGGAAAGGAAGAGGGCAATTACCGGAGTTGAATAAAAGAAAAAAAAAGTAAGTTTTCTGTGGGTTTTAACCAGAAAAACTACTCTGGGTTATACATTGACTGACTACCGATGCTATCTTCAGAAAGACCACAACCATCAGTCTTGTGATCAGGATGTCCATTCTCCTGCTGACTTTTCAAATAATTGCTTAAAATAATTGTCATTTTTCCCAGTCCAGAGGTTTTGGCTCATTTCAAACAGACAGCTAAAACAGTTTTGGCCACTTCAGTTCCATTTTAAAATGGCTCCAGTCATGTCAGTATTTCACATTGGAATAAATCTAGTTGTTTATTTAACTTAGATGAACTGGGTTTTCATGTACAAACTCTACTGAACTCAAGTCTGCCTTGAAGTTTTGTCTTGTCCACCAAAAAATGAAAAAAACTAACCAATTCCAAAATACTGCAAGTAATGTAGTTTTACTAACGAGGCTCTGGGAGGTAAAGAGAAGTCTGCTTGCTACTAGATAAAGTAAACAAAATGCCCATTAAATGTATGTGTTTATTCCCCAATATTCCTTTCCATTAAGCAAATTTATCTTTCTGATCTTTCTTTCACCATTTGTATTAGTTTTCTAAGGCTGTCATACAAACTACCATAGAATAGGAGACAACAGAAATTTGATTTTTCACAGTCCTGGATACTAGAAACAAAGATCAAGGTGTTGGCAGGTTTGGTAGCTTCTAAGTCTCCTCTCCTTGGCTTGCAGACGACCACCCTCTCCCTGTGTCCTCACATGGTGTTTTCTCTGTATGTGTGCATTCCTGGGGTCTCTTTTTTATAAGTACTCCAGTCATGTGGGATTTGAGCCCAACCTTTTGGACCTCCTTTTAACTTAATCACCTTTTTGAAGGCCCTATCTCCAAATATAATTACTTAGATTAAGACTAATCCATATTGCCTCATTTAACTTTAATTACCTCTTTAAAAGGCTTATCTTCAAATACAGTTACAGTTCTTAGACACTAAGTGTTGGTATTTTAATGTATGAATTCCGGGAGGACACAAGTCACTCCTTAATACCATCTTTCAAAATGTTCCTATATTAAGAAATCCAGCTCTGGATTTTTGTCTTTATATCCCACTCAGCAAAACAAAACCACCAGTTAACCAAACATCATTTTCATTAAGATAAGTTTTAAGAATCCTTGCATGATTTCTACAATGACCCGTTTTAAAAAACACAGAGTCCATATATAATTTCCCAAGAGGGCCCTTCGTATGGTCTTAGACATAATTCCAAAAGATATTTCTAAGATATTCATCCATCTTCCTAAGAGGAATGCTATTGCTAAGATTGTTCTCCTTATAGTTTTAGCTTTCCCTGAAAAAAAAAATAATGTCTTTGGAAAGCCTACTACAAGTTTCCTCTGTAAGGCATAGGTACAGGGAATATAAATGTATTGTTATATGGGCTTCTTTCAAATATAGTCTCAAATTCCCCTGTCCCTCATATCTTTCTCTCTTCCATGAACCACATATTTACTAACCCTCAGTACTCTTCATCCTACCCTTATATTGGCTATAAAATTCACCACCTTTTAAAAATTCTTAGGTCCCATTATAATTCATGTGTACTGTGAAATTACTTCCTAGGTGATATTCTCCGACTTCCAAACTTTTGATACTCCAAGTTATATTTTACATTGCTATTAGAAGTTATTTCCTTAAATAAAAAGAAATAAATACTGTTACTCTTCACAAGAAACTGCTCTCCATGATTGTTAGAAAATAAACCAATAAACCAAACTACTCTGAATAATATTCAAACCCCTCCAATATCTGACAATTTGATTTTCAGTTAATTGTTTCTTTTTTTCAATGTTTTATTTTTATTTTTGGGACAGAGAGAGACAGAGCATGAATGGGGGAGGGGCAGAGAGAGAGGGAGACACAGAATTGGAAACAGGATCCAGGCTCTGAGCCATCAGCCCAGAGCCTGATGCGGGGCTTGAACTCACGGACCGCGAGATCGTGACCTGGCTGAAGTCGGACGCTTAACCGACTGCGCCACCCAGGCGCCCCAGTTAATTCTTTTTTCTAATGTTTATTTATTTTTGAGAGGGAGAGAGACAGAGCATGAGCAGGGTAAGGGCAGAGAGAGAGAGGGAGACACAGAATCCAAAGCAGTTTCCAGGCTCCGAGCTGTCAGCACGGGCCCTGATGCGGGGCTCAAACTCACAAACCATGAGATCATGACCTGAGCCGAAGTTGGATGCTTAACCCAATGAGCCACCCAGGTGCCCCTCAGTTAATTCTTTATTTAGCTACGTTTTATTACACTGTTCAAATATGATAATATTATTACTAACCTCTGCCTTCTTTCCCTTCAATGTTCTGGAGGCTTTCTCTCTTCTGTGCCTCTTACGCCAGTGGTTCTCGAAGTGTGTGATTATTACTTTACACTGTCCCCAAGACACATTCTGCAAGGTCTCCAAGGCTAAGATTATATCATATTAATATTAAGATAGTCCATGTCTTTTCAATCTCTTTCTCACATGAGTGTAAAGTTGAGTTTTCTGGAGACTAGGTTTCCGGAAAATGGGTTTATTATTTTCTTTTAAAATAAATTAGTAAATGCACATTTTAAATTTTTAGAAGTTTTAATTTATAATATGAGAATATCAATAGATATATGCACACTTTTTTTAATGTCATTTTTGGTGCTAAATAATTTTCTAAAGGTAAAGGGTTTTGAGACCTAAAGGTTTAAGGACAATTGGCTAAAGCTGTTTCCTTTCATTGAAATGTGCTTTCTTCTTTTTCTGGTTGTGAGTTTCTATATGTTGTTTAAGATTCTTCTGTATGTTATTCAAAGACTACTTGTTATAAAAACCTTCCTAGACCCCACTTCAATACTATGAAAACTCACTCCCATCTATAGAGTTTATTATTCAGTTCTAGTATACAGGGACAGAGATTTCACAATTGCTAACCCACATGTCTATGGGAGACAACTTTATCAACTAAAGGATGTAGTGTATGTACTGTTTCTTTTTGCCTTTAGGAGTTCAGACTCCACTTATTTCAGCACTTTTTACCCCCTATCCTGTCAGTGAGGCTGTTTCATATATTTATAATCCAATTAGCCTTTTTTTTTTTCCTCTTTGCCACAGTCTACTATCCACCCTGGGAAGCTTCAGCTTTCTAAATAGTTTTTTTTTTTTTTAATTTAAGTCATATACATTAACATTTACTCTTTGTGCTGTTCAATTTTATGGATTTTGACAAATTCTTAATGTTACATACCCACTGTGATGGCATCATACAGAATAGTTTCAGTATCCTAAAAACTCCCTTGTGTTTCTAATATTATTAAACAACCCTCCACCCCTCCTACCCCCAACAGATCTGAACTCCTGGAAACTCCTGATCCATTTATAATATCAATTGTGGTAGGGTCCCCTCCCTAAGGAATGAAAAAACAAAAACAAAACTCAAGGCAACCTGGCTATATGTGTGCGTGACATGCCTCATGACCTTGTAACATGAGAGCACTTAATCAGACTGCATGTTTGTGTGTTACCATATATGGGAGACAAAGAAGTAGACAATGTATAAAAAACTATGCCACGTGGCATTTGGGGCTCAGTTCTTTGGGTACAAACCCAACTGAGACTTGCCGGCATGAATAAAATTGCTTCCTGGAAAGAAAAGCCTCTGTGTCACAACTCTGTGCAAGAATCCTGCTACACTATGGTTTTGCTTTTTCAGAATGTCATATGAATGGATCAGTATGTAACCTTTTCAAACTGGCTTATTTCAGTTAGCAATATGCATTTAAGGTGCAGAGCTAGTATGACTTGTTAGCTCATTCTTTTTTATTGATGAATAGTATTCCATTGCGTGGCTGTGTCCTAGTTCACTCGTTTGCCTATTGAAGAAGATCTTGGGTGCCTCCATTCTGTAGTAAAATTACTGTGAAGATTTCCATGCAGGCTTTTGTGTAGACACAAATTTTGAAATGAGTTGGGTAAACACATAGGAGCACAATTCCTGGATGGTATGGGAAAACTGCTTAGTTTTGTAAGAAACCACCAAACTGTCTTCCAAAGCAGCCATACCATTTGCATCCCTAACCACAATGAATGAGAGTTCCTGTTGTGTGACACCCTTACCAGCAATTAATATTGTCACCTTTTGTCTTTCTATTTCTATTTTTTCTCTTTCTTGTACGTTTATCGTGGCATCTTCATCTATTTTTAATATATGTTCATTTTATATCTATATGAGAGTCATAGTTTTAACAACTTAAAGTATTGATAATTTTACTTCTGGTCTCTCTTTGGCCTGAATGTGCACTTTTTATTAATGATCTTGGAAACAGTCACAATATGCAATTATATAATCTTCTGAACAGAATATGGGTAGGTATCTGTGTGTGTGTGTTGATATGAAGCTGTTACTTATCACATTTAGTTATTTAGTTAGGCATATGGATTTAATTAAAAATCAGCAAGGTAATTTGATTTCGCTTTATTTTTTTCCCTGACATCCACCAGTTACAAGAAGAGACAATAGAGATTAGTTCAATAGAACCATTGGTATTGATTTATTTTCTTCCAAAGTCTTAGAAGAATACATGTTTCATGAAATTATTGGAGTTAATGAGCAAATTTGTTGTTGAGTCTAAGATACTTGACAACAATATGGAAGAAACTCACGTGTGCTGTGATTTGTGCTAAGTTCCCTTATTTTTATATCTCATTTAAGTTGCTATTTAGAATTTCTATAATTTGGTAACACACTATTGAGGGCTTCTAGATTAACCTGAAATTTATATAGTTTAATCTGTGGTGCAAAATTTCAAGATATAAGTTTACAGGAAAAAGTTTTCAGGCTGATAATTCTAGAATTAGAAACAGTAAAGTTTCAAATGAAGAGTGATTGGAGTATACATGTTTATTGTCGGAGTGAATAAGCTGGGATTTGGGGGAAGCTCTCACACTTTTGATTAATATTTTACCATTCCCATATGAGCTTCAGCACTAAGATATTGATAAAGCAGTTCGACAATTCTTTTTACCAGAAGAGTCTGAGATTTATTTAAGGAAGTCAATACAGCTATAGGTTGCATTTGCTATAAAAATACTTTTTTAAAAAACTTAAGTAGTTCTTTAGGAATTGGCCCAATGTGACACTAGAAAAGAGACAGGATGATTACACTAATAAGCCACTCAGTATGGGATGATTCTGTCCAACATGTCCTAGTACTACCAGCAAAAGCTAACTCCAATTCTCACTACCCAGTCAGACCCCTTAATGCCTTAGAGGTCTTTACATCCTATTCCTTTTGTTTGCTGAGCTGACTGCATGCAGATATGACAACCACTTGAGTTATTATGTAAGCTGTTGATTATTTATTTGATATTAAAAACCTTAATAACTAACTGATAGTTATGTCTCCTGATTTATACATTAATCATCACATCTATGAAAGCAGGAGAGAGAAAAAATAGTGCAATCTACAATATTTAGGCTTTGTGGTCGCAGAGGCAAGAGTTTGAATGATGCTCTCCTGCTTCTGTTCTTGAGAAAGTTTTATAACTTCTTACAACTTCCTTTTGTTCACCTATAAAGTGGAGATGGTAGTATTTGCCTATTTCAGTTTTAGTTAAAATTAAATGTAAGGAATAGCACTCTATGATCACCTAAAAATGTCTCCCTTCTTCCTCAATTAGTAATTAATAATCATTTCTCCAGTGTTTCATTGTCACTTGCCAAATGACTCCTTTCTATCCCCCCTAACCCTCCACCAAAACCTTTTAGAATGAGAAAATAATGTGTTTACACATTTTTCCTAGGGAAAAAATAGCAAAAGTACTATAAGAGATATTCCCCTCCCACCACAAAGAAACAGTACCGATGACTTCAAAGGGAAATTCTTTTCACATGTTTAAAGATCAGATGATTCCAATGATGTTACATCTTCCATAGTAACCAGATTGGAGCATAGTCCTCAATACAGAAAAAAAGGCAATTTAAAAATTATTTTTAAAGTTAGCATTACTTTACTACCAAACTGTGGCAAAGACTGCGCAAGAAAAGAAAATTATGGTTTTATTTTACTATAAGTATTGATGAAAACAATCACAAATAACATAAGAGCAAATAAAATTCAGTAGGTCATTAAAAACCTAATATGTCAGGAGCAAGTGTGTTTTGTAGCAGGAATACAATATTGGGTCAACATCGGGAAATATATTAATATAACATAAATCAATGTAATGAAACAAATTGCATTTTATTTCATTGTAGGCTTACAATTATGAAAAGGGATTTTTTTTTAATTTCACCCATTCTTGATTTGAAACATCTCAATAGGAAGGGAGGATTAACTGATCTTTCCTCAGTATGATATACCACGTATATTTCAAAAGAAGAGCCAATATCATGCTTAATAGGGACACACTAAAGTTAGGAATAGGGTAAAAATGCTCACCACCATCCATACTATTTAACATTGTATTACAATTTTAACCAATAATATTTCATAAAATGAATAACTTAAAAAATAAGAATTGGAAAGAAGAGGGCAAAATGATCACTACTTTCAGACAAAATGATTTACATATCTAGAAAACCAAGAGAATCAACTGAAAGAAAATACTATGAATTATAATTCAATGAAGTTGTAAGGTAAAAAAATAAACAGAATTTAGTAAGTTTTATAGGTAGAAACAAAAAATAGTTAAATAATAGAAGTAAAGAAAATAAATTGTTATTGATAAAGATAAAATACTTTATCTTTATCATATAAGTTTTTAAAATGTGAAAACCTTACTGGAAGAAACTTGGAAACAGTTGTTTTATAACTTTTAATGCTATATTGATAAAATAACAATCCTACGGATCCTAAGGATTCTAAAATTCATATGTGAAAACAAACAGGAAATATTAACAAAGTGAAGATGAGGGAGAGGGAGGAAGACTATTGAGGAAGAACTTTACTATATAATAATGCTTTAATTACCAAAATATAGTAGTGGTGTTTGGGTAGATCAATAGGACAGTATAGAAAGCCTATGGAATAACTGGGTGATGGGGCAGTCACCTATAATAGATAAAGCTGGAGCAATGCTTCATACTACACATCAGTATAAACTCCCAAGTTGAACAAGTACTTAAGTGTGAAAAATATATCATAGAAATTTTAGAAGAATATGTGGGAAGATTTTCCTATAATTTTAGAGTGAGGATGCCCTTACTTACTCAAAAGGCTAATTTTGGTAGATTTGGTTATTTAAAGACCAAAAATTTTTCCAAAATTATATAAATGGGCCAAAGATATAAAAAGACAGCTCATAGAAAGAGTACAAATGTCCCTTAAACATAGAAAAATATGCTGTTTCCTTTATGATAAAAGAACTGAAAATTAAAAATAATCCAGTACCAGATTTAATTTTGAGATCAACAAAAATTCTGACAGCCGTATTGGTGAGGTTATGGGAAAACATATCTATTTCATATATCTCAGGTGAGATTACAATGGCTAATAAAGCAACTTGGCAATTTCTTTCTTCATGAGAAATGCTTCAACTTCTGATTCAACAATCCCACTGTTTAGGATTTATTCAACAGATATACTTGCATATGTATAAGATGCTTTGTGTGCATGTGTATTTTGTAAAAGAAGCCGAGATTCCGTCAATATGAGAATGATTAATCTATGGTTCATGTACAAGATGAAACATTATGTCATTGTAAAAAAAAAAGATGAAGTTCTTTATTTACAAATATGGAAAGTTCTATAATATATGTTAAAAGAAAAGCAAGATTCATATAAAATCGTATATTTCTTGATGTATGGGAGGAAACTTACAATATAAATTCATATTTTCTTATACTTGCATAGAAACACTGAAAGGATACATAACAATTACAAGTCGTTTGTAGCTGGAAATGTGGCAGGGGCCTGAGGATAAAAGTGAGACTGAGATTTTTTTTTTTTACAGATGAGTTGTTTTTGCTTTACTTCTTTAAACCATGTGAACATATTTCTTTTCTTTTTTTTTTTATCTTTGAGAGAGAGAGAGAGCACATGCACAGCAGGGAAGAGGCAGAGAGAAAGAGAGGGAGACACAGAATCCAAAGCAGGCTCCAGATTCTAGGCTCTGAGCTGTCAGCACAAAGCCCAATGTGGGGCTTGAACCCATGCACCGCGAGATCATGACCTGAGCCAAAGTCGGATGCTTAACCCACTGAGCCACCTAGGTGCCCCAACATATTTCTTAATCCAATTTTTTTCCAGTATGGGTCTTGACAAATTTTTTTCTACCATACTGGGGTCAAATACTTAGGCTTGTATGTTGCCCCCTGGAAAAGACAAAAGTGATCCTGTAACCACTGGTTCCTTCACACAAATTTCACTTTTGAAAATAAAATTAGTGATGTGCTCTGACTATTCACTCTCAAGAAACAAAGTCTAGTTTGCCTTTTGTATTCCCTGCTGGGCTTTTAGCTGACTGACACCTGGAATGCTCTGGGTTTACCTGTGTTTGCAGGCAAGCATCCAGCACTTATTTTCGAATATATTTCCTTCTCCCCTGAATGTTGAAAAGATCCCTCCAGGTAAAACTCCAGGAAGACAGGCTTCCTTTGGTTCTTGCCAGAAATGTCAAATGCAGGCTAGAGCTATATATATATATATATATATATATATATATATATATGCACACACATAAACACACACATATGTATACACATATGTATATGTGTATACATATACATATAATATATATATATATTTGAGGCACACACACACACACACACACATATATATATATATATATATATATAATATATATAATTGAGGTACATTGTTGGAAGGAATGAAAATTGGTACAGACACTGTGGAAAACAATATAAAGTCTACTCAAAAAATTAAAACTAGAAATAGCATGTGTTCCAGTAATTCCACTACTGGGTATCTATCCAAAGAAAACAAAACATGAGTTCAAAAAGATACATGCATCCCTATGTTTATTGCAGCATTATTTATAATAGTCAAGATATGGAAGCAACCGAAGTGTCTACTGATAGATGAATGAATAAAAACTATGGTGTATATATGATGGAATATATATATACTATGATCTATGAATTATGTACCTATATATACATATAACATTATATATATAAATCATATATAATATCTACAAAATATATAATGAATTATTACTCAGACATAAAAAAGAATGTGATCTTGCCATTTACAACAACATAGACAGACCTGGAGGTTATTATGCCAAGTGAAATAAGTCAGTCAGAGAAAGACAAATACCATATGATTTCATTCATGTGTGGAATTTAAGAAGCAAAACAAATGAACAAAAAAAGAAAGAGACAGGCAAAAAAACACTCTTAAATCAGAGAATAAACTGATGGTTACCACAGAGGAGGGTAAAATAAAAGGGATTAAGAGTACACTTATCAAGATGAGCACTGAGTAATGTGTAGAACTGTTGAATCATTATATTATACACCTGAAACTAATATAACACTGTATGTCAACTATACTTCAGTAAATAAAAAATGTTTAAAAAAGATGAGGTGTATCACCTCTTCTTCCTGAACATGATCTCCTTCCTGAGAGGATGGGTTTTTAAATATGAAGAGAAAATGACCATGTTGCTAAAATCAGGCATTTTTTATTGCTTAACCACACATGATACCAAATGAAAAGCGAAGAACTATTCTGAATATAGTCAATGGGAAATAAGCACTAAATCATAAAGTATGCTCGAACAATTTGCTGAAAAAAAAGAACCTATTCAGTTTTCTTTCTTAGCTTCATTTCAGATTTCCTCTCATTATATATCAAATATTAAGAGTTGAGAAATTAAATAAATTGGTTATGACATTTCCTTTAAGTGTTCCCTTAAAAACAAAGTCTCTAAAACAAAATTATTTTGCAAATATTCATGAAGTGCTTCATAATTCTCATAATTCTTACTGAAGTTGCAAGAACAGACACCCAGATATACAGACAGTTATCTGGGATAAAATAATGTAGCTATTATAATATACTTATACCTCTTTGTTAATGCACACACACAAAAAAATGTGACATGGATAATGGTAAAATGAGGTGCCATGAACAAGAGCCACTTAATTTTCTCTGTATCAGTTCGAGTAAATCAAGGAAATGGATTGAAATGAAGGATCTCTTACAGAATTAAACTTTATATAATTGGGGGGAAATGGGGAACATGGGCTTCCAAGGGGAGTTAGAGGATCCCAGGAAAGTCCCTAATGTTCTCCTTTGAAGCAACTGCACTGAAGGGCAGGGTGGAGCTGCAGGGAAATCAGGATTCAGACATGCCTGGTCCATGGTGTGAAACTATAAAGGGAAATGGCGAAGTCTTTGGAAAGCTGTTTCCTCCCAGTCTTGTTGTTGTTGGTTAGTGGAGCTAGTGGTTGGGAGAAAGAGCTGGGACACAGGACAGGAGAGGAGGAAAACAAACTGAAATTCACTAGCACGTCTGTGTCTGTCTCGCTGCAGGGAGGGGCAAGGATAAATTCAAACACACAGGCATCTCCATACCTGGCTCTCACTGTATCCAACCATGACAGTCTTCAGAGAATAAGGGCTGCCAACTCACTCTGCTTTGCAAATCTTACATAAATTTCACTTCTGTACCAACAGTAAACTTAGATCACACACAGTAGAAGATTCTGAGAAATGCAGTGTCAGTGTAGCCAAGCTGACACTGAATGGTAGGACTACACAGTTCAGTTCAGTAAATAGGTAGTGAGTACTCTGCACCAGGTGCAAATCTTGTGTTCAGCGATGAAAGACACCGTTTCTCTCCTCACCTAGCAAACCATTTATTAAAAGGACAAAATATGAAAAAGATATTGTAGTTAACGTAAGAAGAGTAACTCTGTCTGACACTGATAGTTGGGTAACTCATCACGGTACACAATCCATTTCTCTCTGGCCATTATCTCTACCAGAGAAGATGGAAAAACTAATTAATTGGTTTGACAGACTCCTTTTTACCTTGGAGAATCATATGACATAATTGTTGCAATTTAGATCTAATTGAAACTTGATACGGTGCTTTGGGAAGGCATAGTTTTTTCCTGGTGATGAAGAGAAGCACTACCCTCATTAATGGCTTTTAATATGGATGTGAGTCCTTGTGCTTCTTCAGAAAGGCCAAGAGCATTCCAGAGATGCTGGATCCAGAGATTGCTGATCCACAAAATAAATGCTAATAGACCCCATATTCTAGATTTCTTAGTAAGTGAAAAACTACATATTCATGTATTTAAGCCCTTGTTCTTAAAGTTTCCCATTACTTGAAGTTAAATTCATTCCTATTTCAGTTATAGAATTAGCTGTATAAAAGACAAGAGAAAATAAAATCAAGAACAGCTTCCTTAAGAAGGGGACAGCTTAATTCACTTTTGAATGGTAAATCAAAAATGCGGAGGTGGATTCGGGTAGAAAACTGTATCCAGGTTTGTAAATACGAAATGACACAATATATAAGGTCCATTACATTAAGCCAAAGTTAATTTTCAAAGCTCCTCCATGTCCGCCCAAAATCAGTATACATCTTCCACTAGAAAATTAAGGGAAATAAACAGATCTAATGAGTTTTAACCTTCCCTAATGGCATTGAAATCTAAGTAGAGCAATATTTAGTGAATGTTCCATCACTGATATTGGTTGAGTGGTCTGGTTTAGTGTTTCTCTCCACTGGTCTGGAGAGGAACATTCAGTACTGGAAATTGTTGGTAAGGCCAACAGACTATTGGTTAAAATTTAAATGAGGGAAATCGGGGGCTGGTTATAATCAGTAGCTGAGAAAATATAATATTGTGTTGGTATGTAGGCCAGCCCTTCTTCATGCATAAAGGCAGATATTAATTTCTCACCATAGTCCTCTGCTGATCCCAGTCTCACCCCATAGAATCTTCCTTAGAATTATATAAAAACAAAACAAAACAAACAAAAAAAAAGATTGCAGTCATGATCTTGTAATATCATCAGAAATCCGGAATTTGAAAAGCTCGGAATAATGCTTACATTTCAGGTCAATATAGAAACACAGGTCTTGCTGAAATAAGAGTTTAGTGATGGACAGAATATAGGTTTATTTTTTAATGTATTTATTTTGAGAGAGACAGACACAGCATGAGTGAGGGAGGGGCAGAGAGAAAAGGAGACAGAGAATCCCAAGAAGGCTCTGCACTATCAGCATGGAGCCTGATGCGGGCTCGAACTCTGTGGAACCGGAACAGTGAGATAATGACCTGAGCCAAAACCAAGAGTCAGACGTTTAACTGACCAAACGACCCAGGTGCCCTGAAAGAATATAGCTTTCTGTATCTGATAGTTCTGGGTTTGAATTCTGGATATTGATCAGAGAAATTGATCTCTCAGTTTGCATCCTCTCTAAAAGTGGGGGTAAAAATACCTACCTTATAGGTATCTTATAAATATCAAATGATTTAATATACAAGAAAATATTATCTATAAAATGTCTGTAATGATGATAACAATGAGCCTCAAAGTCTTGTGGTTGAATTCAGGAAAAAGCAGTTGTGAAAATCAAATGGGAGTCTTATCAAATGGAAATTCTGGGGCCATTTCTAATTCAGAATGGCATTTCAAAATATACATGAAAGCTACTCAAAAGAACTGAAAGACAGAGAACCTTTCTTTACCCTGAATTTCTAACATTGAAGTTTCTAGTAAGGAATATGACCAACAATCTCTTCTACTTTCTTTAAAATTGTCCCATTCAGGGACAGAGCTAGGTTTTGCAAGACTTCAAGCACATCCAATTTGTGAGTCTTTCTTTAACAGAAGGAATGCAAACATTAAAAATATAAAATTAGGTTTGAAAATGAATATTCATGTAGCATAAGGTATTATCATAAATTACTGTAGACTATATGAGTCAGGCCCCTTTTTCTGAGATCTCTTTAGGTAATTTACAAGTAATTCTTAGAGATGTTTTCTGGTTGCTACCTCACTTATCCTACATGAACACTGTCCAATTCTTGGCACCTCCCAGCCCTCATAGGGGCAGGAGCAAGTGAGCACTCTGAAGTTTAAATCTCATCAGGTTCACAGCAAATCCACTTCTGGTTCCACTTTAAGTCACTTTAGGTCATCTCGAACTAGTAAAGCAATAGCAAAGTCAGTTCTTATTGTATTTTAATTTTTTCTTAAAGCATCATGCATTGGCAACCAAATTTAAAATAAATGCCTAGTCTACTTTTCAGTAACTCAGGCCTCCTAGAGAACTGTTTTTCAACACAAACCGTACATTAGAATGATCCAGGGCACCTTTAAAAAATATCAATGCCTGAGCCTAATTCCGGGAGATTCTGATATAAGTGGTCCTTACTGGGGCCAAAACATCATTTAAAAAGTCTCAAAATAATTCTCATGTAAAGCCAGGGAATTTAAAGATTCTAAAATATTTATTATATTTGGCAAGTAAAATCTACATTTTTATTGGTCGTTGGAAATCAAACAGTATATTATCTCTTAATTTCAGGTTGCTTATGGGATAAAACTACTCACACATACTAAGTACTCACTTAAGAATGCCCCAAGCAGAGGAGAGAGGAGGAGCAGAAAGGAATTTGGAAAATTCCAAATTTATTTTTCCTAGAAAAATAAGGATCAGACAAATAAGAAAGAACATGATAAGTATTTTTAAATTTTATTTTAGAGAGAGAGAGAACAGGGAAGAGGAGCAGATTGAGAGAGAGAGAGAGACAGAAAGAGAAAGAGAGAGAATCTTAAGCACACTCAGTAATTAGCATGAAGCCTGATGTGGGGTTTGACTCCAGGACCCTGGGATCATGACCTGAGTGGAAATCAAGAGTGGGACGCTCAACTAACTGAGCCCCAATGATACATATTAATACACTTTTGTTGACGACAATTACAAACCAAAGAAGGGAAAATGTAAAATAAATGAAAAGGAAAATTACCAAGCAAGGTGATAAAATACAAGTAGATGTTAAACATCCCTGGATGACTCAAAATTGCTAGTTGTAGCACATCTGTAGGTGGGGGCTTTTTTTTTCCATACATCAAATTAAAGATTCTGACAGCATGACATGTTATGACATGATAAGTTCTGTCATTTTGATTTTTCTTTCTTCCTTCTCTATCGGTTTTATTTAATAGCAAACATGAATTTTCCTGGACACAATTGTAGCAATTATTATTCAGCTTTTCAGTCTACCAAGGGGAAGATACAATGGGAAAATAAATAAATAAAATAGAACTGTAGTTCAACACAAGATAAGAAAAAATCATTCACCCTGTTTTAAAAAAAAATAGAAAGTGTCAGTTCAGGAAAGAATTTTTTTAAATCTTTTATTTTTGGTATTCAGTGTGATTCCACTTAGCTTCAGAGTTGGCAAGGACTGAAAGGAGAAATGATGTCTATTCAGATCAAAATAAGTAGATAGTTGAGAAAATGACCTAATTTAGTTGTTTTCAAAATCTCCTTTTGCTCTGGAATCCTTTATTCCAACAAAATCTTACTCAAAAGCTCAATATGAAAGCAGAAATAGCAGAGCTGGCCTGGGTGAGAAGAAATTCAGGAAGGTTCAGATAGGACCCTTGATGGGTGGGGTGAAAGTGCCTTGTGACTTTTTGCTTTTGCTTTCATTAACCCTTGTGGCACATCCTAGAACCATAAGGAAGATATGAAAACTGGTTTAAAAGCTACTAATCCAGAGAATGCAAGTTCAAGATTCTGCTGATAACAAAATAAACTTTTTGTAAAAGATAAAATGATTTTTTTCCACTGGTATCAACAGAGATAAACAAATAGTGATTTGTTTTGTATGTTAA
Organism: Prionailurus bengalensis; assembly: GCF_016509475.1. NCBI lineage: Eukaryota > Metazoa > Chordata > Mammalia > Carnivora > Felidae > Prionailurus > Prionailurus bengalensis. Next base: position 84,466,782 of record NC_057346.1, on the reverse strand, counting down.
TAATGTGCAAGCTCTACACTCTAAAAGAATCTACTGAAATGTGGCATACACTTGAATTCATGACACATTTACTGAGCACCTCCACATGTAATGAATTCTACAAGAAGCTACAGGTATCAAGGACAAAATGAAAGAGTGAGTAGAAAGGGAAGGAGAAAGATCTTTTAATCAATTTCATTTATTATCTATTGTTTCAGCATCTATCGTGTATCAGACATTCTTCTGGGCACTTAAAAAACATAAATGGCACCAACAGGAAATATGCAAGCCCTCTAAAGAACATATTTTCCAATGTAGGGACATAGAAAATAAATAATAAACACTATGAAAAAGCGAGATAGAGACATGCAAAGAGCAAGAGGGTTTGGGAACGATGGAGGTGTAGTCGCAATTTCAAGTAGGAATTACAATCGGCCTTACTGAGAGGTAACATCTGAGAAAGACTTGAAGTAGTTGAAAGAGTAAAGCCTGAAGATATCTTAAGAACATCATTCCAAGCAGTGGGAAAAAGCGTTAGAGAGGCTCTGGGATGGGAGTGAATTCTGTTGGAGGAATAAGGTGTAGCTAGCATGATTTAAGAGAGAGATTAGTAGAAGCTGGGGTCAGTAAGGTATGAACAGAGCATGGTGGGCCACACAGAACTTATAGACCATTGTGTGGCTCTCTAACTCTGAGTGTAATGGTGACCTAATGCAAGGATTTGAGCAGAAACATGATATGCGTTCACTTTTATACTAAAAGGATTATTTTAGTTGCTCTGCTGAGAGCTAGTTGGGGCTTGGGGAGAGGACAAGTATAAAAGCAAGAAGATCTTTTAGAAGGTTATTTGAAATAAGAAAATGGTGATTTGGACTAGGAGGTAATGAGGCATAGAAGATTTTGGATTTTTTTTTTTTTCAACGTTTTTTATTTATTTTTGGGACAGAGAGAGACAGAGCATGAACGGGGGAGGGGCAGAGAGAGAGGGAGACACAGAATTGGAAACAGGCTCCAGGCTCCGAGCCATCAGCCCAGAGCCCGACGCGGGGCTCGAACTCACGGACCGCGAGATCGTGACCTGGCTGAAGTCGGACGCTTAACCGACTGCGCCACCCAAGCGCCCCAGATTTTGGATTTTTAAAGATAGAGATAGCAGAGTCCTCTAGTCGATTGACAAGATGGATATTATGAGAGAAAGAGAAGAGTCAAGAATTACTCCAAGTTTTTTGGCCAAGGAAATTGAAATAATGGAGTGGGCGTTAACTGAGACAGGGAAGGGTGATGGCTTAGCAGCTTTGAGGAGGAAGATCAGAAATTGTTTTGGACATTTTAGGTTGTGATGTCTACTAGTCATACAAGTAGTGATGCTGAATGAGTTGGAGGAATATATCAGCAGTTAAAGACTTATGTCTGAAATGGAGATATATATTTAAGAGTCATTGTCAAAAATGGATGATATTTAAAGCCATGAGGCTAATAAAATCACCAAAAGAGTGAATATAAAGAGAAGAAAACAAAGATAATACGTTGGAGAAACATTAAGAGACAAAAAGGTTTAATGCATTAAATGGCATTTTAGGTGTGCCTCAAATGTTAAGCAAAGTTCTTAATAAGCATGTGAGTCAAGACAAAAGATCATTTTTGGCCATTTGCTTTCCAATAACTAATTATGTAACTGATTTGGTGAGAAACTGATTTTCTCATTTCATCACCTATTGGCTTTGGAAATGTTCAGTGTGGTTTTGACCTGGATCATGGTGCTCTCAGTTCAGTTATTTGGGGCATCTATTGATGTAACTCAATATATATGCTCAATCCACGTTTTAATCCATCAGACTACATTCAAAAAGGAGTCATCTTGAAGCCAGAATGTATTGCTTTCAAACACAGGAAGATGCATCCCCAGCTTCAAATTATTTAAGGCCAATCCAAATACCTACTAGAATTGCTAAATTGCATAATCATAGTACTTTCCAGCTGAAAAACACTCATGAAATGAGCCCTTTACTGGCTTTTGTCTTCCAGTGAACCCCTTGGTTCAACAACACTGAATTCTCACTTCTCCAAATGTACCATTGCTTGTCCTCCCAATGCTTTTGATCACATTCCTATCTCCACTGATGATGTTTTCCTTTCTAGTTTCCCGATTTCCAAATACCATATTTCATTTCAAGGGCTAATTCAATCCTTGCTGCTCTTTTCCCAAGATGGAAGGAATGACTCCCTTTTTGAAAGGCCACAGTCTTTTTCTATGCTTTTCTCAAGGTATATATCAATACCTACCTCATATTGGAACTTCTTGTATCATGTCTAGCCCCACTACTTGATTCCCAGTATTTGGAGAAGAGGAATTAAGAGTTAATAATAAGCATGGTCTCTGACATATCGGAGATGCACCAAAAAATATTAACGTACAAATGACATTTTCCATACTACATTTGTAAGTTAAATTTTGACCTCTTTTCATTTATCTGTATCTTTATTTCATTTACATTGCCTGTTACTTTTTTAAAGCAATTACAGCCAGAATATAGATGCAATTGAAGACAAATATGAGTTAATAAAGCTGATGATTGGAAAGGGAAGAGATTGTTATGGTGGCTCTTTTAATTTTGTGAAGAAAGAACAATCATGGGAAGTGGAGGGAAACTTATTTTATTGTGCACTCACTGCTATGTGTCAAGGGCTTTATATCTGATCCTCTCTCACTCTCAAAAGTGCATATAAACTGTATGTTCAGTATTTCCACCTTGCAGATAAAGGAGATAAAATTCAAGGATGTGAAATAACCTTCCAGAGGTCACATAACTAATGTGCAGGGACTCAGGTCCTTTGATCCCCAAATCTCCCAAATCTATGTCTTTTCCTATTGTATTTAACTGCCTCTCCAGGCTTTTGGCCTTTGCTACACTATAAATTCAACAGAAATGTTTTGAAGGTTTCTTTTATTTAAATGCAAATTTATGAAAATTCCAAGTCAAGCAAATTCTGCAGTATAGGATCTGGAGCACCTGAAGATTACCTGAGAAAGTATTGTGAAGGGCACTAAAAGCATCGACTCAGGAAGCAAAAGTCCAAACTATGTGGTACCTGGAAAATATGAGGAATTATTTAAATAAGCCCCACCTCTTTGTTAAAAAGGTCATCATAACATAGGAAGAAAACCACTTCTAATTAGAAGTAACAAAATGATTCTTAGGCAGTTGACTTGTTTTTCACACTCCTTTCTAGGAAATATCTCTAGAAGCACCAAAGTTGTTTTGATTCTAACTGTGTTTACTTTAATAAGGCTACTTTTTAAATGATCTTGCATAACAGTCAGTTCTGAAAGACAGAGCCTGCTCAGTCAGAGCCCTGAAATTCAAAACAAAGCCTAGCAGCAAATTGATAATTCAGAGAAGGTATAAAAATAGAACCTTGGATCTCTCCTGGGCATTAGTATCACATTTTTTTCCTAAAGAAGAAAAGAACTTTCTGTTACCTCATAGTCTTTCCATAAGCAGCAGAGATCAAAGGAAAATAATTTATTTTTAATGTTGGCATGGGAGATGTAACTTGAAATTTGGCCATCACTTTACCTTAGATTGGTTTATGGCTGAAGCCAATCTGAGATGTTTAGAGTAGGAGAAATTTGCTACTTCCTGGAAACTCAAACTGTAGAAACAATTCATCATTTAATTAAATGCATTAAGGATACACTGCATGCTGATTCCTGTGGTAGATAATTGTGATACAGAGATAAAAGAAACAGTGCCCTCCTTAAGGGGCTGTCTGTCTGTTAGGTAGGATAGAGGTAGAAATCTAGAGGGTGAAGGAGAGAGTAGGCTGGAGGTGATTTAAATTACTCAAGTTAAATAATACAGGGCTAATCCATTTTATAACATGAAAGACATAATCCAAACTTGAAGGTAATAAAAATACTAAATGTTCAAGATAATGTTTATTAAAGAAATTATTTAGCCCTCAGAATTCTGCAGCTGAAGACAATAATGCTGGAGCTGCCATCCTGAAGCATTAGAAAGCCAGTGGATCTCACCTCAATCCTACCATAGAATCACAGATGCTGAAACAGAAACCCCATAGATATAGCCATTGCATTTGTATTTTTAAACATCTTCCAAATGATTCTAATGCTTAGCCAGGATTGTAAACCATTGGTTAAGAAAGGAGAAATTGAGAGGTAATGATTTCCTGGGGGAAAAAAAGAGGTAGGTGGAGAAAGCATTTTCAATTTTAGTAGGGGTTATAGGGAAACTGGGAAAAAAGACAAAAGGAGAAGAAGCAGAAGAGGGTGAGGAAAAAGAAAGAAGGAAAGAGATGATTGCGTGTTCTTGCTCCTGTCACAATGGCAAGATTGTTTTTGTTCCTCTCTCTTTTTGCGAATTCATTTGCCCAGACAGATTACCAGTCGGATTTAGTCTGCATTCCCATCTCTTTGAGTTTGAAGGAAAACAATTATCTCTCATAATTTTTCCTTAAGAGTAGGGATTTATAGTAGATCTGTCTTTGCATTCCTTCTAGGAAATCCCCTCCTGGAAAATAGCATAGCAACTAGGAAACACATAAAGTCCTCTCTCAAATGTGACTTATTTGTTACACACACACACAAACACACACACACACACACACGCACACACACACACACGTCTGTCTATCTACAGAGAAAACATCCACTTAATATGTGCTATGCCTTAACATTTTTAGGAGGAAGCTGTGGAGGTATCAGGTGAACATGAACTCTACTATTATGAATTGAGTTATGTCCCCACAGGTATGTTGAAGTCCTAACCTCCAGTACCTGTGAATATGACCTTTTATTGGAATTAGGGCCTTTGTAGATGTCATCTGGTTAAGACAAGGTCATTAGGGTGAATCCTTGTCCAATATGACTGGTGTTTACATAAGGAACACACAATGATAATGCTATGTGACCCCAGGGGGAAAGATTGAAGTACTTCAGCTCCAAGTCAAGGAACATCTGGATCTACCAGAAGCTGGAAGAGGCAAAGAAATTTCCTTCCCTAGAGGCTTTATAGGGAACATGGCCCTCTGCCAACACTTGCATTTCGAGCTTCAAACTTCCAAAACTTGTGATAGAATAAATTTCTGTTGATTTAAGTCACCAAACCTGTGGTGCATTGTTACAGCAATCTTAGGAAACCAACATGCCTACCTTTACTTGGCAGGAACCAAATATCATCTACCCTATTATTTAGTGGATAAAATTTTTAGAGATTACCAAAAAAGGAAGAAAATAGATCCATTGCTTTCTTTCTTATACAATTCATCATGTAGAGATGTAATTAAATGAGCGATCACATAAACTGAGATACTTGTTAAGTGGGAAAGAACTTACATGATGTCATGGGAGCATATTAGTCAATTTAGTCTAATTTAGTCAATGGAGAAAGAGGTTGCAAGTGAAGTCAAAGAAAGGCTTTCAAGAGGAAAGTCTATTTAGATTGATAACCTGAAAGGTGAGAAGAAAGCAGAAGGAAAGTATTCCAGGGAAAAGGAAAATATGTACATGAACTAGACTTGAGATATCCATGATATAACTAAGGAATACACACATGAGGTTGTAGGCTAGAGTCTCTCCTACATAATCCTGGTAAAGGATGTCATGTGCATCATGAAATTTGGCCATTATACTTTGATCTCTTGTCCTCTCCTTGACATTCCTTTAGCATCTCAACACCAGAAGTTTCCTGGCTTTTATTAGTTTCTTTTATTTTGTAAACTCTGATTCAGGATTTAAGTTCTGTTCATGAATTCCAAAGGATCCTGGTATTAGATATAATCTTAATTGGAGGGAAAAATGAGGCTGTTTTTTTCTGTCTCTAGGTTGCCATTTCAGGATACTTTTACAGAAGGTAAAGGGAGGGGGTGCCTGGGTTGCTCAGTTGGTTAAAACTTCTGACTTTGGCTCAGATCGTGATTTTGTGGGTTCGTGGGTTCAAGCCCCACATTGGGCTTGCTGCTGTCAGCACAGGGCTCACTTCAGATCTTCCATACCCCTCTCTGTGCCCCTCCCCTGCTTGTGCTCTTTCAAAAATAAAATAAAACATTAAAAAAAAAGAAGGTTAAGGGAGAACATACATAAAATGTCTGGATAGATAGGTAAATAGATAGATAAAAGGTTCAAGATAACTGTTCTCAAATTACAACCTGAGGAAAAATATCCAATGCATTAATTTATTCTATCATTATTCCTCAAATAAGTTTGAGGAATGCTGAGTTGTAGAGGTAACAGGCATTTTGTTCACTTGTTTTGCTGTGAGAATTCTCAGAGACTTTAATACATAAAGAAAATTGTGAATATCCAAGAGAAAATTAGAGTATCAGTTCTTTCCATTGTTCTGTTTTAAATATTTTACAGAAAGAAGTAGGTATTCGTTGCTTATTTATTTGCTTATTTTTATGTTTTAAGATTCTGACTTAGAGTGAGTCTTTACATGGATCAGGGCTCTGCCTCATACCACAGGAGCCAAAAAACACCCAGCATTTCTTTTCCTTCAAACAAGGCAGCTAGAATTTAAGGAAATAACCTAAGCTTTGCCAGTAGATTCTTCCAAAGGATTTTCATCTGGAACCAATGATGGGAGAAAGCAGAGGCACAGTTTAGAAGCCCCCTCATGGAATGGGGACAACATCTTATGAACAGTGTATCAGTGCTAGTGGTAATTAGTGTCTGGTGGCAGGGAAAAACTTCTCTCTAACAAGACTGCTACTGTGCTCCCAGCTACAAAGGATCCTGCCATTAACCAAGGTGGATGGTCAACTAACTATCAACTTAAGAGCTAACCACTATCTTCCCAATATGTTTTTTTTTTTTTGACATTCAATTCAATTTTCTTTGGTTGTAACCAAGAATATGTTCGTAGGGCATCTCTGATAGTAGTGCTGCCAGGAACATATTTTGTGGGAAAATACTTTACTAATACACATATATCCTCCCAAATAATATCATCAGCCATGTCCTTTTAGCCATCTCTGACCAAGGCCCAGATTCTTCTCATAGCCCAATCCCCTCCAAGGCCTCCTAGAGGCTTAAGAATGGAAGGTCTATGCTACATGTTCGGAAGGCAGCTCGCATATTCTAATTCAGTATGTGTTTCAGGCCAACAAGTCTTTTTTTTTTAAGTTTATTTTTATTTATTTCAAGAGACATGTAGAGAACAAGCAGGGGAGGGGCAGAGAGAGAGGGAGACATACAGGCTCATACACATGAACCGTGAGCATGACCTGAGCTGAGTTCAAGAGTTAGATGCTTAACTGACTGACCCACCCACCCACCTCCAGGCCCACAAGTCTTAATCGTAGAGCACTTCTAACCTCTCCTCCCATATTTTACTTGTTCTTCTCCTGGCTCCAATGAGAAAGGATCAGGTTCTCTGTGATAGAATGTTATCATTTATTGATTGTGCTGCATGAAAAAGTATATTATGTATAGACTATAAAGTTGGTCAAACCTGGGATGGAATGCTCCTTTGACAATGTACATGTTGAAGGAAAAACAGCAAGGGAAGGCCAATGTCCTTCAAAGTACATTTCTTTTGATGAATTCCCCAAACCAGTTGGTGGTTAGTTATCTTCAGCTTAGACATGGAGAATTTTGCAGTCAAGCTCTCCAAATGTTTGTGTATACAGCCTAGAATTTCCTTTTTGTGATAACAGTATTGTTTTAGGCTAAATTACTTAACAATCTCAGTTTCTCTAAGATTCACGGACTCGTGTATAAAATGAGATGTAATAGTGAGTATTCTGTTACAGTGTCAGAAAACCTGGCTTAAGCTGGGTTCAGCTGAAAAGACTTTTTAAAAATTTTTATGTAACTGAACATATCATCTGAAGTTGAGGCTTGATCCAGGATTCAAATAATATCACCTGAACCCAATTTCTATCTCTACTTTTTATAGCGTTTTATAGCATCTCTACTTTTTATGCTTTTATAGCTTTACCATTCATTCACTCATTCATTCATCCATTCCATCTGTAGCAGTTTAATCTAAGACACCAAAATCAGCAACTCCCAAAGGTATATCCCAGTTCAGTCACAGAGGAAAATAGACATGTAAAATAGAAATTTTAGGGGAAATGCCATTGTCATTCATACTGTTTATGAACTGCTGACCGCTCAGACTTGTCACATGCTTCACCCCTACTGTCAATCCACAGGAAGTTAATTAACAAAATGGAGAAGGGATAGTTCCCAGAAGAAAATTGAGATTTATTAAAAAGGTTTAAAATGAATGGATATTAAGATGCAAAAAATAGCAGATAACTACAATATACTAGGTTTCTGTAAAGCTTATATAATATGTATAAAATGGAATGAACAATGGCACATGGGGGAACTGAGATATTTTAATCATAGCATTCTATTCTACCAGTGCATAATATTTAAGTGTACTATAATCTAGATTAAAGTCCCAACTCTCACATCAAAGACAAGATGCTATGCTAAAATTATGTGATGGTGCTAAAACATTAAATCTTTTGTACACAATAGGAGATGGAGAAAGGTAACTAGTCCTTGTGACTGTGAAGAATGGTCCACCTGATTCTTCTTTTTGACACTTATATTTGGAGAATCAAACTCATGACCTGTTTTCTTTAATATGGCTGGTACAATAAAAGGGGCCTAAAGTCTCCTAATTGGAGAGATGTATCTTCCATTCATACCTTGGAATTCTATCTTAGAAACTAGGAAGGGATTCAGGGAGAAAGAGGTCTGTGTCACCCTGTTTGACTTGCGTATTAAGTAAAAATTCTTGTGGCTTTCATGTTTTCTATTCCAGTTGACTAGAAAGCTATGCTAGGGCTGGTTGCCAAATTTTAACTACAAATATAGAGTGCTTAATAGGCCTGGAATATCATTTGAGTCTCTGTCTTTTAGGTTTTTAGTATTCAAGGCTATGATCATGATTCATAAACTTTTAATCACAGTTATGTCCTTCTTGCAGACCTAACCACGAAGATATGGCCATTCCCTTTCCATGGACAGATTAGGATTCACACATCAAACACCGAGGCAGAGAGTGGCTCTTTCCTTTTGTCCTGCAGGCTTTATTCTTATCTCGCCTAGTTATTTTATAGTCTCAGTGCTGACATGAGCAAGTAAGGGGTTCCTGGCAGTGTCTATCTGATCCCAGCCCAGGAAATGAGGCAGGGAGAGGAGACCAGTCACATCGAGTCATTTTTCCTGAGAAGATGCAGTTGATCACACAGTTTATTGACTTAGCTGAGTTTGTTTGATTTGGTTTGGTTTGGTTTTTGAGAGAGACAGAGACAGAGAGAGAGAGAGAGAGAGAGAGAGCGAGAGCGAGCATGAGTAGGGGAGAGGAATTTATTTATTTATGTTGAGAAAGAGAGAGAGAGAGATGCAGGAAGGGCAGAGGGAGAGGAAGAGAGAGAGAATCCCAAGCAAGCTCTGTGCTGTCAGCATGGAACATAGTTCAGGGCTCGAACTCATGAACCGTGAGGTCATGACTTGAGCCAAAGTCAAGAGTTGGACTCTTAACTGACTGAGCCACCTGGGTGCCCCAACTTAACTGACTTTTTGCTACCACAGAGATCTATGTATTAGGCAGCTCAGATTGCCATAACCAAATACCATAGACTGGTGGACTTAAGTAACAAAAATTAATTTTCATATAGTTTTAGAGGCTCAAAGTCCAAGATCAAGAAGTGGGCAGGGTGGATTTCTGATGAGAGCTCTCTTCTTGACCTGCAGAAACCTGTCTTCTCTCTGTTTGTGGAGAGAAGATGATCTGTAGGTCTCTTTCTCTTCTTACAAAGCCACCAATCCTATTGGATAGAGCCATACCCTTATGACCTCATTTAACCTAAAGTATATCCGTGAAGGCCCAATATTGTCACATTGGGATTTAGGACTTGGACGTAAAAAAGTGAGAGGGGCACCTGGGTAGTTCAGTCAGTTGGGCTTCCAACTTTGGCTCAGGTCACAATCTCACAGTTCGTGAGTTCAAGCCCTGCATTGGGCTCTGGAGCCTACTTCAGATTCTGTGTCTCCCCCTCTCTCTGCCCCTCCCCTACTCACGTTTTCACATGCTCTCTTTCAAAAATAAGTACACATTAAAAAAAATTAGGGGGACATAATTCAGTCCATAACAGTAAGAGCAAGCAAAATTCAGGCCACTCAAATTTGTTGTCATTAGAAATCATTCCTCTGTTTATCCTTTCTTTGTGGGGTGAAATGGGACCACTGGTCAAAATTTTACAGAAGCAGAAAAAAATGGCTTAAAAAAAAGTATGATACCTCTTTAACTATTTGTGTGATCTGAAAATTTCCCAGGAAAGGAGCTTTATAAAATATGTATTGATATACTCTTCACAGCATGATTCCTCCTCAACAGCCCCCACAGTCTTTTTTCACCAAGAATCTAAGACTGTCTGGAGGGAATGTCAATTTGTCTATGAGGTGCTTTCAACTCTGCTTTCTGCCTGGTACTTTCTAGTCCTGAGGCTCTCATTAAACACATACATTTCCCCCCTTCCTGTCTCTCCCCTTTTCTCTCTCAACACCTGCTCCATAATATCATAGATTTTTTTCTCTTACTCATTAGAAGTGAGCGCATTCTAAATTAGTCTTTCCTTCTTCATTTTAATTGGATAATCACTTTTCCTTTTAGATTAAACAAATTGTTTACAGACACAATCTGCATGCCTGTGCTTAATTTAGGAATGGGTATTTACTAGAAGGCTGGAAGAGGCTCCTATCAGAATCTGACCAGCCTTTCTAATATGGCATTGAGATCCAGGAAATAGCAAAATAATATGCCATTCTTATAACATGGCCAAAAATTTAATAGATTCTAACATACTATCTGATTTTATTTCTCAAGATTCATTCATTATTATTTAAATGACAAAGAATAGAATTAACTCAGACTTTATTGAGATCCTATTATGTGCCAGACAATGTGCCTGGTGCTAAAAATACAATAGGACAAGATATAGTCCCTGACAGAAAGCTCTGTCTAGCAGGAGAGGTGAACAAGAAAACCTTTGCTATTTAGTACTGGATGTAGTGAAAAACAGGGTGAAAGTCCTGGGCATCTGAGAATGAATACTGAGAGAGTAGAGGGAACCTTCTTAGAGGATACAAATACTTTTTTTTTCCTAATAATGCTCATGTAGGCAAAGAATATAGCATAAATTTAATAAATTTATATTAACTTATGTTTATAAATTCCAATGAAATGTAATAGAGATTTTAAAAGTCATTGTATAATCCTGGGATGGGATGCCTGGGTAAGTAGCTCAGTCAGTTACTCATCTGACTCTTGATTTCAGTTCAGGTCATGATCTCAGAGTCGTGAGATGGAGCCCCATGTCGGGCTCCACACTGATCCTGGAGCATTCTTGGGATTCTGTCTCCTCCTCTCTCTGCCTCCCCCACTCATGCACTCCCTCTCTCTCTCTCTCTCTCTCAAAAATAAATTTAAAAAAAAGCATTAACAAAGTGTAATCCTAAAACCCTAAGAGTTTAACATTTGAATGTACTTCCTTAAAAATTTCCCAAATACTTCTGTGGGTATGCTTGTAAACTTTTTAAAATGCATACATAAGCATGATAATTACACTCACACACACAGAGAATTTTAATTATATATATGTAATTTCCATTTTTATTTAACATTTTATCATGAGTCTATCATTTTATTAAACATTCTTCTGTAAAAACATTACTGATATTTGTTAAATGTATCTTATATTATAGTTTATAACTGAACAATAAGGCTGGAAGGTAGACTTCTTATCAGTTATAGATGGAATATTTTTAGTTACAATGGTTAATTGACTCCTTAAGCTGATTTGATAAATAACGAAGTCCAAGTCTGGTGTCTTTTAGTACATGCTTGTTACTTTCTACTATACCCTTTAAACTTTTTTTTTTAACATTTATTTATTTTTCAGAGACAGAGAGAGACAGAGTGTGAGTGGGGCAAGGGCAGAGAGAGAGAGGGAGACACAGAGTCCCAACCATGCTCCAGGCTCTGAGCTGTCAGCACAGAGCCTGATGCGTGGCTCGAACTCACGAACTGCGAGATCATGACCTGAGCCGAAGTCAGATGCTTAATCGACTGAGCCACACAGGTTCCCCTCTAGCATACCCTTTAAGGATTTATTTTTACAAATACACTGGAAGACTTTCTGTCTATTTGTGGTAAATTTTTGTCCTGTGGCTGAATAAGTTAAATATTTCGTTCTGAGTTTACTAGCATTTCCCTTCAGAGGTGAACAAGCTTACTGAGTGAGAACATAGGATTCATTTTATCTAGTTTTTTTAAAAATATTTTTAACACTTATTTATTTTTGAGACAGAGAGAGACAGAGCATGAATGGGGGAGGGTCAGAGAGAGAGGGAGACACAGAATCTGAAACAGACTCTAGGCTCTGAGCTGTTAGCACAAAGCCCGACGCGGGGCTTGAACTCACGGACTGTGAGATCATGACCTGAGCCGAAGACAGATGGTTAACTGACTGAGCCACCCAGGCGCCCCTCATTTTGTCTAGTTTTAAATCATGGCATTTCCATTTATTACCGGTATCATTTGGACAAGTTACCATCCCTTTGTTTATCCCAGGAGCCTCAATTTTAAAAAGGAGAATATCAGAAATTGGACCCTTATATTTCACTATACTAAAAATTAACTAGAAACAGATTTAAAAAGTTAAACATAAAACCTGTAACCATAAAACTCCTAGAGTAAAACAGGGATAAAAGCTCCTTGACTTTGGTCTCAGCAATGATTTTTTGGATATGACACCAAAGGCATAAGCAACCAAAGCAAAAATAAATTAATAGGACTATATCAAACTAAAAGCCTCTGCCCAGCCAAGAAAAATAAATGAAAAGGCTACCTATAGAATGGAAGAAAACATTTGCAAACCGTAGATCTAACAAGGGCTTAATATCTAAAATATATGAGGAGCTCATACTACTTAATAGCAAAGAAACAAATAGGCCACTTAGAAATAAGCAAAATCCTGAATAGACATATTTCCAAAGAACACATACAAATGGCCAACAGGTATGTAAAATGGCATTCAACATCATCACCAAAGAAATGCAAATCAAAACTACAGTGAGGTATCTATCATCTCACAGTGCTGGTGGGAATGTAAATTGGTACAGCCATTATGGAAAACAGGATGGTGATCCCTCAAAATATTAAAATTAAAGCTACCACACGATTGAGCAATTAGACCTCTGGATATAAATACAAAGGAAATGAAATCAGTATCTTAAAAAGATACTTTCACTCCCATGTTCACTGCAGCATTATTCACAATAAGTAAGATATGGAAACAATCTAATTGACCGTCAATGGATAAAGATTATACACACACACACACACACACGAATATTATTCAGCTATAAAAAGGAATTCATACCATCTGCAACACCTTGGACATCATCATGTTGTATACCTTGAATATGTACAATTTTTGTCAATTGTACCTTGATAAAACTGGAAAAAAATACAAATAAGAATAATAGTTGCTATTTCATATGGTTTGTTATGAGAATTAAGTGAGTTTATTTTTATAGTTTTCTGTTGCCCTATAACAAATTACCCGAAATTTAGAGGCTGCAAACACCTAGTTATTATCTCACAGTTTTTATAAGTCAGAGGTATGGCATGGCATGTGTCAGTTTTCTGCTCTGGGTATGACAACGCTAAAATCAGAGTGTAGACCAAACTATGTTAGTGCCTGGTATCTCTGAGGGTAAATAGACTTCTACTTACATTCTTGCTGCTGGCAGAATTTGTTTCCTTGTGGTTGTGGTGCTTTGGTTCCTGTTTGCTTGCTGGCTATCAGCTGGAGGCCAGTGTCAGCATCTATAGGCCACCATATTCCTTGACACATGACTTGCTTCCTCTTTAAGCCAGCAATGGGACATCAAATACTTTTCATGCTTCAAATCTTTGACTTCCTTCAGTTACCAACCAGAGAAAATCTTCTTCTTTTAAAAGGCTTATGTGATTTGCTCAGCTTACCTGGAAAATCTCCCTATCTTAAGGTCAACTGTGCCAATAATAACATAGCCTAATCATATAGGAAAATCCATCAGAATTACAATCCATGAGATTATGTGGGATGCGTACACCAGGGAGTGGGAAATCTTGGGTAACATTTTAGAATTCTGCCTAACATCTCATGTTTGTAAAATCCTTAGAAAACTCACCATTCACATAAACAGTTAACAAATGTTCGATATCACTTTATAACTAAAATTTCAATATATAGTATTCCTTAGTAAAGAATCGTCAGACTTTAGAAGTATCACTACATAGTAAAACTGAAATCTACTATATATTTTTATTATTTTGTTAGGAAAAATTCTGAATGAAGATTAAAACACTCAATTTAAATTCAGAAAAGTATAAGGAAGATATCGTCAAAAAGGCTACTTTAGGGGCGCCTGGGTGGCGCAGTTGGTTAAGCGTCTGACTTCATCCAGGTCACGATCTCGCGATCTGTGAGTTCGAGCCCCGCGTCAGGCTCTGGGCTGATGGCTCAGAGCCTGGAGCCTGTTTCCGATTCTGTGTCTCCCTCTCTCTCTGCCCCTCCCCCGTCCATGATCTGTCTCTCTCTGTCCCAAAAATAAATAAACGTTGAAAAAAAAAAAGGCTACTTTATGTAACAGAATTCAGAGATATTGGATAGTCTCAACCATGTGCATCTTCTGCCTTCTTCTGGTACTTTGGAGCATGACAAGAGAATGTTTTCTTTCATAAGAAGAAATTTTAGAAAGTGTTGATTTTCTTTCTTTCTTTTTTAATATTTATTTTTGAGATAGAGTGAGCATGAGCATGTGAACCTGAGTTGGGATGGGGAGAGGGGAAGGGCAGAGAGAGGGAGACAGAGGATCCCAAGCGGGCTCTGCCCTGACAGCAGAGAGCCTTACGTGGGTCTCAAACTCAGGAACCATCAGATCATGACCTGAGCCAAAGTCTGATGCTTAACTAAGGGATGTCCAATGCACCTTTTTTGTGCCCCTAAAGGGTTGATTTCCTATATGAATATCCCAGAATCTTTATTGATCTTATTTTTTGAGTATTCAGTCTAAAATCTGCAACATTACTAGTCACATTCATCTTAGTTAATATTTTTAACCAAATATAAAAAGAGTATTTGTTAGGCACATGTCATTGTCTTGAATGTCCCACCCAATTATAGAATCAGTTTATAGTTACTGCTGTGGTGCCTATTTTATAGCACCTAGTTAGGTAAGCAAACCAGCATGGAATGATTCAGTCAACACAGTAGGCCATGGGTCTCCAAGATGCAGTGAATCCTAAAAAAAGGTGTGGAAAGTCAAATTTTCCTGAGAAGTTCAGAAGCTTTCTATCATAGAATAAGATTCCATTCTCTCTATTCCTAACTGTTCTTACAGTGACGTGTTTCTCTGATGACTTTGGTGGAATTGCATAGCTGTCTCAGGAACACCCTTTCATGCACTTTAACTCAACACACTTGTTTGTATTATGGTCATTGAGTCATTACCCTTTTTTTTTCCCTTTCCAACCTGAGGTTTCTTATGGCTGGTTTGATAATTTCATTTTCTACATAGCTACAGTGTAAGTACTGATCAGGGAAGTAGTATGTGGTTAATAGTCCTTAAACATGTTAACTCAATGCTGTAAATGAAGATATATAATAAAAGGGATGTTGTTGCTAGTATAATTGCAGGATTAGAAGTAGGAAAAGAAACTTGGTATCTCGAGTTTTCATCAGAAATGAGGAAAATAATGATCAAAAATTAGGAAACGATAGATCACATAGCAAATCATCCAAGATATTTCTCTCTATTAATTTCCTTAACTTCTCTCATTTTTAGTGGGCAGATTTTGTTTCCTTTGTTTGTAGGTAACTGAATTTCTTGTTTTGTCTCCTGTTAATTGTATGGTCCTATTCATATTTTGGAGCATTTGTTTCTGAGGATTCAAAGAAATTCAAGGCAGATAATGTGTGATTCCTTGCAAACCAGTTTGGTAGACTGGGTTTATTATGCCGAGAATTCGTGATCCCCAAAGACCACTAGGGAGCCGAGTCCGATGCAAAAGCAAAGAGCCTTTATTCGAGCTAGCTCGAGCTCAATCCCCTACCTGCACCGACGCAGCGGTGAGATACCAGGGAAAGAGAGCGAGTTTCAAAAGCACAAAGGTTTTATAGGGGTCTAGGGGCAGCCGATTGGCTGGGGAAGTGGCGTGTTTTGATCAGGAAGCTTGAATGGGTGAGCGGGAGGTCACTCAAAGGGAGGAGGCGTGGTCTAGGTGAAGGACACAGAACAAGATGGAGTCGGCTGGCGTAGGCCCGCCCTTTCAGGTTCACAGATAATGAATTCACTCCTTTTACTAGGAAGCCAGTAAGTGATTTGAAAACTCAGAGCAAATAAGTGTGGGTTGAGGTGCAGGTGTGGGGTGCACTTGGGGAGGAATCCCAGGACAATACATTTCATGGGATCTGAGTCTCCTAGGCAACTGCTCCATAGTAATGAGACTTTTCTTTTTGATTTCTTTTGAGGGACAGGACATCCCTTAAGCAAACACCACTTTGTATCAAATCTTCCTTCCTTCAGTCAACAGATTGTCCCCCAGCAATGGTATACCTATTAAATCAAAAGACCAAAGAAAATTAATTAGAATATAAACAATGTGTATTTAAATTCCAATCCTATGTTTTAAATTTAAAGTGAGACAGGTATGCCGGGTGGGATTTCGGCCTCCATGATAGTTTTCCCCCAATGTGATGTCTCTGAATATGTTTCATTACATGTCAAAAGGAATTTTAAAGTTTCTAATCATTTAACCTTAAAACAGAGTTTTAATCATCATCTGGTTGAGTTCAGTATAATCAAATGGGCCCTTAAAAGTGGAAGAGGAAGGCAGAAGATCGGAGAGACATGAAATGGAAGAAGAAGGACAAAAGATGAGAAGAACGAAAGGGACTTGACCCACCATTGCTGACTTTGAGGACAAAGGGGGCCACAAGCCAAGGAAGGCCACAAGCCAAGGTAGCTTCCAGAGATGAGAACTGCCCCCCAGATGACAGGCAGCAAGGAAATGGGGAGCTCAGTCATACAATGGCATAGAGCTGAATTCTAACAACAACCTAAATGATCCTGGAAGCAGATTGTCCCTTTGAGCCTCCAGGAAAGAACACAGCCCTGCAGACAATTTGACTTTAGCTTTGTAAGCCTTGAAGCAGAGAAACAAGCTGGGCGTAGCAGGCTCTGACCTGTAAAACCTGAGTGTTGTTAAATGGGTGTAGTTTCAAACTGCTAAATTTGTGGTAATTTGTTACACAGCAATAGAAAACGAATACAATTGGCCTTTAATGATTTTTCTTAGAGGATTAGTGGATCACTTTTGAATGGGCATCCTAGTCCCTCAATGCTTAGCCTTTCTTGATAAGAATCAGTACAACACACAGCTGGTTGTATAAAACAAAAGCATGGTTATTTGACCTCTGGAAAATACACTGAAGCATCTACATACAAACCTGGTCTTCAAATTTTCTTCCACCTTCTGAGATCTTATCAAAGTGCAGATTCTGCCCCAAGCAGATGAGGATGAAGCCTGTTTCTTAGGTCAGTAACAAGCTATTCACCTCCATCATATCCCTTCTCTGTTATTAGCATATGCCAATCCCTTTCTGTATTGATTCTTACACCACATTCTCAATGTTGGCTAGAAATCTTCTCTTTTTTCTCCTTGCAAACCTCAAGAAGGTGAGAGGAAACATTTTGGCTTGACTGTGTTATCTCAATCATGTAAGGTTGTAAGTCAGGGGGAATGTCCATTTTAGGCAGAGATTGCAAATACTGATTATAGGTGCACCTGGATGGCTCAGTTGGTTAAGCATTGGACTTCAGCTCAGGTCATGATTTCACGGTTTGCACGTTCAAGCCCCATATTGGGCTTTCTGCTGTCAGCACAGAGCCTGCTTTGGATCTTCTGTCTCCCTCTCTCTCTGCCCCTCCCCTCCTTGTTCTCTCTCTCTCTCTCTCTCTCTCTGTCTCTCTCTTTCTCTCTCTCTCTCTCAAAAATAAATAAACACTTGGAAAAAAAAAGAAGAAAATACTGATTATAATCTCAATCCAGAAAGCAGAAAGTAAATTCTAAAAAAAATTTTTTTTAATGCTTATTCATATTTGAAGGAGAGAGAGACAGAGTGTGAGTGGGGGAGGGGCAGAGAGAGAGAGAGAGAGAAAGAGAAACAGAGACAGAGACAGAGACAGAATCTGAAGCAGGCTCCAGGCTCTGAGCTGTCCGCACAGATCCCGACGCGGGGCTTGAACTCACAAACTGTGAGATCATGACCTGAGCCGAAGTCGGATGCTCAACTGACTGAGCCACCCAGACACCCCCAGAAACTAAATTCTAAATGCGATGGATAGATTCAATATGGTTGCTATGAATATTGATTACTGTTGTAGAGGATATATACATAGTATACACTTTGGTTCAGTCATTTGAGCAGCCATATAAATAAGGTATTCATATCTTCACTTTCATTAAGTATAGCTTCTCATTTTGATAATTAATAAACTTTATTTTAGTATAGTTTTAGATTTACAGAAAAATTGAGCACAGAGTATATACCCTACCCCATGCCAACCCCTCCCACAGGCACCTATATGTTTGTTCCCTTATTATTAACTTATTAATTTCTTGCATTAGTTACAATTAATGAAACACTATCGGTACATTGTCATTAGCGAAAGTCTGTAATTTCATTAAGGTTTACTCCTGTACTGTACAGGTGTATGGGTTTTGACAAATGCATAACATCATGTCTTTACCAATACAGCATCATACAAAATAGTTTCACCAACCTAATGATCTCTGTGCTTCGCATATTCATCCCTCCCCTTCCTTTAACTGAAACCCCTGAAAATCACTGATCTTTTTATTTTCTTTTTTTCCAATGTCATATATTTGGGATTGTATAGCATGTAGGCTTTCCAGACTGGCTTCATTCCCTTAGCAATACATATTTAAGGTTCTTCCAAGTCTTTTTGTAGCTTTATTAGTTCATTTCTTATTTTCACAGAATACTATTCCATTTTATGGATATACCACAGTTTGTTCAGTCACTCACCTATTGAAGGATACCTGGTATGCTTCCCATTTGGAGCTCTTATAAGCTGCTATAAGTACGTTTGGGTTTGCATGTCGACAGTGAGGTTTTGTGTAGATATTTATAAGAGATGAAATAGTATTGTTGACAGGAGATGGTTTCTTTTCCTTAGAGAGAAGGTCATGGGTGTGGCACGTCTGGCTTCTTGCCACCACTTCCATCCCTCAGCCCCTGAGAGCTGAAGGGATTTATCTGATTAGTACACATCCAGACATGATGGACTCAGCTCCTCCTTTATTCCTCTTTAAAACGGATGCTTTCTGTATTATCAAGTCCACCAGGATTAATCAACCTTCAGCCATGTCCTAACCCCTGACCTATTAGGCATGAAAGTCATATTAAGACATATGAAAGCCTGAATATTTATATTTAATTCTTCTTTCCACTTCCTGAAAACCTGGGCAGAGAGGAGGGATCTGATTTACCATGAACTGCCTCAAAGACCCCAACTAAACTGAAAACCCAGAGAGGTGAAATAATTCATACAAAGTCAAGCAGTTAGCCAGTAGCAGAGCCAAAATTTCAATCTAAGTTGGTCACTCTCTACAGTCTGTATTCATTTTACCACACTATCGCTATCTTCTTCCAAAGGACTTCCATGATAGTTCCCCAGAGTATCTATTGTTACTGCCCAGGGGTGGGAAACATGTATGGAATTTTTGTATTCACATAGACCTTGGAAAATTGGACTACAGTTAATCTGGCTTATTTTCAGCATTTGATTCACTTTCCAAGAAAGTAGATGTAGTGCCCAGTGTTTGCTAAATTTGTATAGCCACAGAACTCCTTTAAGACTAGAATTCCGTGAAATTCTCCTTAGCATTCACTTCATTTGTCCGAAGCCACATTACTAACTGGAAGAACTGATATTGGAATTCAAGGGAGTCTGATTACAGGGACTGTATTTTTATCTTCTATAAACTATAATTTTTAGAGAGAGTATCTACTTTTCTACCAAATATCCAAATATAGTCAGTGGAGAACCAGGAATTTCACACGGTGCAACTTGAAATCATTATAAAATGACATGTTCAGAGACCTTTGGTATAAAGATCTAGCCTTCATTTTAATGGAATAAAGGGATATATTTTAGGAATTAAAAAAAAACTGGATAAGAAATACTACTCTTGTTCTCAAGGAGCATCTAATCCACTCATTAGAATCTTACCTGATCTAGTTTGGCTTATTCTTGAAACTCCTTTAATTTCTGAATTTTCTAATCAGTATTCCTTAGTCCCATCTATTTCAGAAACCATCATTTTTTTCATGTTACTGTTCCTGTATTCCATGAACCACCCCATCTACATGAAACACTTTAGATCAGTGTTTTACACAATGTGTACCACAGAACATCCTTCTGTAAGATGCGGGTAGTCAATATCCAGAGAGATAAGGGAGTTAGTGGTCTAAAATGCTAGGTTAAACAAAGTAATTGATGCTCTCTTATTGCAGGACTTCTCAGAGCCTTTACAATGTTACTCTGCTATTTCAATCTCCTGAAAAGGAACACAGAATAAAGTATTATTCAACAACGTTTGCAATGGGACATTTTTTTTTCCTTACTAAATGACCTCACCTTCTGCCAAAAAGAATTTGAACAATGTTGCTTTATAGCAAAATGACCATTTCTCCTAGGCTTATCATATATTTTCATCTGTGTGCAAAAGAAAAATGAATTGAAACACTCAGCTGTAGTGGCTTTTAAAAATGTGCCATGAGAGACAATTTGACCTTGATTGGACATGGTCCTGTGCTTAAACTATTCCTCTTACAGAACCACTTTAGACTTGGAAAGTTGTTCTGCCTCCAGGGATATGATAAAATGAAAGTTTCAGTGGAAGCTCTATATCGCCAGACATGCTGAGAGCAGCAACTTGGGGATGATATGCTACCACAAACCCACTTTTGAGAAGCCTTTGGAATTGAGAGGTCAGAAGTAAAGGAAAGCAAAAGCATCATTTTACAGCCTTGCTGATGTATTCAAGGCTTCCTCTGTACTGTTTACATCCTAAGTGAGTTGCAAATTTATTTATAGAAGCTATTGGGCACTTTACAAGGTATTTTACTGCTGGCGATATCATTGTTCATTTTCTGTAACTAGCATCTAGGAGCTGGTTTAATAAAACCCAGCATCAATTCTCTTTCAAGTTAATTCACTTAAGTCATATCTCAATGAGGCAAGGGCTTTTGAACCTTGTAAAATAGTCTTCTCTTTTAAGTAAAAATCATCCATAGCACGTCAGAGGGATTATTAGATAGGAAGTTCAAACTGAAAGCAGAAAGGGGATGCATTAAGACTTAGTCTTAAATATCTGTGTTTAATATCTTTCAGGCTTAGATAGTCTCAAAGTTTTTGTAGGCATTTTGTTATCAATTATATTGGACTACGAGCATTTTCAGCATAAATTACTTATGAGTGATGTGAAAGTTCCATGATGTTCTGTATTCTGTAATTTTACTGAAGCATTAGCTTGAATTGCATACAGAGAGAGGCTTGTGTGTGTCTAAGTCATTTAGGTAGCAAATGAGTCTGCCTGGTGTCTCCTTCCTACCACCAGCCAGCATGGGGAATCTTGGAGGCTGAAAAATGGCCCCCTAAGTATATCCACAACCTAATCCTTGGAATCTGTAAAAGTTCCTTTATGTTCATTTATATGACAGAAGGGACTTTGCAGACATGAGTAAATTAAGGGTCTTGAGATGAGGAGATTATCCTGGATTATCTGGGTGGGTCTGATATTGTCACTAGGGTCTATATAGAGGAACACAGGCAGAATCAGAGTCTGGGGAGAAAATGATGTGATGATGGAAACAGAGATTGGAGTGGCACGGTTTGGAGTGACAGCCAATGGATGCAGATGGCCACTAGAAGTTGAAAAAAAAGCAAGGAAATCAATTCTTTCCTTCGAGCCTTCGGAAGGAACCAGCTCTGTCTACACTTTGACTTTAGCCCAGTGGAACTGATTTCAGACTTCTGACATCTAGGACTACAAGAGAATTAATTGTCTTTTTTAACCCACTGAGTTTGTGGTAATTTGTGACAACAGCCAAAGGAAACTAACTCTGGGAGCAAGATAAAGCAGTTAAGTGGACTGCCTCTGGGGCCATATTGGGAAGGCTGACTTTGGCTTCGGCACATCTTAGCTGTAAAACCTGGGCATGATTGGCAACAACCCCCACTCTCATTTGCCATATTGACTACAATATTTAAGAAAATATGTAGCCTATACATACATAAAATATGTAGCCTAATCATAGGGATGTTATGAGAATTAATAGACTGTGAAAGTAAAGTATTAGCCCAGAGCTTATCCCAGAGTAAGTATTCCATTATTACATGTCATTGTTAATAGATGTTAAGACACAACATGATTTTGTTATTAAATGTTATCCAAAGAGAAAAATTTGCTAAACATTAAGGATTCCACTTGCCTGTGAGAAGAGGATTTTCACAAGAAAGAACAAAGTTATTCTCGATGACTAGATTCAGTGAAGACCAAAGATCAATACAGAGATCCTGTTCCTCAGTGCCATGTTGGTACATCTTTTCAGTCTCTAAAGAAAGATCCAACTCTGTCCATTCTTCATTGACTTACTTACTTTAAAATCTATTGAGTACATGCGATGCTCTTATAGACATGAAGTATAATGCACTGTGGTAAATAACGGACATATTCTTAGCCTAAGTGACACATTTTTGTGAGAGAAGACAATAAACAAGTTAACAAATGGACAAACAGGATCATGCAGAGAGTGGCAAGTGCAGAGATATGAATTAATTATGGTTAATGCGATAGAAAGTGGCCATTGGCACTATTAGTGGTCTGGCTAGGTAAAATGTGGATGATCTGAGATCTGAATGATGAGAAGGTGCCAGCAGTGGACAGAACGGGGAATAGAGCATTCCAGGTGGAAGAAATAACTAATGCAAAGCTCTAAGGCAGGAGTGAGCGATTGGTGTGCATGTGTGAAGGGGTTGGAGAAGTTCAATATTTCTGGAGCACTGTGAGCAAGTGTGTAAATTGTAAAAGGAGCAGGCAACCTTCTAAGTGTGAAGAAATACATAGGTCATGTTATGGAGTTTGGACTTTATTTTAAGGGCACTGTTAATTTTGGGGAAGATTTTAAGAAAGTGGTGTGACAAGTATTATATTTTGAACTATCATGCTGGTTAACATATGGATCGTGAGTTGTAGGGCAACAACAAGAAAAGGAGAGTCCAGGTAGGTGGCTTTTGAAGTCATCCCTGTGATAGATAATGGAGGATAGATAATTATCTATAACAACTGTAGCAGTGAAGATGGAAATTAAGTGGTAACTTCTGCAATGCGTTTTGAAGGTGGAGTCAAAGCATCCCTGATGTATAGGATGTAGAATGGGAGTAAGAGAGAGAAATAATTACAGCTCCTAGATGTTTGGATTAAGCAATGAAAAGAATGTTGCTTTCGTTTTCTGACATGGTTAAAGTTTGGTAAGGTATCAGGTCTGAGGGAGAGAAATTGAGTGCTTTGTTTAAATGTGAGGTAGTTATTAGGCATCCAAATGGAAATATTGAGCACGTAGTTGTATATGTGTGCCTTGGGTTCATAGAATTAATAAATTTAATCTATTAAATAATGAAAATTTAGACCTTGTGACAATGTTTCCACTGGGAAAGCAGGTTAAATAAATTCTTTAATCGGACATTTTACTGAAGTAGTAATATGCTGACTCTAGTGAGTTTGAAGTGGTCGAGGTTATTTTAATTATTGTGAGCATTAAGCCTTTTTTTTAACCATGCTTTTGTGGCGGCAGTGGTGGTGATATTATTCTCCAAAATGATTCCCCACTCTTGCAAAAAGCATTTTGAAAACCAGAAAACTAAGGCAAAGAGGTATTATTTAATTCCTGCTGCCACCTAGTGGCGATACTGGAAATTAAAAAGGGAAGTTAAATAGAATCCAGACTTCAGGGTAAACACAAAGAACTGCAGGGAGCAGTTACTTAATGGATTCCACCTCATTTCACAGATGAGAAAAGACTCCAAGAAAGGAAGTGATGTGTCCTAGGTCTCATGGCTACAAGCTTGACTGTCACTGAAATCTCAGCTCAGGAGATTTTAGACTACAGTACATAGATTTTTCTCTTATACTTGAGTTGCTCCTCATGAATCCTTTTTTCCAACTTTCTTTGAGATTTTTTTTCTTGTTCTCTTGATCTGAAGAGGCCCTTATTTCTAATCTCTTTGATTCCATGTTGATAGTCCTAGTTGCTGGGGGATAGAGATTCCTAGAGCTTAGCATCAAGTAGATTTTAATCAATGTCAAATTCTTATCACTTATAGAACTAGTTTCCTGTTAATAGCTAATGAATCAAGTCGAGGTGGTGTTTTTACTTTAATTATTTTTACACTGATCTAAAACTAGCTTCATCCAAACAAATTAGTATTTTTTTCAAATTTCATTTCAAAATTAACTTTCCTGCAGTCATTTAGAAATATCAGGTAAGCCACTTTTTCAATGGACCATGTAAGAATTCCCATGTTTCCCCAACTCTGAATCCCCCAAAGGATGTAGATTTTGTTGATATTGTAAGGGAGAAGATAGAAAAAAATAGATAGATGAAACTAACATAGATACTTTGAATCAATGTGTTAGCACTCAGGCAACATATCTTAGTAAGCATGCCTGAGTTAATCCTTGAGAGGAGGCAGGTGTGATGGAGAAGTGTTAGAAGCTGTACAGAAAAGAGAACTCAGAATCTGGAGACCTGGATTTGAATTATGGCTGCTGCCTACTAGTCATGTGACCTTGTACAAGTTACTTAAACAGCTTGTGTATAGTTTTCTCATCTTGGTAAGAAACCAACTGCACATGGCTACAGTAAGAATTTTTAAGTGATTTTTAAAATTTTAAAATTCACAGGGGCGCATGGGTGGCTCAGTTGGTTAAGCGTCCGACTTCGGCTCAGGTCATGATCTCGCAGTCTGTGAGTTCGAGCTCCGCTTTGGGCTCTGTGCTGACAGCTCAGAGCCTGGAGCCTCCTTCAGATTCTGTCTCCCTCTCTCTCTGACCCTCCCCCCGTCCATGTTCTGTCTCTCTCTGTCTCAAAAATAAATGTTAACAAAAATAAAATTTTAAAATTCATGAAAGGGCCTGCTTTAAAATATAGATTTTACTAGCTATGTTAACATTAAACATATTAAATCCAACAGATCAGGAGACAACTTCTATTGAAAAAATACTCAAATCTCAAAAGGAAGGGGCACACCACTCCATGGGGGGTTGAGGTGGGGCACACACACAGCCACCAGGGTGTCCTGAAGCAGCACAAGGGAGAGGAAAATGCAGAAGAGGCTTCACTGTGGTTTCCTTGGGAAGGAATGGGTCAAGCAGGGTAGGCAGTTTTAGGACGGATCAGTTTGAATTATTACAGTGGGCCCTGCGGCACAGGGGCGACCTCTAGTTGTCTGGTACCTGGTCCTGGGGTGATTAGGGCAGAAGAGTGGCTTTAAATGTAACAGATTGATAAAGGAGGTGGTTGGGGGTTAGGGCTAGGGATTGGTGGGTTTCTGTGTATTAAAAAAAAAAGTTCTAACAGGTGATTCGTTTCCTATCTCTAGGAATTAATTAGTCCTGGGAGAGGCAGGCACTCCAGGGTTAGCTACTCCCCAGATGTCAAAGCATCAGAAACATATGGTTAATATGAGGTTTATCTCATGGGGACCCAGAATAAACGGTGGCCACAATGATGACAATAATGATAATGCAAAGATAGATTTTGGCAGGATACCTACTCTCAAAGAGATCACAGTCTCTTCTGGGCTCATAAAAACATGCAAAATTTAATATAATAAGTACTAGTACTGTGGTACATGCAGAGTATTATGAGGATGCAGCAGAGAGAAAGAGAGAGAGAGAGATGGATTTAGCTTTGGTGAGGAAAGTCAAGTTAAGGGAAAGATATATGAAGGTAATGTATGAATTGGTCACTAGAGGATGAGTAGAAGTTAACTCAGTAAACAAACATGGGGCTGGGGTGAAGAAGGATATTACAGAAAGAGACACTAATGTGTAATGGCAAGGGAATATGACCTGAGGACATATATGTGACATGGGGAATGGCCTGGAATTCATTATGATTCAAAGAGAGTTCTATAATTAAAATAATGATATCATTGACTTAGACATCTGGGTGTCTCAGTCAGGCGCCCAATTTTGGCTCAGGTCATGATATCATGGTTTATGAGTTCAAATCTCATACTGGGCTCTGTACTGACAGCTCAGAGCCTGGAGCCTGCTTTGGATTTTGTGTCTCTCTTCTTCTCTGCCCCTCCCCTGCTGGCACTCTGTCTCCCTCTTTCAAAAATAAACATTTAAAAAAATAATGATATCATTGATAATAACAAGGAAGCAATAGAGAAAACAAAAACTTTTACCAAATATTTATTCAGAGTCAAGAACTGTGTTAAACCTTTAACCTGTACCATCTTATTTAATCCTTACAAAAAACTTAATGAGGCAAAAACGTGTAGTGTCCCATTTCAAAGAAAAGAAAACTGAGCTTTAGTGGGTTTATGTCATTTTTCCCAAAGTCAGGTAACTGGTGAATATTGGAGTCAGGATTTTAACCTAGGCAAGTCTGATTTCACAGTGCAAAGCTGTGTTGAAATGTGACCCATAAACTACTAGCATGGGTGCTTATTAAAAGTATAAATTCTTGGTCTCACTGCAAATATACTAAATAATGGAACTTAGAAACCTGAATTTTCAGCAGTTCTTAAGCCCATTAAAGTTTAAGATCCACCAAGCTAGAGTCTGTGAGAGGGAGTGTGAGGCATAGTAAGCATAGGCAGCTGGAAAAAGAAGTTTGGGGAAATTATGAGGGCATTGTGCATTTTACAAAGGATTGAGATATTTTCTTGAAAGCAAAAATAATCATTGGAAGTCTCAGAGAAGTGAGTTTACATTCTTTCCAAATCATTACTTTTTATTATTATAAAACATGTCATCCATGATTTTGTATAAAATAGTATTTCATGTTAATAGTATTTCAATACCAAGTTACAACATACCAAGTTATAGAAATTTATTAACACAATTTCACTATCCGTATTGAAGTCCTGTTAACAAATTGACAAATGTTCCTCCAGCTTCAAAAATGTTAAATAGTAAAT